>NC_080571.1:293434189-293759085 GCF_030247185.1 Malaya genurostris
TTAGTCTTAGTATTAGTATTAGTATTAGTATTAGTATTAGTATTAGTATTAGTATTAGTATTAGTATTAGTATTAGTATTAGTATTAGTATTAGTATTAGTATTAGTATTAGTATTAGTATTAGTATTAGTATTAGTATTAGTATTAGTATTAGTATTAGTATTAGTATTAATATTAGTATTAGTATTAGTAAAAGTATTAGTATTAGTATTAGTATTAGTATTAGTATTAGTATTAGTATTAGTATTAGTATTAGTATTAGTATTAGTATTAGTATTAGTCTTAGTATTAGTATTAGTATTAGTATTAGTATTAGTATTAGTATTAGTATTAGTATTAGTATTAGTATTAGTATTAGTATTAGTGGTATCTCTAATCATGAAGAACAAATCAATGTCAATGCGTGATTTGGCCAAAAAAGCAGGAACGAGTGTCGGAATAATCCAGCGTATCAAGAGGCGAAATCACCTGAAGACCTACTAGAAGCAGAAAATCTCGAAACAAAGTGTAGAACTGAAAAAGCTTCAAGGGCCCGGAAATTGTATTCGCGTCTTTTGCAGTGTCCGGATGCATGCGTTTTGATGGACGATGAGACTTATGTAAAAGAGGACTCAAAAACCCTTCCAGGTCCACAATACTTTACTGTCGTCGTTGGGGAGGATGTGAGCGATGTGGATAGGTCGATTCAAGTGGAGAAATTCGGTCGAAAGGTACTGGTATGGCAAGCAATATGTTCCTGTGGTTTGAAGTCAACCATTTTTTACACTACCGGAACTATAAATGCAGAAATCTATCGATCTGAGTGTCTCCAGAAGAGATGGTTGCCTTTATATAAAAAGCATAGTACACCTCCACTGTATTGGCCAGATTTAGCGTCGGCTCACTATGACAAAACCACTCTTAATTGGCTTGCGGAAAAGGGTATATATTTTGTTGTGAAAAATATCAATCCTCCAAATTGCCTCGTTACTGGGCAATCATAAAGAGGATCTTTAAGAAGACTAGGAAGGCAGCTGGGAACATGCAGGAACTCAGAAAAATTTGGGCTCAAGTGTCCAAAAAATGCGATGCAACTCTTGTCCGGAACTTGATGAAGAGCGTTCGATCAAAAGTTCGAAAATTCGTGAAGGAATAACTTAAATTTCATCCGGTTTTCATTTTGCTCAAGTTTAACCTCGTACAATAAAGAATCAATTTTTAGTTTGAATAAAATACCGTTTTTTATCATAATTTGAAAGAAATATTTGTGGATAGCTTATTTTCGATACACTCCTTATAACAATTCTAATAGTAATTTATTTACAAGAAAAATTCAGAACGATAAATTTAAGTATAATAATATAAGATTTCTATAAAGATAAAAACTTAAGCTTTTATCATAGAATAGATAAAATTATTTTCAATTTTTGCTCTTCTTAATCTGTTTGACTTTCTGAGGGTGCACACCAAACAAATTTGAATTTTAACTTAATCCCTCATACGATGTAATTCATTAAGACCTAATTCGTCAACTGACGGAAAATTTCATTTGTAATGAATTAATGTTAGATTAGCTTGAATTTTACTGGTTTCGTCTGTAACTTGCGTTCTGCTAGCAGGTGCGACTGTATGAATTTAAATGAACCTTTTACCAGCCAAGCAGATGCCTGCTTCTGTGGCTCAGTCGATTAACAGACGTAATTGCGATGCAATGAATCTCGGTTCAAATCGCGGCGGTTGCTATCAGTATTCTTTTTTTTTATTATTTCAATTAATTTCATGTCATGGAGTTTTAGACAAAATATTAAATGTTCTTCCACGTAAATTTGCTGGAACTGCGATGCTCCATTTATGTGCATCTAATAAGATGTAACTTATCGAATGACGCAATATTCCATTCGTACAGAAATTTACTGGCTCCGAGTGTAATTTGCACTCGGCTAGCAAGTGAGACTGTAAGAATTTATATGCACGATTTACCAGCCAAGCAGATATGTGCTTCTGTGGCTCAGTCGACTAACAGGTATGCTTTGTGATCTAATGTTTTTCGGTTCAAATCGCGTTGTTGCTGACGATCTGTTGATTTTTATTCCATTCGTTTTATAGCCATGTAATTTTCAAATCACACAATTTTACATGTTCTTGAATATAAATTTGTGTGAAATATGACGCTCCATTTATTATGTGCATCTGATAATATGTAAAATCACAAGAATTTTTCGAGCAGTGTAGAACCATTGCGATATTTGGTTATTTACATAAATATCCAAAACAAACTGACTGTTCCCAATCAAATCACGGCCAACCAAATCGCTTCTTTTTTTTCATACAAAGCATATCATCAGCACATTCCACAATTGAAACCCGGTGTCATAGTTCCACAATCAAAAAACTGTTTCGTCAGTCGGTGCGGCGGCGGCAAATGCTCTAGATTCTGGGTCAAACGTATTTTTCCAATCAAGTTTATTTATTTCACGGGCTTAACTAATGCCGTGCGGAAGCAGGCCTCCCCTCGTCTTTGGTCGATTATGTGAAGCGGCTGAGTCCGCAAAAAAAACCGACTTAATCATAAATTGCACGCAAACTACGCGCGTCTTCGCGCGGACCGACCATTTCGCCAGTGGAACCGGATGAGCAGCCGCAGGCACCCGTCTTCGAGCTGACTTCGCAGATTCCGTCCACTCGACGGCGAAGGTCACGTTCACCGGGAGTGTTGAAGCGTTCGTTCGCTTTTTGACTTTTGGGTAGCATTTTAGGTGAAATGATGATTGACGCGTGTGTGTAATTTTTCTGTTATTTAAATGACCCGTGTGGGAGTGAGTGTAAGTAAGATTTCCTACTCAGTTTTCATCTCTAGGGGGGACTCAAAACTTCCCCCGCGTAAAAATAGGTCATCCTACGGCATAAAACAAGATGTAATGTCATAATCATGGCACACGACGAAGTCGACGGCTCAACCGGTGAAAGTCCCAGGCCTAGAATCTCAAACATGAGCGACGTCGACAGCAGCATCAGTAGCTGCAACGGACGGTTGCCTGGCATGCATGGTGAGCAAATGTTTGACGAATGGTGCTGCTATTTTTAGCTCACCCAGTCAGACATTTCAAAGTTAATTGAAATCTACAAACGGTGAAACTTGAAAATACATTTATAGGTATCTGGGTCATTGCCCGGCGTTGTTGCGGCGGTTTTCCCGATATAAGCGAAGGAAAAGAAGTGAAGGAAGTTGTTATGGGCGGTGGAAATTCGTAAAAAAAATAACAGTTGAACCGGGCTTGCACGCGCACACCTCGCGAACAACGCAACCAACATGACCATGCAAGCGGAAAATTTGTGTTAAATAAACTCTTCGAAAATTGAAACCGTATCTAGTTATCGGTTGAGGTTTGCTAGATCTGAGCCGGATCGAGAGGTCTTTAGAGACTGGTACCTAATAATGGTTCGGTTACTATTGAATGAATGTTGAATCTGTCATACTTCGAAAAATTTGTAGAGTTAACAAAAAGACTATTTATTACTTTTTACGTTTCGTCTTTGACTCATCAGTGTAGAGCAGTTCAGATTGAACTGCTTAGTGCTAAACTTGTTTTGCGACGGAGTGCAATGTCTTTTCTGACGTGCCGAACGAAAACGTGTTTTCGACTATTTCTGGCCGATGCAGGTTTGGTTATTTAGGGGTTAGCCAAATTTGGTGCTAGGGCACATAACCGTTTTTATCACTTTTTACGTTTCGTCTTTGACTCATCAGTGCTTAGCGGTTAAAAATGAACTACCGAGTTTAGCACTAAGCAGTTCAATCTGAACTGCTCTGCACTGATGAGTCAAAGACGAAAAGTAAAAAGTAATAAAAATGGTTATGTGCCCTAGCACAAAATTTGGCTAACTACTAAATGAAGAAGACTATTACTCGAAATAAAAATGATAGATATGAAAACGGCCGCCGAATTTTTTTTTTTCAAGTCCTATTCTTTTCAAACTTTTAGGGAATGTTGTACCACATCGTCATAACTTTATTGAATCTTCGTTTCATATCTTGTAAATCTGTGAATTTTTATCAACATTTTACATTGGATTTGAACTACACTTTATTGGAATTTTTGCGTTATGTTGTTTTCATTTGAGAAAACTGAAGCTGACCCAGGTGACAGGTGGGTAATGCCAGAGACATAACTGGATGTCGTGAATACGAAAACAACTGACATGTTCCTTAACACTTCCGAATATCAATTAGTTGATGAATTGTATAAATTATGCAAGCATTCCCCTTTTTCACATTTTTCGCAAAAACAAATAAGGCTTCACTTGATCTCGATTACTGTGAATTTCACACTGCGAAAAGTGCACAAATCTAATCAAACTGTGCTAAATTAGCAATAAACTGAGGATATTTACCTTCGATATGCGAGCAAGAAATCCTAATAGTTCTTTAGAAAACTTTTAGCAGCTGTGACGTAATCGCTCTTGTCGGAAACGAAACTAGCTTTGCAAACGACACACAGTACATCTGCTCGCAATGGCGATAGAATCCAAACTGATCCAATTTTTGTTAAGAGGTTTCTTTTTACGTGATTTCGTTAGCATCTATTTCACTAATAAGCGGTACTAACGGCTATAAAAATAGTAGAATTTATATAATAAAAATATATAATTTTAATGTCGATTATTTCTTTTCGGGTTTGCATTTCATTGAAAGAAACTATCAGGATGCTGTACGGGATTCATCCCTGCCTTTCAGAAGGACCAAATTGTGAAACTCATTACGATATTAAGCACTGTTTGGAACATTTTTTCTCGAACGATTTGTTGTCCAGCAGAAGATATTTTATTCTCTTCCTCAGAACGCGTTCTGATTGGCTAGGGTTGACATGGGTCAAATGAGACAGGTTTTTCAATAGTGCACTATTGAAATACTTCAATGCTGTTGCTTTACATCTTTAAGTTGAAAAATTTCGATTCTATTGGTAGTTAGATTATATAAATCCCTCACAGATCACAGCTATGAGCTTTAAAAATACGATAAAGGCAAACGTGCCTTATGAATTATCCTCTTTGATACTCGTTTATACCAAACATTTCAGAAAAGTTTAATTTTGAATTATTTGAGATTATGTCGCACAATTGAAAATTTTATCATAAAATAGTGATCATATTTCCGATGGCATGCAGCAAGAATTATGTTGATTCGTTAAATACAACAAGAGATATTCACGATCAAAAACTTATCACTCTTGTGTGGGTACAAACGAATTCATAATGATCAATGCATAGCATGCCATGACAAATTGCGGTGGGTACGACTTCAACAAGTCAATCGCATTGTAAAAGAACTGTTTCACTCATTTCATCACGAACAACCATTCAGGTAAGAAGTGCACCGTACTGGGTGATTCCGTTTCCGATAAATAGTTATAAAATGCACAACTCTCTTAGACGGTACATTTTGAAAAGGCGCCCCATAGTAAAGTAAGTCGTATTCACGACAAAACACTTTGCACGAAATTATACTAGTATGGGGTCGTGTGAAAATATGCCATGCGAAACAGGGTTGCCATATATACAGATTAATCTTAATTATAAAAATAATAATAATAATAATAATAATAATAATAATAATAATAATAATAATAATAATAATAATAATAATAATAATAATAATAATAATAATAATAATAATAATAATAATAATAATGATAATAATAATAATAATAATAATAATAATAATAATAATAATAATAATAATAATAATAATAATAATAACAATAATAATAATAATTATTATTATTATTATTATTGTTATTATTATTGTTATTATTATTATTATTATTATTATTATTATTATTATCATTATTATTATTATTACCTTTTTTATAAATATAAAAAATAAGTATAGAATTCGCTCAAACTTTAGAAAAAAAAATTAGAAAAAAATGTCATATACCAATCGATTCAGCTCCACGAACTGAGAAAATGTCCGTGTGTGTGTGTCTGTATGTGTGTTGTCAACTAAGAGGTCGAGATCTCAGAGATGGCTGGACCGATTTTGATCAAACTAGTCGCAAATGAAAGGTCTCCCCGTCACCCAGAACGCTATTGAATGGTTTTGAGATCGGATGTTTACTTTTTGAGTTATACGAAATTTTATGTCAAAATTTTCAGTTTTTTGACAGTATCTGTCACAATTGACCTTGAAAACAGAATATATTTTCAAACTTAGATTCCGCACGGTAATACCTATTCAACAAGCCATAGATTGTTAAAATCCGTCAATTTTTAACGGAGATATCGAAATTTTTGTATAAGCGACTTTTTCCCCTATTCCAGCAGTAGAAGTTTTGAGCGCTGTCTGGCAAAGAAATGCTTGGGAGCAACATAAAACACGATTTTTTATACTGTTACATACATTTGTTTCTAAGTACCCAAAAGACTGTGTACAGCATGATATTTTGCCTCGGACCGATTTTAGCACGGTTCGTTTTTGGAAACATAATCGTTCGAATATGACATATGTAAACTAGATGATGGCAGAATTTTCGAGTTGAAAGCAATTCCATAATTATGTTGATTTAAACTATTTACAGCATTGAATGCTGGAAGAACATAACAGCCATATACCATTCGAATCAGGTCGTCAAGATCAGCAAATGCGTGTGTGACAAATAATTTCACTCAATTTTTTTGGAGATGACTCAACCGTTTTCTACAAACTCAGATTCATATGAAAAGTCGTATGCTCCCAAACAAGGTTCCCGAATTATGTTTGGTTCCGACCTCTGGTTCCGGAGCTACAGGATAATATGTGAAACGAAATTAAAACTGTGTAACTCATTTTTCTCGTAGATGGCTAAACCGATCTAAGATTCAAATGAAATCTAAGAATCATCTAAGATTCAAATGAAAAGTTTTAAGATTCTATAAAACATCTTGTTTTTCAGTCAGATCCAACTTCCGGTTTCGGAGATACAGGGTGATTAGTATAAAAATGTCTATTTCACATAAATTAATCAGGTTTATCGGGTTTGCAGATTTGGATAGTCGATAACCAAATAAACTTATTTCATTTTTGGTTGTATTCAGTTTTCGTTTCGTAAGGCACCCAACAAATTTAATTCGCACTGCGATTCCTCAAAGATCTACATTGATTTTCAAACTTTTTGAAACAAATGTAAACTATACAGCTACTCAGGTGAATTTATCTGACTTCGGCCATACCGATTTTAGAATTCCGGTTCCAGTATCAAATCGTTTCTCAAAGCTCAGTCGTTTTCTCAAAAAAAAACCTAATCGAATTTCAGAAACAAAAGTTCAAATTAAAATAAATCCAATTTTATTCAATTCTGACATCCGATTCTCGAATTGTAGCATGATGAATTTTTAAAATTCAAAGCGATATAGAAGATGACAATCCCGAAAAGCTTCAAAGTTGGACTCAAAACTATTGCAATTTATTCGTCATATGGCAAATCGGTTTGGGTTATGCTGGTTCCTGAATATCGGCTCTGGAAGTACCTTAAATTACCCTAAACTCTAAAGTGAAAATTACTTCTACATGTCATGGAATGTTCAATCGATTGGTACACTTTTAGATTCAAATTCGATCCGATTTGCAGTTTCGACATTATAGAGTAATGAGTGATAAAAATCTCAAATTGCCACTTAAAACGACTGACATTAGAATAATGTCATGAAAACTGAAACACCGAAAAATATTAATGCAAAAAACACATGCGGATTGATAAAAAAAGATATCATCTCACTGCTAGGTGGATTAAGCACGTTTTATTAAAATTACTCTTGCATACCGAAGATCGTCGATACATTTCAGACCAGGCCATTGCAATTGTCTCGTACTGAAATTTCGAGAAGAATCAGATATCTTCGAACTTCATAGCTTCAATAAAAATAAACTACAAATTTGTCGTACCTAGCCTCCTATATTAGCAAATTAAAAAGGAATTGTTACAAGTTTGGAATATATAGTTGTAGACTAGTAGCTGTTTAATGTAAATAATCTGTACTTTACTGTAGGTGTATCGCTTAAAACTCTGTTAGTGAAAAAGGGGAAAGCTTGCACAATTCATACAATCAATCAACTAACTGATATGGGATATAAAGTGATGGGAGTGTGCCAGTTTTTTCGTATTCACGACATCCAGTTATGTCTCTGACATTACCCACCAGCCTGTTTGTTTCAATTATATAGGTTTCAACCTTAAGATCATTCGCCTCTTTAGACCAGAAAAACTTTCTGTAAGCAAAGCCTTGGCATTACATTCTTGTAGTGGAATTTGATCTTCTGTTTCAAAGTGTACAGAACCATTACATGGCTGGTGCTACGATTCTACTGACACTACGGATCCTTCCAGGTCGGGGCTCGAACATATGACAACTTGTTTGCGAGACCAGTGCTCTATGCACTGAACTGCCAACCCGGGACTTTCTGAGGGCTGCGTGAAATGCATCGACTATCCCATCCCGTTATACCCGAACCCAAAAAAGTCGATCTCCTAATCTTTTAACTGAGCATGAATTTCGATAGTAAAATAGTCGATTCATGAATAAATTGTTGACCAAACTGACAATGGCACAAGGAAGGCAAGATGCACGCGTGATCTGTTAAAAACAGTGTTCCCAAAATGATGCCAGCCAAAAAAATCATCCTTTAGCCAAAAGTAAATAGCAGCAATAATAAATGTTACACAACAAACAATTTATGACTTTTTAAAAATTTTGAAAAACGCCCAAAATGTGAAAAATGCCACATGAATTGAATGAACACTTCTGAAATTTTGCTACAAAAACACAATAAAAAATCAGTTTTACATTGAATTATTACTGACGATGAAAAAAAAAGTATCGACTGTGAAACCATATTTATTCGGCAAGAAGGTAGTGCTCTGTGTTTGGTAGGATCAGAAAGGTGTGATGTATCACGAGCTTTTGAAACATGATAAAACTGCTAATACTAATCGCTTCAGACAACCAATTATCAATTTAAATCACCAATTTATCGAAAATTGACCAGAAGATACGGCAAAGTAATTTTGTTTTTGCATTTGCTTCGGCTCTAAGAAGCAATGTCGTAGAAAAAATAATTCTAAAATTGCTCTATACTGCTTTTATAGCGACGCGAAAACTCGAAGCGAATGCACCTATTTTCATCTTAACCTAAATGCTAATGTATATGAGATGACTACTGGAGCCGTTACTCTACTATTCGATGCTTTTTGGTTCCACGAAACGAAGTCATTTTTGCATCTTCTAGATTAATTAAAAGATATGGGCTCCGGAAGGTATAGAAACCGTTAAAAGTTCATACGGGTTTTAGATTATTATTATATTTCAACAAAACCTCAAAATTCATTTAAACATTTCACTAAATTAGTCAGTCTTTCATTACAAAACAATAAAACCAAGACTAGTATTGAAAATTTGATAAAGTATACCGCAAAAGAGGAGCATCACAAGATATCTCAGTTGCCTCATGAACCATTGAAGTGTTGCTGCACGGGAATAAGGAGCGATGGGACACGTGCTCTGGAAGTATAAAGCAAGTTATTTTGATTTCAATCAAGCAACCACAGTATCGTTTCGATGTCATCGCAATGTGATGAACAAAAAAAACGGTCATATCGGCTAGGAAGATGATAGAGAACGCTTCAGTCCACCACATGAATTTTGCGTCCGATCGATAAAGCGGCACGTGGTACCTGCTTGGTTTCAAATGGCTTGGTCCAAGGTCACACGAGCTTATATAAAAAGCAAATAAAAATGTCATGCCACTGCTTGCTATATCTTGCTGTTGTATAGTTACAGTCAGAACTACTCCGACCAAAAGGTCCTTTGGGTAGGTACAACTAGTAGTGCGTTTTTGACAAAAAAAAGGAAAGCATGTCAGGAACTATCACGCAATCAGACGTACCTGATTTGCAGAGGTCAATGACTGGTTCGCGTTCCTAAAAATCAATTTTTGTTGTGGAAGGTTAAACAAAATGTTTACAGGAAATAGTTTTCCCGTAAATTCGAGGTTGAAATTCAATTCTCACTTCGAATCGATTTCTACTAGTTCAAGGATCAGTACACAACCTGAGCACTACTGTTGGAACATGATTTTATATTTCATTGCTCGTAACGCACAAAAAACTTCCTCGTTAATCATGTAATTCAAGTTTTTTTGAGTCACACATCCAACTGTTCTGATGATATAGGGTTGCCATCTGCACGAATCGCAGCCATCAGTGTCGGGTTTATGCGTGATTCACACGTACAGGCATTGAATGGCATCGATAAGTCAACATTAGTTGTATGCAATTCTTATGGCAGGATTTATTCGACTAATCTTGACAGATGGTGGCGTTTACGAAAGATATCAGGTCGTCTGAATTTAAGACAAGACCTGACAACAGGCTTATTATTCTTCATTTCGAGTCATCCTTCTCGTCACCTTCGCCCTGTGGAATAAATACCAACTGCCTGCTTACGTATCGGCTGCCATATTAACAGATTTTTTAATAACTTTATGGTGAGAAAAAGTTTAATTTCATCTAAATTTGTAGGCTCGGTCTTTGATTTGAAACAAACGTGGAGAATGTGAATGCATTTTTGTTTATTATCGATTAACGTTTAAAACCAATTAATTGAGCATACTTTTTTTGCTTTGTTTTTTACCTCTCCTGTCTTCAAACGAGAAGCTAAAAATCGCTTTATTAAAGGATGTTTAAATTGTAAATTCGGTGTTCAAAGAAAGATTCATTATTCGCACATGTCTCAGACATAACATAGGAGATAGTAATGAATTGTTGTCAACTTTTTCCACATCAACGTATTCATCGCCATTTCTATCGATGGAACTTTAGTAAAACCGACGACACGACCAGGCACTCCGAAGAAAAATCAGTGTTAAAAGTGTCCGTTAACAATTCACCTTCAGTTACCATAAATTGAGCCACCCCTTGGTAATGATAAAAATAATCTTTTGGAGCAACACTGCCCTGGTTGCTACGAGCTTGTTACCAAGGCGCTTCAAAAGTTCAAATAAACATAAACAACATAAACAAGTATCGAGAAGAAATGTTCAATTTTCTTCTTTAACATAAATCATTCAAATTCAACTGACTGTTTCCTCGATTGCGGATGATGGTTCAAATTCGGTAGGGATCGTCATCCAGCCGGATACCTCAACAAATTAGCAGTTTCGATCCTATCGAAGACTATTGCGTCAGTAATACAGGGTCCGGCACTCGAAGTGTAACCAATTAAAAAGGCCATAAATTCAGTTTGGAAAATTACTTTTACTTTATTCAAAGTACAAAATGTGTAATAATAATACAAAATTCAGAATCAATTCACTTTTGCTCGATATGACCACCTTTTGCCTTGACTTGATGACTTGAGAGAGCGAAGGAGTTGCTTCGTTTGGCCGAAAGCGGTCAATTTCCGAACATTGTATTTTCTGACGAGAAAATTTTTCCAATTGAGCAATTCATAAACTCTCAAAACGATAGGGTTTACTTGACCGACCGTTCATACGAGAATTTGAGTCATCGATTGGCCACCAGGAGGCAGCACCCGCAACAGATAATGGTTTGGGCCGCTGTAACCGCAGATGGGCGCTCTCCAATCGTTTTCATCGAGCCTGGCGTCAAGGTAAATGCGACATATTATCGGGAAAGTATTCTGGAGGTTGCTTTGAAGCCGTGGACAGACAAACATCTCGGTGGCAGACCATGGACGTTTCAGCAGGACTCGGCACCGTCTCACAAAGCTCGAGTGAACCAAGAATGGCTGAAAAACAACGTTCCGAACTTCATCACGTCCACACAATGGCTCTCGAATTCACCAGATGCGAATCCAATGGATTATTCTCTTTGGGCCATTTTGGAGAGCAAAGTCCGAACTAAAAGATACACCAGTCTCGAGGCGCTGAAAAATGTTATTGTCCGCGAGTGGGCCAAAATACCTGTCACATTCGGCCAAACGAAGCCACTCCTTCGCTCTCTCAAGTCATCAAGTCAAGGCAAAAGGTGGTCATATCGAGCAAAAGTGAATTGATTCTGAATTTTGTATTATTTTTACACATTTTGTTCTTTGAATTAAGTAAAAGTAATTTTCCAAACTGAATTTATGGCCTTTTTAATTGGTTACACTTCGAGTGCCGGACCCTGTATTCCATTAAAGGATCTTTTGGGGACAATCCATCAGATTGATAACATATGCTGTGTAAAAAATTTTTTTTTAGCAGTGACCGACAATTTAACACTATCTCTCAGATTTCCAAGCCACGATCCAAGTTTCCTTACGGAAAGAGGTCTATTGTATGGTGTATTTGCATACTGTTCTAAAAGAAGAAAACAGAATCCGGTACTTAAATTACCCGTAGGTAATAGCCTCAAACATCAACATTATTCAAACGTATAATTTTTTTTAAACTTTCTAGTCAACTTCTGATAAAATCTCTGATTTTAAAGTAATCCAAATTTCTATTAGCAAAATAAGCTTTAAAGCATATCAGTTCGAAATGGATATCCGCATAATACCGATTTTTCATATGAAACTGAAATACGAGAACTTTTCTCTTGATAACATGATATTACATTTAAATAATATTGGATGAAAGAGATTAATGATAAAAATTAAAAATTGAATTAAAATACTATTATTACTGGTAATATTATAAATGTTCCATACAAAATTGTTCATGATAAAACCAACAAATATTTGCAGTAATTGAGATATGGACACAAACTCCTTATCAATAAATTTTCTGGGAGGGTTCTTTGATAAACGAGAGATGATTACCAGACATACAATAACGACCTGTCAATTATTTTTCACGCAATATGGAATTTTTAAATACATACATTTATTTTGATTCTTTCGATCGAATGTGAGGTTCAATTCATATATTTCGATCGAGTTTTATTTTTATATCAAAAACTCGAACTCGATCGCAAGACTAAATGAAAATTTCTGATTCGATAGAAATACAGGCTCGCTGTGAATGTATGTATTAAAAGAATTCCAAATTACAATAAAAGTTATGTGCAGATCGATATTTACACAATCTTCTCATTTTATCGGTTGACATATCGGTGGTCTTTTCTCACAAATTTTATTCACCAAATTTAGACGAAATTTATTTGTTTTTATTACCGAAACCGGTAGCCACGGTGAAGGTAACTGTTATTCGAAAACAACAGTTGTTTAGTCTTGGTGGCCAGTAACATATATTTTTCGAACGACTTCATTTTGACATTACGAGTTACTGAGGGGTAGTTAGATTTGTGATACAGTTTTAATATACGAGTGGCATATCGTGTCGTCGGTAAAACTATCTGACTTTTTTCCGTTTGGAAATGTAACTTTAAAAAAAATTCACTAAAAAGAAAAATGGTTTGATACTGATTTTTAATGTGGAACACATTTTTGTTTTTTATATAGGAGTGCAAATTAGAAGCTCAAGAAAAATACACGTAGAAATGTGGTCAGGTTTTGAACAGCTCAGTCAATTTCGTATCAATTATTAATATTATGTCACTATTTGATTGAAAATATTTCTACATATTGATTTGAATGTACATAGCCATGTGTTTTTAATTGTATATCACTGAAATGTTGATTAATAGCGGATTTCCCTGCCATAGTCGACGGTTTTGAAGGAGTAAGCGACATATCAAAGGGAAAGCAAAGCGAAGCTGTTGGAAGCACGCGAATCTATAAATAGAAGTGAAATTATAAATAATGTTTCAGTCCTACGTGTAGCATGCTAGCGGTAGGTTGTTGCTAGACAGCAAGACAAAAAGTGCCATAAAACGATTTGAAGCTTCAATTGGTATGCTCTGATCTTGTGTCATGCAAGATACGATGAAATTCTATGTTATGTCGTTTTGTCTGAAAAATTGACATCTGTCCTAGGGTAAATTTTGAGTGCATAAGATTAATTTCTAATTTATATAAGATGAACTCGATTTTATCACTTCAACCGAAATCGCAGAATGGTAGTAATTGTATAGAAACGCTATAAAAATAACTGCTTACATACAAAACTTGAACACAAGCTTGGCGAAGAGAAGCTTAAATACCGATATCCGTATGGCAAGCATGTACAAACATATAATTGCATACATTTGGACTATTGATGTAATTTCGTCGGCTACAAAACAAATACAAATCACGACAGAGTCTATGTTCTGGGTTCGCGTGTTCGGTGTTGGTTCCTAATAAAGATCAATCTAAGCATACTCTCGTGCATTTGCGGATTCAAAAGTGTGGCGATTAATTAAAAATGTCGATCATTAGAAATTTTGGTTGCCTTGTTCCACATCAATGGCTCGAACAACCCCATGGGACTGATCCTTGTAGTTTTTTACACGGTACTGTCTCTATAAATGTTTATTACATATGAGGTTGAAAAAACAGTGAAACATTCTCTGAAAACTTTCATTTTCATAGGTGAGCTGAAATTAAACATTTAATTAAACTTGTTTTCTGATTTCCTCTATACTTGGCGTACCTTGGAAAAGGAAAGCGGGTAGTATCATCAATATCAGCCAATCAGTAACTGGTCCGTTTTGATATAAAATAGGAACGGTTGTCAGGTCTTGTCTTTGGTCCGAATAACAATTTAGAAACAGAGATGCTAGCTGCACAGATTAATTATTGTGTCACAAATTTTATATAAGTAGCACATATTTTAAAACTACACATATGATAAGGGCTCCCTATTTCATCTCAGCTCCAATTTCCATCTCATTCCTTCACCTCATAACTTTGAACATTAATCATATCTTTAAACGTACCTGAAAAAACTGTGGAACGTTTCAAAACATTTATTCTAGGTTTTGCCACACTTTACAATTGAAAAAAAAGTACGGGTGTGTAATGTCAGAGACATAACTGGATGTCGTGAATACGAATAAAACTGACATGATTTCTTTACTCTATCGAATTCGAATTGATAGTTGATCGATTGTGTGAATTGCGAAACTTTCCCCCTTTTCACTACTAAAATTATCAACGATCAACTATCAAGGTGCTGTACAGGAATCATTCGTACAGGAATCATTTCTGCCTTTTAGAAGGACCAAATTGTGCAATTCTCTACGATATTTAGCACAGTTCGGAACATTTTTCTCGAACAATTTTCGCATAACGAAAAGTGCAAGATACAAATCAAATTATTTTGGATTTTCACTAAACTGATGATTTCTACCTTCGATTTACAAAAAAGTAATCTTAATAGTTCTTTAGATAACATTTAGAGCCATTAGAACGGCTGATTTTATATAATGTTGTCCACTTTTCGTTTCTTGTTTTCTTTCTCTCTAATGCAAAGCACCAGCAACTGCAATCGTTCTTGCTTGAATTGAAACTAGCTTTGCTTTGAGGTTTTTAACTACGCAGAAGGTGCGCTCTCTGATGCCGCTGTTTGAATGCGTCTTCACGCCCCGACGTCTGATTTCATTCAACGCACAAGAAGAAATGATCGATTTTCGACCACGGTTCCCGGTATTCAGTTGAAAATATGTGCCCGACTACCTCAAAATCGTCGTCCTTGCGCGAAAAACCCAAGCAAAAGTAAAAAGTTTTCCGTGTTGTTTTAAAATTTTCAGAAAACTTAATTTTTGAGTTGTTTGTGGTTATCTCACACTGTTCAAAATATTATCCTAAATTCCTGATCATATTTTTGATGAAATAGTGAAAGAATTATGTTGCTGCCATTAATACAAGTCGAAATATTCACGATTAAGTTCTGCCCGTTCTTCCATACGGCTAATTTTAAAAAAGGCGCCCCATAGTAAAGTAAGTCGTATTCACGACAAAAAAGTTAAAAAACCTTCAACGATCGCTTTTTTCATTTAAAATAAACTGACTTTTTGATTTAGCAACCACTTTCGTCTGAAGTTTTACAATTCATCATGTTTCTGAATATTTACTAATCGATTGGTCTCAAAACATGATCACTATTTCACATAATTACACAACTATTCAATGTTGGATGACTTTATAGTTAGTAATGTTCACTTTCCACTTGTTTATTCAACGATTAAAGACTTCTGAAATTACCAGATAAGCAATAAAAGCAATGAAATATATGAGATGAAAATTTGCACTTAATTCACTTGATTGCGCTTTGTTTTCATCTCATTTCGTATCGCAAGGTTGCCAAGTTTTCTCATAATGTTAAATAAAAAAAATATTTTTTCTTCTTTAAATTATCATCATTATTCGTGACATTAGTTTAATTATATCATTGATATTTATATGCAAATAAAACTGTTTCGGATTCTAATATTAGCAAATAGAGCGTGTTAAATAGTAATCAAATAACCATTGTGGCAAATCTAGTAGCACTGGTTTCTTTCCGCTATACGTCACCATAACACTGTTAAATGTATGTGTTTCATCGGCTGTGGACAGAGATGCCAGATATTTTCATAGAAAATATGTATCTGCTCTATCTGTTTTCACTAATAAAATGAATCAAATTCAAATACAAATCAAATTCAAATTGGTTTTAAGTTTCAATATAAATGTTTATCAGTGTTCATCATCAAACATTTGCACAAAAGATTTCCATTTTAACATGTGATTTGTCCGTTGATTAATAAACTTTTAAAGAAGTACTGTAATCAAATACTAATAGATACTCAGAAAGAAAAGTCTAACGTTTTACTTCTCACTTTTTATGAACCTTTACAAATCTGTATTAAATTTAGAAAATCTGTAATCGGATTTAATTAACGCGAACGCAAAAATCTATACAATACAGATAAATCTGTATGAATGGCATCTCTGGTTCTACATTTTGTTTTTAGAAGGGCTAATGCCTAAATAGTTACAATTCCGTTTTTTTGTTTTTTTTTAATTCTCCAAATTAACTGCAGAGTAAAATTTTAAATTTGAAACGAAAGGTAATAAAAACGATCCAAAAAATTTCAAACGTCGAAATGATTCCAAACTGTTTTTTTTAAATATCGTGTGTTGTGTCATAGTTGGCATTAGGCCCTTTCTAAGGAAAATTCTGACATTTTGAACCTGAGAGTGTAATAGTGCAATATTTTGGTTTTGATTGCTGTCGCCATTGCTAATTGATGGGATGAATAAAGGACCAACGATAGGATGAATACAAAATCTTTGAGATGAAATTAGGAGCACAGTAGTAAACATATCAGAAGTGTTTTTAGATGATTTTTTAATTATTATTTTTAATTTCCCAGGAATGGGAATCAATTCCCAATGTGAAGCAAGGCGAACTAAGCAGAAATATGAAAAAATCGCAGTGATTTTGATGGCTAAATCAGGTTTTTAAGGTCCTAACAAATGAGATGAAATTGGGAGCCCTTACCCAAGTACTTGGCCCTTTACTGAGCACAAGAGGAAAATAGACTTAATTCGTAGAATTTCTTAGAAAATTTCGGATCTCCGTTGATTCCTTCGGCGGATTCCTAGATCCGAAAAATTTCTTGAATTCCGTAGTTCTACGAATATTTCCATAGTTCTGGTATCGAAAGTTTGAATGAGCAACTCTCATCTCAATCGGTATCCAAATTCCTCAAATCGAATATCTACTTGTGTGAGAGATATTTCCGCGTTGGTAACCCTATGGTAATCATTCTAAAGTAAAACAACCGTTGCAATTACAGCCCTTTGTTGTGCATAGACAAGATCCAAATCCAATTCGCGGTTCATGCCATTCGGTGATTAATGAATATGAATATGAAAAAAACTGGTCTCCATAATTGACGGTGTCTCGGCGGGTGCGCCGGAACCGCTGTCTGCCTTTCGTGCGGGTTCGGTCAGGACAAACCAGGAAACAACTGGTTCTCTGCAAAACCAACAAACTTACAGGATCTGGATTCACTCATCATCGTTGCCGTCGTCGTCGTCGTCGTTGTCGCCGTCGTCAGTCCCTTCACCGTACGGGTTCGGACCGCACGCTTGCCTGTAGGGGCCAATGATCTCTCTGGCGAAACGGAGCAACAGCAAGCAGTACGAACTGCAACAGTGAATTATAAATTCAGCAAAAGGACAATAAACTGTTAATCCCCTTTCATTTCTTTTTCGAGAGCGTCCGTCGTTTTCATATTTGCCAACCAACAACGTGCGTGGCTCGGTATCAAGTTTCGCCTCCCTTGGACGGATGATATTTATGTATGCATGTACGAACATTGAACAGTGTACAGTCATCCGCCAAGGATATCGGCAAGGGTTGTCGACACACGGCCGGATGGGGGCATGGAGCGAGCGAGAGTGCGTCGTGTTTGGATTGTCGTTTAGACTGTCTATAATTTATTTCCTCACCCTTGGGGGATTTCTGTCGGTGTCGGTTCGAGTTCGGTTGCGACTGACTTCGTTTGGCAGCAAATGGGGTTTGTCATGTTGAAGATCGAACTATGGAACCATGGTGGACATCGGTGGAATCGTCGAGAGTCTTTTATCGGGACCAATCTTCAATTCCGGAGATATTTGTCCTTCAATAGGATCTCGCAGGCGGTATGAGAAATTTTTTATAATTGTAATTATTCGATTGATCGCCGGATAGTGTCATTCCGAAGGTGAACCTTGCACGAACAGAAAGAACAAATCACTCTTCAGTTTTTTTTATTAATAAATTGATTGTTTATAGAGAAATTGTGTTCATTACAAACATTTCCTCTAATAATGCTAATGAGAACTGTTTTGAATATAATTTCGAAACAAATATGCCTACATTACATAAAATTGTGAAACTGCAACGAATCTAAATTTTCAGCGATTAGAATCGTTAAACAATTTATATACGTTTGTACGTTGGTATGTAGATGCATGATGTCCGAAATTTAATAGTAGTTTATGATGATCGTGTATCTGTGTATTTTTATCTGAGGTTGTGAAAATCCCTTCAAGTGCATTCGAAAGTTTACCTGAAAGTGAAAACCTTTTCAAAATTTGTTCAGCCACTATCATTAAGAATAACTGACCACCGGTGACATCCCAAATAGCAACTCGCAACTAGCTCTGCCACAACTAAATTTAATCTATGTTGCAATAATAGCACTATTATGTTTTGTAACTTACACCGGTTGAAATAAGGTGACAGCAATGTTTCTGAATATCATAATTTGTTGCAAAACAGAGTAAAGTCGTTACATTCCTTTTGTGGAATTTGACCTTTCGGTTTCAACAGACTTCGCAGCCAATTCTTAGCGTTCAGAATTATTGTATGCGCTAGTACTACGATGCTACTGACGCTAAGAATCCTTCCAGGTCGGAGTTCGAACATACGATAACTGTCTTGTAAGAACAGCGCCCTGTGCATTGAACCACGGGTTACCAAATAATTATTCAGGTTCCCAAGCACAGCATCTTTCTATCATATTGAACTAATTATCATTGATATTTTATCGTTACTTATTTTTAATATATATGTAATGACAGCTAAGCTTGTACTTACCAGTTGAAAACAATTTTATTTGACGTTTCGAAACCATTAAGAGCACGTAAGCGTATGTGCCAATCGTTACTTTAAATTGATAACATTTATAGATATTACAAGATTATTACATACAATTTCAGCGCCGATTCGGTTGGTTTTCGCTATGTAATAACTAAAATTCAACGTAGAAAACTTTATGTTGGCTTGAACATTGCAAACTTATTATGGAGTCGCAAGAATGCCCTACCATAAGCACGGAAAAAAATATATGGATCGAACATCAATCGCAAAGCAAAGTATTGGCATTACATTCCTTTTGTAGAATTTGGCCTTTCTGTTTCAACAGATTTCGAAACCGATTCATAGCGTACAGAATCATTGCTTGGCTAGTACTACGATTCTACTGACACTAAGAATCCTTCCAGGTCGGGGCTCGAACATATGACAAATGGCTTGTAAGACATCGATCGCAACAATATGATAATTCTCATTAAATAAAAAAATAAAAAAAATAAAAAAATACAAATTGTGTGTGGTTTGATTGATTTTGAGCACTTCTCCGAAACGGGAAATCAGCGTGACAAAAATATTTTCACTATTAAATATTTGTTTTTTTTTGTAGTTGACGTCTTCACAAAAGTTGTTTTTAATCAAATGGCGCTCCTTTTAAAGAAAAAAGTTACTAGGGTGGTCCTTATTTAGATTGAAATCTGAAATCTAACTTTCTTAATTGAACCCAAAAATGATTTTGTTGTACAATAAAGTTGTAGAAAATTTTCTTTTGAGCAACTTTGCTGAAAAAATCACCTCTCTAGCTTTTCATTTGATCGAGTTACTTCAATTTTCCCGAGTAAAAGTAGGGTGGCTCCTGAATGCGGTTTCTGAAAGGTCATAATAAAAGTAAAAATTTAAGTGAAAATTCTAAAGGTGTTATTTTTTAAACTTATTTAAATTAGTCTTTAAAATACCTTAAAAAAACTCAAAAACATTGCATAACTCTTAAACGCCTTAACATATCAATATACTTCCTTTAGCAAAATAATAGTATCAAATTAGTTCTACAAGTGTCCATTCGAGAAATGAGACACACAAAAACTACAGCCGAAAAAGGATTCTTTGCTGAACAATTTCATCAAATTTATTACCAAAATAACTGATTCAATTAATTTTGATTCCGTTATCGCCATAATTGTATCGTTAACATTCAAAATGAAATATAGGACTACAGTTAATGGCTGTTTGGTATGTATTGTATAAATGAAACAATGAAATATTTTATTACCTAAAACTAAATATTTTGCTTGTTAGGGTAAGTTTCTGAACTCCTCCTATTTTGTTTATTCGTCAATGCCAAGATAGAGTCTGAAGTTAACAGAAGCCTTTCAGGGCGTTTAAGAGTTATGCAATGTTTTTGAGTTTTTTGAAAGTTTTTTTAAGACTAAATTAAATAAGTTTAAAAAATAACACCCTTCCAATTTTCTCTTAAATTATTACTTATATTATGACCTTTCAGCAACCGCACAGAATATATTTTTATCGATTTGGCATCTAATGAATATTGATATTTGAAGCTTGACTAGTTTTTGATAAAAAAATAATCATAACTTTTTACTGGTAGCTCATATGAAAAAGTTTGGTTCAGCAAAATTGTGTGCAATAATTAGTTCAACAACTCTTCTGAACACAACTTTTCCGTAAAACGTTTCACAAAAAAGTTAGAACAAAAAAAGTGATTTTTCAGGAGCCACCCTACTTTTACTCGGGAAAATTGATGTAACTCGATCAAATGAAAGAGAGGTGATTTTTTCAGCAAAGTTGCTCAAAATAAAATTTTCTACAATTTTATTGCACAACAAAATCATTTTTAAGTTCAATTAAGAAAGTTAGATTTCAGATTTCAATCTAAATAAGGACCACCCTAGTAACTTTTTTCATCGAAAGGAGCGCCATTTGATTACAAACAACTTTTGTGAAGACGCCAACTACAAAAAACTAATATTGAATAGTGAAAATATTTTTGTCACGCAAATTTCCCGTTTCGGAACATAGTGCACTCGAGGCAGAGTTCGATTGAAGGCGCGTTCAAAAACACCTAATTAAAGAATTGAATCGCTCGACAGGTTGAAAATCATTGTGAAAAGTGTACATCGTATACAGTTTGTAATTTCAAAAACTATGTTGCTTTTTTATAGGTGATAGAAAAGCATTCTGAATTCATTTGATGTTTGCAATGTTGTTGGTGACTACACTCTTAGAAAAAGTTAAATTTACGTTTGACGTAAATTTAAGCCTGCCGTAATTTCTTCGGCGATGACACAATATAACATCTGTAACAACATGTAAAAATAAATTTTGCATCTGTATCGATGTAAACTCCAGCTAAATCAACTGTAAAGTTAATGATATGATTTATTATTTTATGCTTTTAATTATAAATTTAAGTCAATTACGACACTTTTAATTATTAATTTAAGTCAATTATGCGCATCCATAAAGACGTGAATTCACACGTAAACGTAATGACAATTTATTTATAACTGATATCCCCTATGTCGCTAGTCACTAGTAAAAACTGTGTTTATTCCCAAGTAGCATGTTAAGTTGCTGTCCTGCATTTTTCTACTGATTGTGCAATTTACCAATTCAGTTCATATTACTATTCTAGTAACTGTTGTGTTATGGAAAAGCCGCAATTTTTCTGTGTTGTGCAACATATCTTCAAGTTCTTCCGTTATTACGAATATTTATTCACAACGATTGTGCAACTGATATAAAAACTCATGCATCGATCCTATCACTAAGGCACTAATAAAATCAGCGAAAAAACAATTATGAAACTCGTGAAAACTACTACGTAATGTAAACAAGAAATGGAATGACGTTTCTAAAACATAACAAACTTAATTTCTTCTGAATAAGTTTCACATTTGATTTTCAATACAACTGCTCTTAACACAAAAATAGATCTTGTAAAATAACCTGCACATGAAAAATGATAATGCTACATATTGTAGAGTAGATTTTTTGTGTTTTTGTGAATAAAAAATCGGAAACGAACTGCATTTTTATGGTGAAACCTGTATTTGTACGCCCAAAATTTTCAAGCTTTGAATTAACGTGTTTCTGTGAAAATAATAGTTTATTATTTTAATAAGAATCAACATAATGGTGCTTAAAAACGTATATTCAAACATTCTTAAAATTTTCAGACGATTTTGATCACACTAATGTTATATTGAACCTGAAAAATTTCGAAATGAATTTTTCTTGTATATTTTCGAATATGGCATCAATGGTAACAGTGAGTTGAATAGAAAATATTTCACGCAACATAATGATTTATATTTACTAGATAACAGGAAACAAACATTAACATGTTAATATTTCGGAAAGACGTTGTTTTTTTATCAGTTTAAATCTTCTAGTTGAATTAAATAGCAATACAGTATAGTCATTCATTTTAGCGGAGCAGACTTTTGTGTTATGCATTGTAGGTATTATTTTGGAAGCCCTTGTGCTGGAGTATCCAAAACAAGTTGCTCAAGCGGTAATATGTAACTATGAGAGTAAATATGATGAACTTAACTTTTCGTTTAATATCTTTGAAAAATGATGTCAGGTCTGCTCATTTTTTTTGGTGAGATGAAAACCGAATACAAATATTTGTTTTCATTGCGTATGTAATGCTGTATTTCTGCAACTTTCATGATAATATTCTCATGCAAGCAAGTTTTGCGTGCATTTCAAATAGATAAATCTTGCACTACTTTTTTGCAAGTTTTGAATTTTAGAATATTGTTTTTCTAAAACTGTAGAAATCTTAGAACACTCGCCAAAAAATTAATGAGGCAGTCAAAACTATGCTGACTGAGCAGAAAAATATGTTTTACAGAAAGGTTTTCAATTCGGATTATCATTTTTTGCCTTGCGGAGAGCATCATTTCGCTATTTTTTCTTCCACAAGAGATTTATAGCAATTTCGACGTATACTGTGTCCGATACAATAATGACAGCCGTGTCGAAAGTTTTTGATTAGTTGCACAATTGTTATAGTTACTCCGGTTTTACATGACGATGTGAAAATTTTTGCAGAACTTCTATAACTGCTAGTGAAACATGAACAAGTTGGTGATTTGCTGCACAAATGTTTTAGATGTACTTAAAGTTGTTCTACAGTGATTTTTTCGGTTGCATTGTGAAATTTCACAGTGATAAATTGCACAACCGATAATTATATATTTAAAAATCTTTCTGAACATATATAACATAAATAATAGGTATAAAACAATTGTAGAACATTTTGAAATCTCGATAAGTTACATTTGCTACTTGGGTTGAGTCACGCAAGTGGTTAGATTTTAATGATGATGGGTATTTTGATTGCCTGAGAATCCATAGGTTTAAGGAGTGTATCGAAAATAAGCTATCCACATACATTTGTGTTGTACGCATGTATTTGTGGTGTGCGTTTGGCTGTCAGCTTATTTCTGTTTACTTGTTTGTGCGATTGAAATTCTGTGTTTTCAAAATGTCGCGTCGTCGTTGGGGAGGATGTGAGCGATGCGGACAGGTCGATTCAAGAGGAGAAATTCGGTCGAAAGGTACTGGAATGGCAAGCAATATGCTCCTGTGGTTTGAAGTGAACCATTTTTTACACTACCGGAACTATAAATGCAGAAATCTATCGATCTGAGTGTCTCCAGAAGAGATTGCTGCCTTTATATAAGAAGCGTAGTACACCTCCACTGTTTTGACCGGATTTAGTGTCGGCTCACTATGCCAAAACCACTCTCGATTGGCTTGCGGAAAAGGGCTTAAATTTTGTTGAGAAAAATATCAATCCACCAAACTGCCTTTGGTTTCGACACCGTTACTAGGCAAACGTGAAGAGGGTCTTCAAGAAGACTGGTAAGGCAGCTGGGAATATGCAGGAGTTAAAAAAAATTAGGCTCAAGCGTCCAAAAAATGCGATGCAACACTTGTTCGGAACTTGATGAAGAGCGTTCGATCAAAAGTTTGAAAATTCGTGAAGGAATAACTTAAATTTCATCCGGTTTTGATTATGCTCAAGTTTAACCTCGTACAATAAAGGATCAATTTTTAGTTTGAATAAAATATCGTTTTTTATCATAATTCAAAAGAAAAATTTGTGGATAGCTTATTTTCGATACACTCCTTACTCTTATTTATACATCTGCCGTATCTGATCTCGATCGATTTTGAGTCGCATGCCGCCTTCAAGTCAACAAATGGATGATGTGTGGGTACGTTCTATTCAAAACACACGCAAAGATGAATGTTGATTTTGGTATTGTTGGAACTGTTCATATTTAAATTGCCAATTCTGCCCTGAGTTTATCTTTGCTAATAATACAGTCTGTTCTGCAAGTTGTTATTGAAATGAATAATTGCTACCCATCTTGCAAGAACCGCCATAATCGGAACTGTAACCGAACGATAATGTCCACCCCATGTGTAAACCTCGGAGCCAGGAGCTTATGTCGACGTAACCCTCTACAGTAACATTCAGTGAATTCGGTAATTTTGGCAATCATCAGTTTGGTTCCACTAGATGAAAATTTCCATTTTCCCAATCAGATTTTGCACCATCGCAAAATTTCCACCAGCCGTCCGTACGACGTCAAATCTCAACTCACACAATCAACATCCACTTGTAACAATTCGTACTTGCCTCAATTCGTTTTCTACGGCCACCATCAGTGCAAAATTGCTCCCGAGCAGTAGACAGGTCTCGAGGGGTGTTTCCGCGGGGGTCGGCAACAGTCGGGACTATGACGCGGTACGCTGTTCGGGGAAAACGCAGGAAACCAAACCTCGTTCGTATGGGAAGGGACACCCAGCAGTAGCAGCAGGCAGTAGTAGTAGATTATTGTACGGTTTTGTTGTGTGCTTGTGTCGAAACAATCAGCCGTTTTACTCTCGTGCTCTCAACCGATTCTTACACCCAGGACCGGGCAATGTGAGTGGTGTGTAATTGAAGATAAAAAGCCACCCGTAGGTAGTTGTACTCATACTGACGGCCACGGCGACGCAATGCGCGATTCTCGGCCATGTTATGGGTGCTTTGGCCTTACGTCGCCCTTCGTTATAGGGTAGGTTAGGGACCAAAGTTGTGGCCCGTGTGGCAGACACGGAGATAAATATGTTCTTTGTTTAAAATAAAACTGTCCGCTTCTGACTCGGAATCGAAGCATCGATACGGATACGGAGTTCAGTCAACAATAAATGTCCTATCAGGAATCGATCAAAACAGAGTATTTTTTCTCTCTGTGCATGCGGACGGCCGAGTCTGATACGAAGTCAGCAGCGAATTGTGCGTCATATGATTAAAAAATTTCCTTCGAGGGCGAGCGTTGCACAAAGAAAAATAATTTGATTTTGGCTATACAACCACGCTTATTCAGCAATGAAACCAAGAAAAGTAAACATTTTGATATTGACATCTGGACACTCAAGGATGTGGTAGATCCGTAAGAAATTTTTGTCAAGGGTGCATCGATTGACTTCCTCGAAAACTGTCAACGAATAAACATGTAGGCTCGTGTTAGTGCGATGAAATTTCGAGTATTTTACAAGAAAGAAAGAATTTTCATCCGACCGGTGATGGCTCCGAAATGCGACGCGAACCACAAACCAATTTGAAAACTCAACACTTACTCTATTTTTCTTTCAAATTATGATAAAAAACGATATTTTATTCAAACTAAAATTTGATCCTTTATTGTACGAGGTTAAACTTGAGTATAAAGAAAACCGGATAAAATTTATTTTTTCATTCATGAGTTTTCGAACTTTTGATCGAACGCTCTTCATCAAGCTCCGAACAAGTGTTGTATTGCATTTTTTGGACGCTTGAGACCAAATTTTTTTGAACTCCTGCATGTTCTCAGCAGCCTAACCAGTCTTCTTGAAGACCCCCTTCACGATTGCCCAGTAACGTTCGATGGGTAAAAGCTGAGGCCAATTTGGTGGATTGATATTTTTCTCAAAAAAATGTATACCCTTTTCCGCAAAACAATTGAGAGTGGTTTTGGCATAGTGAGCCAACACCAAATCCATCCAATACAGTGGAGGTGTACTATGCTTCTTATATAAAGGCAGCAATCTCTTCTGGAAACACTCAGATCGATAGATTTCTGCATTTATAATTCCGGTAGTGTAAAAAATGGTTGACTTCAAACCACCGGAACATATTGCTTGCCATACCAGTATTTTTCGACCGAGTTTCTCCACTTGAATCGACCTGTCAGCATCGCTCACATACTCCCCAACGACAGTAAAGTATTGTGGACCTGGAAGGGTTTTTGAGTATTCTTTTACATAAGTCTCATCGTCCATCAAAACACATGCATCCGGACCTTGCAAAAGACGCGAATACATTTTCGGGGCCCTTGTTGCCGCTGCTTCTTCTGTTTTACACTTTGTTCCGAGATTTTTTGCTTCTTGTAGGTCTTTAGGTGACTTCGCCTCTTGATACGCTGGATCATTCCTACACTCGTTCTTGCTGTTTTGGCAAAATTACGTATTGACATTGATTTCTTCTTCATGATTAGAGATACAACTTTCTGGTCCAGTTTCGGGTTGGAAGAACCGGGTTTTCTGCCTCTTCCTGGTAGCTCATTTTTAAGAATAATGATCCTCAAACTTATTAATGATGATTTAAACACTGGCATGATGAATTCCAAACCGCTTCCCCAATTTTCGCATAGTAATACCCTTCTCACTTAGCCATGTGTCCAGAACTGTAATTTCCACTTCCTTTTCAATACGCGACATTTTGAAAACGCAGAATTTCAACCGCACTAACAAGTAAAGAATCGAAAGCTGACAGCCAAACGCACAGCATGCTGCGATCTGAGCATAAAAAACGATCACAAATACATGCTTACAACACAAATGTATGTGGATAGCTTATTTTCGATACACTCCTTAATCGCAAGTAAACAGTGTCGGCTTACCTAATAAGGCTTGTTCGCGACACAATCTGGACATACGTATCTCTGGAAATACTTCATCAACATTTGAAATTTTATGCAGACTGATAAACGTATGTCTGTTCATTGTGTAAAAGCAATTTTTGGTGATACTACAAGCTCTTAGATCGAAGAAGGCGTCGGAAGAAGAGCAAATGCGAAAAGCAATTGTGTGCGGGCGCAATGAAAATCCAGATCTGCGAGTCCAATTGTAATTATGACAAATTGCATTATGCCAAATGATTATTATGCCAAAAAAAACATTATACCAAACGGCTTTATATCAAACAGTATTATGCCAAATGACCTCATGTCAAACGGGCCGCCCCTGTCGCAAACTTAAGGATCAAGAGTAACCAAGTTAACTTGTGTTCGTAATTTGTGTATTACGTGCATTTTATTTGGTACGTATGTCATAGATATGAAGTGTATTCATATATGAAGTGCAACCAGTTTATCAAAGTGGCTTGCACGATTGAGTTCCAAACAATCTTTTTAAGCAATAATGTATTTTCAAACGAACGTTAAGCCAGACTTTTTGAATGAAATATCAGTTTTGATAAATTTTTACCAACGTTTGATGGAAAATTGCTTACATTTTTTTAATGTAGATTTCAATTCCCTAATAAAAAAGTTAGCTACACTGCTTCAATGGATTTGTATTAGATTGCGCTACACAAAATAAACAAAACTAAATATTTTCTGTTACAAAAGCAGGTTGCCGGAAAAATAAATAGTTTTACGACAACATTCCATACCCATTGTCTTTCGCGTGTTGAATTAAAGGTTTCTTTTTTGCGGGTTTACTTATAGAAGGTACGTAAATCTTTATATCGCAATAATTTCTGCAAGAGGAAATCCATATAGGAATGTGTTTGTTGGTAATGTGTTAGTGGATGTAAGCTGAAACTGAAATATTTTTTCTCGAGCAGTTTTAAGGAAAGCGGAAGAGTTTTAGACTAAGATTTTCTCTTTTCTTGAATTGCAATTTTAAGCAGAATGATCCGATTGGTTTATTTTTCAACCATATGGAAAATTTATTGATTAAAATCAGGAAAAGAAGCGCCGGAATTTGTTTTCTCACGCACACATTGTTGACACAAGTGGAACATGTTATTTTCGAAGGTGTGCATTGAAACAAATAATGTTTTATATTTTCTCTTTTATTTTGACTTCTCTATGGAACGTTGTTTTCGTTTATTTAAAAAAAATTTATTCATATTTGTAACAAATTTGTTTGAAAAAAGTGGGTGAATTTTTTAAATATTTTTTTCAACGGTGGGCCATTTAAACTTTAATACGCCTTAATCCGACGTAATTTTATCCAAATCAGTCAAGCTGTTCTTTTACTAAACTTGTTTCAAAAGCGTGTCCCACTTTCAGCAACGCAATATATTTACATAAAATTTACACTGTAGCCAGCCAGACAAAGAATAATCACTACCTAAAAATTGAAGATTAGAAAACCCGTAGTTATTTTTAATTCAGGTTTGAAAGGAAAAAAACGGATACCTCCGTTTAGATGAAAAACTCCCCTTAAATTGGATATACACTGAGCTACATGTTTTGTTGATTTGAATTTCGACTACATCCCTTACGCCTGGGCGCATGTGATCTTTTAGTAAGGTTTCCATTTAATTTTACAGCCCTTGAGATCAATGAGGATTGAATTTGGAATTTGCACATTTCGAAATGTCCACTTGTCCATTGATGAGATCTATGACTCCGTGAGTATTTAGCAGCAGCTGCTAGCGATTATTAGGATTTTTTACTGCATGAAGGGTTCAGAAGCCGTCTGAATCATTCGATGGGGTTTCAGGTTTCAACAAGATTAGGCTTATTTGAAAGCAATCATGATATTATAGCTCAAGTTCGAAGATCACATCACTGTCACTTCTGGTTTCGGAAATAAAGTAGTAAAAATGACGTAACTGCTAATTCGCCATTTTTCTATACAATAAATTTTCTAGTAGATGCCAGGTACGATTTCGACAATCTTAGACTCGTTTCTACTATTATGTTATTGGATTTGTTCGCAATGCTCATCATATAAGTGACGTAACCGACAAGTCGCTTGCAGCATTTTTTGACGTAAGACTACGTCTTTCTTTACTATGCTCACCTGGGTGCATTTTCAAAAAAATAACGACACGAAAGTGTAACGAAATTAGTCCAGATTTGATTTCTTAATAACTGTTTCGCTGATTGAGTATTTTCTCTAATGGTTTCACTAAACGAATGGGAAAAGATGCTAGATTGTTGCTAATATCACGTTCGGTACGAAAACATTGTTTAAATAGTGAAAATATAGGTCCAAACACGAAACATCAAAATCGACCGATTCTAGAAATAGCCCCGTTGAACGTTTGCTAGCTTCAGTCTATGATAATCGACGAACGGAGACACATCGACTGCGCAGACCGCCATCTACGTCAAGGCAATGGAACTACACCCGGCATTATTCAACTTGTGCTTCAGTCAATGGCGAATATGAGGTTCCGTTCCTCAAGCCTAAACGCAGAAAAAAACAACAAGTTCTTCTGTGAGCATATCTTCTGTTGGAGCTTCGTTTCAAACAAAAGTGATTGCATCATCTTGCTGATAGTCGTTTGAATTGGAGAAAAAGAAAACGAAAAGTGGACAACAATTGAAAAATTTTACAAAATGAGCCGTTTTAATGTCTCGAAATGTTGTCTAAAGAACTATTAAGATTACTTCTTTGCAAATCGAAGGTGAAAATTATCAGTTAAAGACTGTCCCAGAAAGTATGAACGCACTTTGATTTCGCTGTAAATAATTCACAAGTGTTAGATATTCAAATTTTATTCGATATACTTATAATATTAGACTACAACAACAGAATATTATTCTGAATATTTGCTACTTAGCCATTGTAGACTAGCTGGCGCACCTTCTTGCGAACGTTTCTCATTAAATTCCGTACAGACTTCTTGGCGACAAGTTTTGACACTTTTTTCCAACCTTTTTCGAACTGTTGAATGGTTTCGGCTGTCGAGACATGTTTCCTAAGATGTGCCTTCGTTAATGCCCAAAATACCTCAATTGGTCAAAGTTGTGAGCAATTTGGTGGATTCATGTCTTTTGGGACGAAAGTGACATTTTTGGTAGTATACCATTCTATCGTTGATTTCGAGTAGTGGCAAGAAGCAAGATCTGGCCAGAGGACAACAGGATCCTTGTGTCTTCGAATCATGGGTAAAAGTCGTTTTTGTAAACATTCCTTGATGTATATTTCGCTGTTCATTGAAGCAGTGGTGATTGAAGGGTTTCGAAATCTTACCACAGCTACAAATTGCTTGCCAGACCATAGCTTTCTTACCAGATTTTTCGACTTCAATCGATGTCTCGGACTGGTTTAACACTTGCCCTTCTCACACCGTATAATATTGTGCTCCCGGCAAGGATTTGTAATCGAGTTTCACGTAGGATTCGTCGTCCATGATTATGCGTTCAAATTTCCAGCAAGAATCGTATTGTACAGCTTTCGAACCCTCGGTCTGATCGATGCTTCTTGTTTCGGACTACGTTTTGGTTGTTTCTGATTCTTATAAATTCAAAAATTCAAACGTTCTTTAGCACGAAGAACATTTGACTTCGAAGTGCCCACTTTTTTGGCCACATCCCAAACTGAAACCTTCTGCTTTTGCTCGAACGCCTTCAGTATACGTTTATCCAACTGAGGGTTAACAGGACCTTTGTTTCGACCCGTTTTCGGTTTATTCTCGAAGGTGTTATCCTCACCGAACTTGTTGATTGCATTTCGCACGGCTTTTTCACTTACTCCTTCCATTTTTGCTATCTTTCTCAGTGACAGTCCGCGTTCTGTGCACCATTTGTACACATTTTTTCGACGTTGTTCTGCTATGTTAAAAGTTCCCGCATTTCGAAACAAACTAATGAAAACGAATAAACAACTACACAAGTGGTTAGAGAAGAGTGTAAACAACAGGACGCAGCCATAAAAATTGACAGATTCTGAACCATTGCGAAATGGCAGCGGTTTTTGGTTGCGTCCATACTTTCTGGTACAGTCTTTAAGTGCAAATCTTGTATAATTTGATTAGATTTGCACACTTTTCGCTATGCGAAATTTACACCAAACGAACCTCAGCTATCATTTTGCTTCTTCGCGAAAAATGTTTCGAACAGTGTTTAAAATCTATTTAATATGTACAGTTAGGTTCTTCTGAATGCCAGAAATGAGACCCGGCAGCATTTTGATAGTTTCTTTCACTAAAAAATATACAAATCTGAAACGGCATAATCGACATCAACATTCTATCTTTGCTATTTTGGCGACCGTTGACACCACCCCTTTGTGAAAAAGCTACCAACGAAATCCACTGTCCTAAACTGCCACTCTATTTCTCAGAATACAAACGCAATCTTGCGATACCGAATGGTCCTTTTCAATACTATAAATCTTAAACGGTCAAACGGTATCAAATCGATTGCTATCTATACATATCTCGAATGTAGTCCTACGTCAACCTCGCGGTTATGTGTTACCTACTCCAATTATTTTTTTCTTATAGGGACGATCTTTGATTCAATGATCAAATTCAAATGTATTATTGCTGGTATTTTCGGTTCCGCAAATGTACCCGAATAATCGACATAAGCTTTGGAATATGTTTTTGTGTATTATTCAAATCATTCTTAATGGATCCGAATAAATTTACTTAATTAAATTGAATTGAGTCAAAAATTAGTGCAATGAAAAAAATATTTCAATGAGGGAGATAGTTATGAAGGTGCAGCAACGATTTTTAAAGATTTACTAAGAAAATAAGTATATTAACAATCACAAATACTTCGTGAATCTAAGAAGTGGTCAGAAGGGGCTTTTTCAGTGGGAAGATGAAATATTTTTCCCCAACAAGGTAAAAATGTTATGATTTTGACTAAAAAACAAGGATTTCTTAGAATACCATTTTAACATAAAATAATCTATAATTCTAAGGGCATTTGATTTTTCACGTCCGATTGTACCAATTTACTAATCATATTTCCTCGATTATCCTGAATTACCCTGAAAAGATCCCCCATCGGCATATCAAACGAGCTGCGTTGCACAGCCGAAGAGGATGCGTTTTTTTTTGCACACCAATACTGACATATGGCTAGAATTTCATCTGTCCTAAGTAAAATACATTTTTCTTCTGTCGAACCAGGCACCGATACCGCCAGTTCTCGAATAGAGTTCAACGCGCCACTTTTCGTCGCTCTTGCCGTCGGCTATCCTGTGGCCGGTTGATCCGATCCATTACTGGCGCGACAGTGGTGGTCTGTGTGGAAGGCCTCCGCTGAGCCATTGCTGATCGTACAACTCCTGCCAATGGCGAAGTGTGAGATGAATTCGTCGTGTGAGTGTTGCTGAATGTGAGTCCAGCCCCAGACAGTAGTTTTACGCGGGAGATGGCCATGCAGCAGAAAGCCTTCGTTCCCAGCGACGTCGCACGAACTGCCCCTCAAAAGATGAGATGCACATTCTTTTGCATCTTCTGCGCGATTTCGGCGACGACGGACAGGGGCGAACGAACTTCGAAATTATGGGATCTTTGAACCTTCGGAAAGATTGGCCGGTACTGGGCAAGGTCACCACTGCCTGGCGATGCGCGATTTCGTGAAACAAAAGACCGAGCGAGCTAACTTTGAGTGAATGTTCGAAGCACATGTTCTGGTCAGACCGGAAGGTTGGTTTCGGAATTTTGGCAAACTACATTGTATCGTTTATAGGTTTGTTATTTGGTATTAAAAAACGGAAGATCGGATGATCAAATTTTGAAACTAATTCAGCCATAAACTACGAGAGTGATGAATTTATTTGGAATAATGAGATTCTGTTGTTGAATTGATGGTGCAACACAATGCTCATTAATTTGTTAGAGATTGTTTGGCAATTCCGTAGCTGCACATCCTTCTTCTTTAAACTCTGGGCAATCAGATAAGATGTAGGTCTGTATCTGGTTGAGAAACCACTTCAAGAAAGGCCAATCATAGGCCAACAAAAAAAAACATATCTATGTTGGAAAGGATGTTAGTTTCAAAAAAGGGGGAGTGATGATTCGCTTCGTTGATTTTTTTTCCATGCCGGTTTTGTTTAATATAGTTTTCTCTGTTTGTTTCTCACTTCACTGTTTCACTCTGTGAGGGACTGGTGCCCTTGATCGCTTTTTTTTAAATCTTATGATAATATAACTGAATGCAAGTGTGAAGCCGGGGTGTAGCTTCCATTTTTCTTACATTAAATTCAACCAATATGGCGATTCAATTAATAAACCAGGGTTCACCGGGAAACTGAGCATATCAAAATAAATAACAACAACATCAGTGAACGAATTTGAGGTGGAAGTCATGAGAAAACGTCAACTACCATAACTGCATCTGTAGGCCTAGCCTAAATTTAAATATTTGCACTCTTGAGTTAGAGTCTTACTTTTATGAGCACGCATCGGACTATGCAATGAAACCGACCCCACGGGCAGATGCAAATGTCACGTTATTTTTATTGAATGAATCTTTAAACCGACACCGACATTTGCTACGGAAATTATATAAGAATTGGAAATAATATTTCTTTGATTACTGTTATTCGTGTTGAGTATAAATGGAAACTGTGCAGGAAAAATTTCCATTTTCGCAACTATATCAAAATTCTGTCCTGCCGTTGTCTGAGGTAATATATTTATTTATTTATTTATTTATTTATTTATTTATCTATTTCTTTCCATCTGATCTGGATTGATATCTATGGAGTTTTTGGTGGGTGGGAAAAGCCCATTTGGAATTCATCAAATGCGCGTAAAAACCCATCATATTTTTAACATTTTACATATTTGTTCACATAATTACAATTCAAAAACATTAGCCTAACGAATAAAGGTACAAACATTGTCCAGTGCTAAAAAATAATTAAGTTCTACTTATAATCTATCTGAGTCTCTTAAGCATATTCTTGAAAACAACACTAGATACACAAAAGTCCAAAAGGTCGTACACACTATTGAAAACATTGCACATTGCCCTAATCGGTTCGTTCTGACCATATTCCGTTCTGCGTAAGTCGAGCAGCAAGAAATTCCGCGCTCTTAGCGATCTTGGAGGGACATTAATACATATTTGCGAGAGAATCTCAGGAGCATCAATTTGTCCATTCAGCAATTTCGCTATAAATACTGCTCTGAGTATATTTCGTTGTTTATCTAGTGTGTCCATGTCGAGCAAACGCCATCGCTCAATGTATGGTGGAAGCTCTGACGGATTACGCCATGGCAGAGATCTAAGAGCAAATCGCAGGAATCGTGATTGTACTGCTTCAATTCTATTGATCCAAACACTGGTGTAAGGACACCAAATATGCACTGCGGCTTCAAGGGTAGAACGTACTAACGCGTAATATAACGCTCGAAAGCAGTATGGATTAGTAAACTCTTTGGCGATCCTCATGATGAAACCTAAGTTTCTATTTGCATGAGCAATTAACGGGTGATTTTTTAAGAGCTTGAGAACTTTTTTAAACAATAAAACGCATAAAATTTGCAAAATCTCATCGGTTCTTTATTTTAAACGTTAGATTGGTACATGACATTTACTTTTTGAAGATAATTTCATTTAAATGTTGACCGCGGCTGCGTCTTAGGTGGTCCATTCGGAAAGTCCAATTTTGGGCAACTTTTTCGAGCATTTCGGCCGGAATAGCCCGAATTTCTTCGGAAATGTTGTCTTCCAAAGCTGGAATAGTTACTGGCTTATTTCTGTAGACTTTAGACTTGACGTAGCCCCACAAAAAATAGTCTAAAGGCGTCAAATCGCATGATCTTGGTGGCCAACTTACCGGTCCATTTCTTGAGATGAATTGTTCTCCGAAGTTTCCCCTCAAAATGGCCATAGAATCGCGAGCTGTGTGGCATGTAGCGCCATCTTGTTGAAACCACATGTCAACCAAGTTCAGTTCTTCCATTTTTGGCAACAAAAAGTGTGTTAGCATCGAACGATAGCGATCGCCATTCACTGTAACGTTGCGTCCAACAGCATCTTTGAAAAAATACGGTCCAATGATTCCACCAGCGTACAAACCACACCAAACAGTGCATTTTTCGGGATGCATGGGCAGTTCTTGAACGGCTTCTGGTTGCTCTTCACTCCAAATGCGGCAATTTTGCTTATTTACGTAGCCATTCAACCTGAAATGAGCCTCATCGCTGAACAAAATTTGTCGATAAAAAAGCGGATTTTCCGAATGGACCACCTAAGACGCAGCCGCGGTCAACATTTAAATGAAATTATCTTCAAAAAGTAAATGTCATGTACCAATCTAACGTTTAAAATAAAGAACCGATGAGATTTTGCAAATTTTATGCGTTTTATTGTTTAAAAAAGTTCTCAAGCTCTTAAAAAATCACCCTGTATATGCGAGTAGTGATGTCTGAAGGAGAGCTGAGAATCAAGAAGCACACACACCCAAATCTTTGAAAACAGTTACTCTTTCAAGTGTTTCCCCAGAAATAGTGTAGTTCCAGACTATCGGGCATTTCTTGCGTGTGAAAGAAATCACAGAGCATTTGGACACACTTATAGTTAAGAGGATGAGATTGCACCATTCACAAAAATTGTTTAGGTGCTGCTGAAGTTCCATGCAATCAGCTGTCGATTGTACAACAAGAAACAGTTTCAAATCGTCCGCATACATAAGTCTGCATCCTGGTGGAATGACAAAAGAAATGTCATTAAAAAATAATGAAAACAGCAATGGTCCGAGATTGCTTCCTTGAGGAATACCTGATCCACATCAGAAGCTGCAGTAAACAAATCGTCAATCTTCGTACGTAGCCTTCTAACATTCTGATAATACAATAAGATGTTTGATAAAACTGGCTGAGAGCGCGAACGAGATCGATTTGTGCTGGAATCAGGAAGGCAGTGAATGCTTGAGCTGTACAAGGTACTATTGTACTTGCCGGCAGTGGCTGATTGGAAGACCTCATCTCCGCTCTCGCACTCAGGGCCGGAACGGCTGTCGATCGCAGGCTGCAGTGGCACGACTGAGGCAGGAGAGTCAGAGGTTTCCACAGTATAATTTACGGTGCGTCCCAGTGTGCTGCATTCAGTCAATGCTGAGATATTCCTGGTGCGGGCATTAGACACGGGCTCACCAAAGGTTTCCAAAATTTTTGGGTCGATTTTTCCTCAAATTGGAGAAAATATATTCCTTGCGGCCAAGTTGAAGGATCCAAAGCGATAGATTGCAATGCAGGGTCAAGGCCAACTTTGAAAGACACAAAGGTCATATTGCTAATATCAGAACCTTTGGCAACCAGTTTAACTACCACTGGGTCCTGACTCAGCTCAAGGTTGGCTGGCACCATAGCAGAAATCTCGTCGTTGGTGACATCCGGTCGTATACGAGACAAATACAGCCAAAATTTGTCTGGTTTTTCGTAGATTGGAACACTGACGACATTCTCTACGATTCTTTTCGATCCAGCTATACACTCAGAAGCGTCCAAATCAGGCCCGCGAGGCCTTTTGGCCGGACGACGATGCTCGATAGAAGGCCAGCGAAGATTTAATTGTGATGGTGTCGGTTTTGATAACGACTTGATTTCGTTTTGTACACCATTGATAGCTTCCGTAATGAACACAAGTGGCGAATTTTCGTCTGCCGATTTGGTGATAGATCGGAAATGCGAGTTCTCAAACAATCCAAAATAGATTTTTCTAGTGCGATGTAAAGTACCCCAACAGAGCGCGGGAAACACCCGAGCATGTCAAATGGAACATGCATCCACAATAGCCGTCAATGCCAGTGATAATCTGACTGCAATGTTCACAGATTTTTTCATACTCATAATAAATGCAATAGAACGCCTTCAGTTAGGCTTTATACAAAGCACAGTGTTAAACGATATTGTTTGTTATCAAACCAACAACACGACGGTGGCAAACAGACTAACCGTAGGCACAACACAACTGAACGTGATTCACTATGCGATCAGCAGTCAAATGTTGAGAATAACACTCCACACAGGCTCGGGTAGCAAATAGTCACTAACTGATAAAAACTTTAGTAAACAACTAACGTGTAAACGTTTTTTTGTTGCTTTTGTATTTCAATTTTAATTCAATGGAAAATGGTCTATTTTTTCAAGGGATAACGCTAAAAGATGAGCAGTGTGGGTATTTTTCCATACACCGTGTGGCTTAGATATACGTGATCAAGTTTTTCCTAGATGCATAAGATTGCTAGATGCATATGCTAAAAGTTTTATATAAGACATGCATAAGATTGCTAGATGCATATGCTAAAAGTTTTATATAAGACATAGATTGAAAATGCTGACAGTCTCATAAAATAAATTTTCGCAACTGATTCCAGATTTATTGATTCATGCAAAGGTTCAGCTCACCGTAGTCAGTAACTAAGTTACCTGAACCGTCAAAAAAAAGAATGATAGGTTCCTTTGGAAATGAAAATCCAAACTTTAAGTTACCTGAATTAATCTACTTACACTACTATAAAAGAAACAGTACAGCAAATTTTCTTCAAACATACTTCTAAGCACTTTTTGCCATCCCAAAAAATTTATTGGAGTTTCCATGCCCTCCCAATGTTTTGGCAACTGGAATAAATATTTGAAAATTTGCTTGAAATATCCTATAGTATAATTTTCTTCTAACTTTAAATGAAGATTACAGCATTCTAAAGTTTATACGTTCAGAGTGCTAAAACGTTTTTGAAGGGGCTGGGGTCCACTAGGAGATTGATAGTACCTATTAGCTCTCTCCGGACAGTATCAGCCTAGATGCCGTGTGGAATCCGGCGGAAAAAAACTGAACCAAGAATAGATCCACTGGGTTCCTGCTTCCATGTCGTAAAAGGCGATAATTGCAGGAGTTTCTTTTTCCTTTCAGTTATAAATTATAGTAGTGTAAGTAGATTAATTCAGGTAGCTTAGGTAATTACAGGTAGTAACTTCAATAGATTTCAACCTAAATATTGCAAATTCGTTCAGAACCAAACTGAAAAGGTTTGGTTTGGATTTGGTTTTCAATAGTAAGTAGTAGTAGTAGTAGTAGTAAGTAGTAGTATCAATTAAAAACTGTATCTACAAAAGATCATACAGATTATTTGAGAAAATCTTTAATATATCAAGTCTCGTGTTCTCATTGCAAGAAAAAAATATATTGGACAGACAAACTTTAACAGAGGACTTTGGGAATTCGGTTCAAAAAACACATAGCAGAAATAGCGGAAACCTCTAAAAAATTTGAAAAAGGTTTACCATATCATTTCAAATAAAAAATAGCAGAACGTGTATTTATCGATGATCATGAACTTTCTACAAATGACATAACAAATTTAAGGCAAATTTCCGACCCATGGGATTTAAACGTAGCCGAAAGCTTAAAAATAAGGTAAGGGCTCCCTATTTCATCTTATTTGTAAAGACGTCGCCTTCAAACCCCGATTTAGCCACTAAAATCACTATAACTATTTCATATTACTGCTTCATTCGCCTTGCTCCACATTGAGAATTGATTCACATTTCTTGAAAATTTAACAAATATTCATAAAACAGCTAAAAACACTTATGATGTGTTCACTACTCTGCTCCTAATTCCATCTCAATGGATTTTTATCCATCCTATCGTTGATCCTTTATTCATCCTATAAATTAGCAATGGCGACAGCAATCAAAACAAAATATTCTCTCTCAGGTTCAAAATGTCAGAGTTCTTCTTAAAAACGGCCTAATGCCAACTATGAGACAACATACGATATTTTTAGAACCAGTTTGAAACATTCATTTCAACGTTTAAATTTTTTTCGATCGTTTCCGTTACCTTTCGATTTCAATTTAAAATTTAACTGTTAAGTTAATTTGGTAAACTTTAAATAAAAACTAAAATGTAATTGTTACTATTTATTCATTAGCCCTTCTTAAAACAAAGTGTAGAGCCAGAGATGCCATTTATACAGATTTATCTGTATTGTATAGATTTTTGCGTTCGCAGACTGAATTAAATCAAAGTACAGATTTCATACAGATTTCCTTAATTTAATACAGATTTGTACAGATTCATAGAAAGTGAGAAGTAAAAAATTAGACTTTTCTCTCTGAGTATTGCAATAGATGATTCTTTAAAAGTTTATTAATCAACTGATAAATCACATGTTAAAATGGAAACCTTTTATGCAGATAATTGATTATGATCAACATCATTTTATTTGTGAAAACAGATAGTGCAGATATAAACTTTCTATGCAACTTTCTATCTGGCATCTCTGTGCACAGCCGATGAAACACACACACTTCACAGCGTTATGTTGACGTATAGCGGAATGAAACCAGTGTTACTAGATTTGCCACAATGGTTATTTCATTAGTATTTAACACGCTCTTTCTGGTAATATTCGAAGCCAAAACAGTTTTATTCAAATATTAATATCAATAATATAATTAAACTAATGCCACGGATACCAAAAACATACTTTTTGATAATAATTTGAACCTGGCAACTTTGCGGAACCAAATGAGATGAAAACAAAGCGCAATCAATAGAACTAAGTGAAAAACTTTCATCTCATCATTTAGGGGTGAGCCAAATTTTGTGCTAGGGCACATAACCGTTTTCATTATTTTTACGTTTCGTCTTTGACTCATCAGTGCAGAGCAGTTCAAATTGAACTGCTTAGTGCTAAACTCGGCAGTTCAATTTGAACCGCTAAGCAGACGTAAAGTTTCTGCTACTTACAGAACACTTTTTGTTTTGCAACTAAGTGCAATGTCTTTTCTGACGTGCCGAACGAAAACGTGTTTTCGACTATTTCTGGCCGATGCAGGTATGGTCATTTAGGGGTGAGCCAAATTTTGTGCTAGGGCACATAACCGTTTTCATTATTTTTACGTTTCGTCTTTGACTCATCAGTGCAGAGCAGTTCAAATTGAACTGCTTAGTGCTAAACTCGGCAGTTCAATTTGAACCGCTAAGCAGACGTAAAGTTTCTGCTACTTACAGAACACTTTTTGTTTTGCAACTAAGTGCAATGTCTTTTCTGACGTGCCGAACGAAAACGTGTTTTCGACTATTTCTGGCCGATGCAGGTATGGTCATTTAGGGGTGAGCCAAATTTTGTGCTAGGGCACATAACCGTTTTCATTATTTTTACGTTTCGTCTTTGACTCATCAGTGCAGAGCAGTTCAAATTGAACTGCTTAGTGCTAAACTCGGCAGTTCAATTTGAACCGCTAAGCAGACGTAAAGTTTCTGCTACTTACAGAACACTTTTTGTTTTGCAACTAAGTGCAATGTCTTTTCTGACGTGCCGAACGAAAACGTGTTTTCGACTATTTCTGGCCGATGCAGGTATGGTCATTTAGGGGTGAGCCAAATTTTGTGCTAGGGCACATAACCGTTTTCATCTCATATTTTTGAAGACTTTTATTGTTTGTCGGGAAATTTTTGAAGTTTTAAATCGTTAATTAAACAAGTGGCAAGTGAACATTACTAATTATGAAGCCATCTAGCATTCAATGGTATTGTAATTTTGCGAAATAGTGATCATGTTTTGAGACGAATCGATTAGTAGATATTCAGAAACATGACGAACTGTAAATCTTAAGACGAAAATGTATCCTAAATTGAAAAGTGAGTTTATTTTAAATGAAAAAAACGATAACCGAAGAACATAAAACCATTTCTTTCAATAGGAAAGTGTGACAATAGCTTTTATAATCATTTTAAAACATTTCACACTTTGGTTCAGGAAGGTTTGTAAAATATTATTCATATTCAAAGTAATGAGGTGAAGGGATGAGATGGAAATAGGAGCTCTGATGAAATAGGGAGCCGTTACCCTATATAAAAACAATTCAATGTCCTTATTAAATCATGACTAAGGCAAGAAATGTTCCTGGCTTTTGAAAAATATATAAGCATAGGAAGTACATAAACAGTTACTACCTGAAATTACCTAAGCACCCTGAATTAATCTACTTACACTACTATAAAAAAACAGTGCAGCAAATTTTCTTCAAACAGACTTCTAAGCACTTTTTGCCATCCCAAAAAATTTATTGGAGTTTCCATGCCCTCCCAATATTTTGGAAACTGGAATAAATATTTGAAAATTTGCTAGAAATATCCTGTGATATAACACTTTTTTTTGTTATCTCCGTAGTTCGTCTGTGAAATTATGTGAAATGTGCTATACTTTACCATTTTCAAATATTGGTTATTGATGTAATAGCAAAGGAAATGTTTGTGTTGGTGTCAAAACATTCGGATGGGAAACTAAACTTGCTTACTTGGTTCCTTTTTTATTTGCTCCAACCTCTCCGTTCCCTTTATAACAATGTTTTATGTATTGCAAAATTTAATGATCTGTAGTAATATTTTTGGTGCCCCCAATATTTCATGGAACTTGCCGCAATCCCATTTTTTTAATTCAACGATATATTTAATAAGGCACACTGCCTTAGCTCTAAGATGCCGAGTGCATTTCTTAACAGTGCTTAAGACTAGGATAGTTTCTGGAATTATAACATTGTTGTATTTGGTTCACATTGTCGTATGTTGATCACCGCAACTTCTGGGAATCCAATCTCCAGTTTGTGAGCGGCAGTGATTGGAGGCTTGGATCGTGGGTACCTCAATGGTGGCTGTATCCTTCTGTTCCTGTGGGTCCGCGATTACATTACACACATTACATACACATACTTTCACGAACTGAACAATAGCCAACAATATGTACTGTTTATTCAACAGTTGTTCTAACGAGTTCTATCTTCATTTATCTCGCAATACTGCCAACAACCTATTTATTAAATTATTTTCCTGCTAACTTTATTAGTTTTACTATTTTAATAGCGTTATATAGTTAAGATAAGATAAGATGATTGTTGTTTATCATTTGGATGTATGTAATCTGTTGATAAAAAAGATGAGAAGGTTTTATGCCTGTTGGAGAAGTAGAATGGTAGAATCTCAGCTCCTGTATTCTTTTCCCTTGCTCCTAAATAAATAAGTAAATAAATAAATTATTAGATGATAAATGAAAGAGAATACTTCTTCTTAATTCAGAGAAAGCTTTAAACTTTTTTGAATCTTGGAACATTTCGAAAAAGATTTAACGCAGGTTTATGCTGACTCTCCATTTTGCTTTATAAACCTTATGAAGAATTGTTCACTTGGCTGGAATATGGTTTTCAGTGGGATTTTGTGGAGCTTACAGTTACAATGCGAGACTTATGATGTAACACTCAAGACTGTTGTTTGACAAGTTGTTGTTTACTAAAATTATAAATGTGACTTGGGATAACCTTACAGTAAAACAAAATAATGTATGTTCGTTTTCATGGTGTTTGTGGTAGGGGCAAATATTTTCGAATTCTGGACAATAGTGCGTCCAAGGTGAAGACATTCAGTAGCTAGTGCACATAAAAATTTTACTATCGTTTGATTTTGTTGCTTGATGGAACAACGATTATCGCTGGAATTGTTTGTTGAGCGCACAGATGGGCAAATGACTACTGAATAAAACAACACTTGAAATATCTGGTTAAAGCTGAATGTTGAAATAGAAGCGAAAGGTCTTTGCATTTCAAATATACAAGAATATGGAAATTTGGAAAATGGAGTGGTTGAACCTGGAGAGAGGGGTTCCGTGAAAGAATACGAAATCGAGACATGCAAATAAAATCATCATTTTATCCAGTTTCCACTTACTTCTGTGCGCCGTTGATTTATGGGTTATGTTTTCAAGTGAAATAACGAATGATATAAACACAATTTTAGCTCATAATTCTCAATGAACAATATTTTCATATACAACATGTCCTGGGTTGATGATGCAATGCATAGGGCGTTGGTCCTGCAAGCCAGTTGTCGTATGTTCGAGCCCCAACCTGGAAAGTTTCTGAGTGCCAAGTGGATCGTAGCAATGCTTCTGTACACCATAAATCGGTTCCAAACAGAACTTCGGTCATTCTGTTTTGGTCTATTCCAAGGAAAATAAAGTCTATCATGTATTGCCAAAATGTTAATGTCTGACACAACGTTGTCTACTCAATTTTGCATGTTCTAGAACTGACAACGTATTATAAACAACTATACTTTCCTTGAAAAATGTCTACATCAAAGGGCGAAACGCCGGATAGTGAACATCATCACTTTCAATCATCAGATGTCGTTTACGCTTGAGAAAAATGAAACTGACCTAGGGTAGTTTCATCAAACAAACACTTTCCATGAAACTGTGTTGATTTCGCACTTAGCGACGGGGGTTTGAGCAAACCTGATATAAAAACCAGGTTCGAAACTGACTCGATTTTCAGTTCAACAACGTTGAAAGTAGATTCAAGACAGCCGCGTTTACTACAGGGTTGTGTAAAGGAACCTGACACATTTTGTTCTCCGGTTACAAGGGAGGGATAAATGAAAAGTAGAAGAATGAAGGTTTATTTTCGTCTAGTAGTTTTCCATCATGGAGCACTAGAGTGTCGCTCAGCGACTTTTTCATGTATGACTCGTTTTTGAAGAATCAGTCGCACGTTGAAAGTATTCGTGAGTTTAATAACCATTTTAATTTAAAGCCGAAAAAGCCGTTGGCTTCGCGTAATACTGTGAAGCTATGGGTGAAAAACTTTGTAAAAACAGTTTCTGTAACCAAAACAAAACATCTGGACCACGTCCGGACTGTCCAGAGATACCAGAGAATGTTGAACTAATTCGAACCGCTCTTGGGATAAGTCCCGCGCTTTCGGGTAATAAACAGGCGAGAGCTCTTCAAATTTCTCGTCTTTCTTTTCATCGAATGGTCATGGAAAATTTGTCGTTCCATCCATACAAGATCGTCATCATTCGGCACTTGAAACTGGCGGATTATGGGGCTCGTTTATCGTTCGCGAACAAGATGCTCGAAATGCTAAGCAGAAGTGAAATTTCTCTAATCCGTGACTTTTATTTATGGGATTATTTAAAAAGTAAAGTTTACATCAACAAGCCCAGGAACTTGCACGATATGCGGGACAACATTCGTCTTGAAATTACCGAAATTTATACCGATACGTTGGAAAAAGTGGTCAATAATTCCTAAAAACGGCTCATGAGCATCATTTGTCAAATATTGTTTTTAGAAAATAAACGGTTGTAAACCTTCATTCTTTTACTTTTTATTGTTGGTTAGTTATTTCGTCTAGCACTTCGGAGCTGTTGTCAATTTACATAATAAATGTCTTAGGTTCGAAATCATCGTCATCGAACGAAATTGAGGTCCATTGGGTGAGTTGATATCCTTTTATATGGAATCTACTTCTTCACAGAAGAGTCTCTCGATTACTAGCAGTAGTAGCCAAATCTATTCAAATTAATAAGGAGATTTGTTGGAAGTGTTTGCACACGCTTTTATTTGTAAACTCATTTGTAACGATTACTTGAGTCATTGGTCTGCAGTAGCAAATCGCTTGCCAGAAAACTCATCCCCGAAGACAATTTTTCGCCTACTGGGGACATATTTTTGAGCCGTGGTTATATGGAACTTTCTCCAGGAAAGATGTCCAAAGTCCATCATATTTTAAACAGTCGAAGATTTGAACAAACTTACTCAAAATATCACAATAATACGTTAAAGTTTTCAAATAATGGAAATAGTGAGTAAACTCAATAGTGATCACGTATCATCTAGTCAAATTGTGTAAATTGTTGCAAATTTCTGGTGTTTCAAAAATTAATCGATCGACAATAAATAAAACTTCAATTCTATATCGAGCAATATTTAAATTCTTCGAAGTTGTGTGTCATAAAGTTAATCAATTCAAGGCTTGAGGTTTCTAAAATCTAATTGTTGTCAAAGCTTACAACGCTTTGAACAATCTTGAACAACCCATAGTTAGCATATTATTATACATCGGATACTCTAAGAAGTTCTGGATACTGATTTAAAAAAAACTACTCGTCGAGTCGAACAAACACAACTAAGTTGGACGTGTATTAAAATCGTCTTGAAGCCAACTGGCACACAAGAGCCGAAAAGTAAAGACTTGGAAAGATACTCCACTCTGCGAAGGTCATCCAACGGAAAAGATGGGTTCTTTACTCGCTATCCTCCTCATCCTCCTCCTTGTTTTCGTTTCGCACAAACGTTGTCCGAAATATCCATCCACTCCGGGTTACCGCTTTCCGTTTGTTGATGGTGCCAAGAACCGTCTAGACGTTGTCCATTATAGTCAAATTTTATTAACGCCATTTGGGACTGTTCCCTTCGACATCGGACCCTCACATTCTGAGAGTTGTGTTCTTTTTGTCTCGACACATTTGGAGCTGATTCTAGCAAAGGTTACAAGAAACCGCGTGAGAAACTGGAGACATTTCCCTTTCTGCGGTTTGAACTTTCTCTCTCTCTCTCTCTGCTCCACTTCTGATTCAATGTTTTGGGTTAATCAGTTATGTTCTGTCTGCCAATCTTTGAATCATGTAACGACCGAAAAACGATGCTCACATTGATAAATTCGACAAGCGTTTGCGAGTGAGTTCAACATCCTCTCCGAAGAATGACGACCTAGTTGAAGTAAATTAATTCAAGTAATATTTTTTTTGCGAGCGAAAATATTTTCCAAAGGTAGTACCTGCACAGGATAGAAAGGATGAAATTCGCAAACATTACAAGAATTTCCGGAGACATGAATCATCCGAGACATCAGCGAAAACGAGATTTTTTATACACAGATTTTTTCATGTTTTTTGCTTTAGGTGATTATCGTCAGTTTCCTTTCGGTGTTCCCCAAGCAGACACATATTCCTACTCATAAGGAGCGGTGCGGCCGTTTTGATAATTTTCTTTCCCATGAGGCTGGCAGTTTTCAGCATGGTTGGATCGATTCGTCGAAATTCTGTCTTCAGCCATTAGCAACAATGCGTCGTTTTTTTGCTGTAATGGTGCAAAAAGGAAGCAGTCGGGATTCCTTTAATGGGATGAGTCATTGATAAGGCAAAAACTGAATGAATGTGGAGGATCTATCGACTGCATATGTGCAGTAGTAGTACCTTAGGTTGAAGCTATGTTACAAATCTATCGATTTTTATGGGATGCAAATAGAATCTATTACTCACCTGAGTGGAGCTTCTTTCAATTAAAAAAAGCCAGCATTTGACTGACTGATTTTGCATAATATTCTCCATGGTTGTTCACTTTGATTTTGATCAAATTCAGACGACCATGATGACGCCAACGCTCTTGTTTGAAACGAAACTGACTCTGCGAACGTCCCGCCGCAGAACTGTTCCCTATGCGAATTGATACTAAAGCTATTTTGGTGGAGGGTTTTCGTTTTACGTCATTTTTTTGCAGCTTTTTCACAAATGGGCGATCCAAACGGCCACAAAAGATTATTTAATTTCGTTTTTTTTATATCTCAGTGAAAGAAACTATCAAAATGCTGTACGGGATTCATTTCTGATATTCAGAAGGATATTCAGTGTGGAGTTCTCTACAATATTCAACACTGTTTGGTGAATTGAAATTGGTGCGCGAATCAATCAAATGCTGGCTTTATTCGCACTCGTTTGATGCAAATTTCGCACTGCAAAAAGTGCACAAAGCAAATAAAATTATTCTAGTTTTACAAATATTTATCTTCGATTTGCAAAGAAGTAGGAATCTTTATAGTTCTTTAGATTACACTTGGAGCAATTATATGGGCGGATTTTGCAGAATGCTCCCCGTCGTTGTCCACTTTTCGTTGTATTTTGCTTCAATGCAAACATCCAGCAGCAAGATGATACAATCTATTTTCTTTGAAACGGGGACATTTTGGTTTAATGAATATTTTCACTATTTAAATTTAAAATAAATTTGCATTGTCTTTAGTAATTGATAACCCGAGTAAAAACTATTTTTATCTTCAATATTCGTTACGTTGAGGTTCAGAACGATCTAAAAGAATTTTTGTTTGCTCCGCTTTGTCCCATATAGAGGGAAAAGCGACTTTATCAAATTTCTCGATAATGCCGTTTACATTAACAAATATTTATGAATATTTGAAAAACCAATATGCGATCGACAATTGATGGTTAGAATTTTTTTTGCAAAAACTGTCCAAAATTGCATAGAGTAAAAAACTAACTTTTGCATACCTTTTTGACGAAAAATAAATTATAACAAAAAAAACGAATAAAATGAATATAAGGTAAATTAAAATCTATTTTGCGCATCGAAACTGATCAGTATGATTTATCAGAAAATCATTTTCTTTCCCACTCGAAGCAAACACAATAATGCTGGAAAACGATGAAAAAATACGAAAGAGAGCACCATGTAATACTATGAAAATTTTCAATTTAATGACTAATGAATTTCGAAACGAGATGCACATTTTCATAGAACATACAGTTAAATTCATCTAGTTTGCGAATCTTATTAGTGAGTGAATACATAAAACTAATTTGGAATTAGTAGTCCCGGTTTACACTTAAAAAGCACCGATAATAGTGAAGAAAAGCTACAAAACGGAACTCACATAAATTTCTCTGCAACGGTTGAACCGATTTTCACAAATCATGATTCAAAGTAAAGCTCTCGTTTTGTTAAAATATACTGTGCAATTTCACCCAGATCCGACTTCCGGTTCCGAAATTATAGGGCGATGAGTGTCAATTTCTGTGTATGTATGTATGTGTGTGAGTATGTTTCAAATAATGTCACTCATAAAATAAAAAAGCTCATATTCCCATAGGTTGCTATTGAATTTCATCCATGCTTTTATAGCGTAAAAGGGGGCTTAAAATTGCAGACCGTCATTTAGAGCGACGATGCAAAAAAGGGTAAAATTCTTCTGGATTTGGCTTAAAACTGATATAATTTGTAATCTATACTAGGTTCTTACTAAATGAACAGACTTCGTCTATACTGGTTTTCAGTTCACGGTTCCAGAAGTACCGGAAATAGTGGTCAAAAACTTCAAAACGAGACTCACTCAATTTTTTCAGAGATGATTTGATCGATTTCCACACACTTAGGCTTAAATAAAAGTTCCTACACGGAGAACCCGCAGATCACAAAATTACAATATTGCAATTGTTGTTTCACGCCCTGGTTGTTTCAACTAAAATGTTCCTGATTTAAATAACATATCTGTTGATTTGGACATAACCATTCAGGTAACCGAAATTGTTGTATTCAAATGCTGTCACTTGGCGGAGAACGAAGACAGCAAAAGGCAGAACAAAAAACCTCTGCATTTCACCAGAAGCGTTTCATATTGAAAATTTTCAATGGTAAATGAACGTCATTTATGTTAGTTACGTAGTGGTCGTTTTATGTAAGTGAAAGTATGCAGAAGAATATAGCAGTTGATTGTAAAACAAGTTTTCCATGTGTTAAATAGATATTCTTACAGTATAAATGTTTTAAATTCATATGAGAGTAATGTATTCTAGGACAGTTCATGTCAATGTTAGTAAAACCGCTTAAAAATTTGCTGTTAAAGTGAAGTGGTACTATTTGTATTTTCTTGAAAGTGTATCTGTGGCATTAGGTTTACCAGCGAGCCATTCTGCAAGTGAAGGAAAAATTTCCTAATTCCCTGTGACCATTTTTCTGGTGAGTTCCCTTTTGAGAATTGTAATCTTTTGGTTCATTTCCATATCCTTTGTGAGTTTAGTGATAAAGATATAAGCAGTTAATTAGGTAAAATTTCGTTGTTCAAGCAGTGAACGATTAGCTGCCCCCTGAAGAGGGTAACAGTAAAAAATATTTATTGCAATTGGCGTTTTAAGTTCAAATAACTGAATAATTGGTTGAAACAACTGAGACATTTTTTTTGATTTCATGCATACAAGTAATTTTGCTGGGATTGTGTCTTTGCTCAATTGCACGAGTGACATCTCATTGAAACGTTTCATTGTTCGCTCAGGGTGTTTGGCATTGCTCAACTGAAACGTTTGAAACTTGTTGGGTGTCGTTGCTAAGCTGCCAGCACGATAAATCAAAAATGACAGATTAGTTAAAACAACAGTCGATTAGTTGTACCAAATTTCAACCAATCAAAATCAGAAAAACAACTAATATTTTAGTTGTTTTGCGATCGCTGGCTTTTCCGTGTATAGTCTCATAGGTTGCTGTTTAATTTCATCCGGGTTCGACTTCCGGTTCCAAAACTATAGGGTAAAGTGTGTTTAATCATTTAGTGCGACTATGCTAATAAAGAAAAATTCTTATTAACTTGACATGACTGTCGGAAATCGGAAAGGTTATACCCAAGTAGCAAACATTGTTCTAGCATTGTATTTCTTCACTCTTCTCACAACGATAGTGCGATTGAAAAAGCTCAGTTTGCTTGTATGATGTGCAACAAGTTTCTTGCTTGATAGCAGTAATATTTGTTCAGTAGAAACCGAAAATGAAACTGCTCAAATGAACTTATTGTAGAATCAGTTGAATAAACCGATGCTTGTTGAAATTGGTTCAGTCATCTCTGAGAGAATTGAGCGGTAAAAAAACAACGCACTTTCTTGGTTACGTCACATATACCATCATATCTCCGGAACCAGAAGTCACAGCCATTTGATCTTCGAACTTAAATAATGGGCCAACAGTAGCTTTCAAACGATCCTAAGCTTGTTAAAATCGGTTAAGTCATCTCTGAGAAACACACACATACAGTCATTTTCCGATCTCGTCGAGCTGATTCGAATGGTATATAACACTATGGGTTTCCGAGAGTCCGTTCGAAAGTAGGTTTTTCCAACAATTCTATTACCCTTCTATACTACCCATACTTGCATATCAGTCCCATATGGAAAATCGGCATATCGAGAAAAAGACGATCAAAATTTCATTTCCGAATTTTTTGATTTATTGTGCTACCTAATGCTAAATCATGGTATTATTACATGAAATATCGGTAATATACCTTTGCTATTCCAATATTGCAACAAATGAAATTATTGAAATTTGTACTGAATGGGACTGATATGCGGGTACTTTGCATATAGGACAGACATGAGTTGATATTTTGCTCACCCTTTACTGAACAAACCCTTAACTTTTAATGCAATTTCTGAGAGTATATTGAGGATAGATTTAATTCCTCAAGCTAACTTAAGGAGTGTATCGAAAATAAGCTATCCACAAAATTTTCTTTCAAATTATGATAAAAAACGATATTTTATTCAAACTAAAAATAGGTCCTTTATTGTACGAAGTTAAACTTGAACATAATGAAAACCGGATGAAATTTAGGGTATTCGTTCACGAATTCTGAAACTTTTGATCGAACGTTCTTCATCAAGTTTCGGACAAGTGTTGCATCGCATTTTTTGGACGCTTGAGCCCAAATTTTTTTGAATTCCTGCAAGTTCCCAGCTGCCTTACCAGTCTTCTTGAAGACCCTAATCACGATTTCCCAGTAACGTTCGATGGATCGAAGTTGAGGGCAATTCGGTGGATTAATATTTTCCTCAACGAAATTTATACCCTTTTCCGCAAGCCAATTGAGAGTGGTTTTGGCATAGTGAGCCGACGCTAAATCCGAAACAGTGGAGGTGTACTAAGCTTCTTATGTAAAGGTAGCAATCTCTTCTGGAAACACTCAGATCGATAGATTTCTGCATTTATAGTTTCGGTAGTGTGAAAAATGGTTGACTTCAAACCACAGGAACATATTGCTTGCCATACCAGTATCTTTTGACCGAATTTCTCCACTTGAATCGATCTGTCCGCATCGCTCACATCCTCCCCAACAACGACAGTAAAGTATTGTGGACCTGGAAAGGTTTTTGAGTCCTCCTTTACATAAGTCTCATCGTCCATCAAAACGCATGCATCCGGACACTGCAAATGACGCGAATACAATTTCCGGGCCCTTGTTGCTGCTCACTTTTTCTGTTCTTCACTTTGTTTCGAGATTTTCTGTTTCTTTTAGGTCTTCAGGTGATTTCGCCTCTTGATACGCTGAATCATTCCGACACTCGTTCCTGCTTTTTTGGCCAAATCACGTATTGACATTGATTTGTACTTCATGATTAGAGATACCACTTTCTGGTCCAGCTTCGGAAAGAACCGGATTTTCTGCCTCTTCCTGGTAACGCATCCAAAGAATAGTATTCCCCAAACATATTAATTATGGTTTTAACACTGGCATGATGAATTCCAAACCGCGAAATTTTGAAAACGCAGAATTTCAACCGCACAAACAAGTAAACAAACGAAAGTTGACAGCCAAACGCACAGCATGTTGTGATCTGAGCATGAAAAAGTATCACAAATACATGCGTACAACACAAATGTATGTGGATAGCTTAATTTCGATACACTCCTTAAAATTGACGAAAATCGATATGGGACTGATATGCGAGTATGGGCAGCATAGAGAAAGGCAAAAAGTTTCCAGACAACCTCCACTCCATGACAAACTGCTGAATTGATACGTTTAAAATCGTCTAAAGGAGCTGCGTTAAAAAACATTCCAAGCATGGCGGGTATGCACTGCGCGTAAACTACGTACATATAAACTCTTTATATAAAAGGACAGCAAAATGTTACTACGCACGTTATCTTCGAAATGTTCAGAACGAATTGAAGTTTGATCCAAAATTGATGCCTTCGTCTATGATATATGGGATACGTATTGGTACTAATCTAGATCAAATTTGTCAACGGTTTTAAGAAAAGTTTTCTCCGATGAAGTCTTAACCCAGAGCCAAATCGCCCTGGCAGAAATATCACATCAGTGTTATACAAATTACTATCATTATCGTCGAGTCTTTCTGCAATCTTTGTGAAAAACGATTCCCTTTAATTTCACCTCTCTACCAAATGTTTCGTTTGTCGCTAACATCTGGGATCCTCCTTGATTCTTGAAAGTTTACATACACGTTTCCAGTTCACGAAAAAGACATCGACCATCACCATGGAACTACTTCGCTTAGTGCATTTTAGGTTTCCGAAATGGTGGTACTTGAATCTATTCCTCCTGTACGTCAATGATATGAATCTTTCTTAGGAATGTCCAAGCTTGGTTTCGCGGATGATTTCATGGTACTCTAAATAGTTTGAAGCAACGAGGATGCCGTTTTCCTCCAACACCAACTTGAAATTGAATAGCAAAACATTCCACTTATATTTGCTGCTTAAAGTCTCTATATTGCTCATTCAACTACGATATGGATCCCATATTACACTAAAAGCGCGAACCGATTACAATCAGTACAGCGTTGATTCTATAGATTTGCTTTTCGACAACTACCTTGGAGTAACCCTTACAAGTTGTCTAGCTACGAAAGCCGTGGATTATTGATTATACTTGACAGCATCGAAATTATTATTATAAGTTACAGTGATATAAATTTTCAAAAAAATATGTCTCAAGCAACTCTTAAAAGTCAATTAGAAGGAAATATGATAAAATCAGTGTGCAATTCTGTTCAGCAATGGCTAATCTGATATGAAGTCATCAGAGACGCTGCAAAAAAAAATGTTCCACTTTCCCTATTAAAACTGAAGGAAAGGGTTACATTTCCCTATTAAAACAAATTCTTCGAAATGTTTGGAATTTTTTTTCTTTCAAGTTGTATGTGCTTGGTATATTATGATGTAATCGATTAAAATAAAACCGGTTGAACACAATTGAATAAATTCCATCCCGTTGTCCTTGAGTGTTTGCTCGTGATATGCTTACTCATAACTATTCTGAAACGGAATCAGGTTATTTGATGACTCATGAAACTGTAACGATTATACCGTGCATGATTCAAAACCAACAATAATATTTCCTAGCAATCCTCTAACCATGGTCTGAACGATGAACAGCAACATTGCCCACGCGAATGAACAAACTAAGTCGCAATTTTCCGACCTACGTCAAGCGATTTTTCAACATCCCAAGACGCAATTTTTCCCCATCCGCTCTCTCTTGCAAGTGACGTAACTGCTGTCAATGCACTACGGCGTTGCAGGCACCCGAAACCAATGAGACGAACCGGCAAACCGGTGAAACCTTCCAGAATAATCCACAGCGCAAAATAGCCGGGTTGAAACCCGTGTTGAATAATTCCAATAGCATCTTGGGGAAAAATAGGCACGGTTCAGTGTTTTCTGTAAAGCTTTTCGTGCATTTTCGGCTGCATTCACTCACCACGCATGCATCCTACATTTCGAGAGCACGCGAAAAAGGAACACATCCGGATCCGGCTTCCGCGAGCCCGTCCCTGACGGCACGATGGCAGGAGCTTTGAAAGCTTGTCTGTCATTTTCTGGAGAGACTTGCTGGTAAGCCCATCCGCGAAAGCACAAATTGTACGTAAAAACAGAGAGCGGGAGTAATAGTGCCTTCGAAAGTCGTTGAAATAGTTTAATAGAAGATTTTTTTTTCTGCTTCTTTCTGGGATAAATCTCCCAGTTTTTCCCGATCGTAAAGCCGGTCACACCGACCAATGTATAAATGAAGGAAACCCATTTTTGTGTTCCCATTCGAAGGAATCGATCTGCGACAGTTGTTCACGTTTTTACGATGCTCGTGTCATGCCTGGTTGTTAGTGAGTTTGATAATAATTGAAATAGTTGGAAAAGTGATTAGTTGCGCAATTCAGTGCTAGTTTTGAGTCGGTAAGTTTTGACGGATTTCAAAAGTGTAGGAAAACTATTTCGGTTTCCTGTACAGAAATACGACTAGCAATATTCGGATTTCGCCATATTGTGAAATTGTTATTTCTTGAAGCGCAATTTGAAAATACGAACCATCTTTTTTTTGCTATAATATTCTGCTGCAGACACTGATGCAATTTCATTCCACATGCAGAAAGATAAATGGGAAATCGTGACCGCAACAAATTGCGCCGTAGAATTTAATAGCAATTAATCCCAGTTAATAAATTGGATTACCAAATGTTACAGAGTAGTGGTGAAAATCCCCGAAAATATCGATGGAATTATACAACAACACGTAGTACTATATTCACCACTGGCAACCAAGCGTCTCCATCGGATGTGCTTTCATAGAGCGAAGTGGTGAAAGATAAAAAAACGCTTCCTTACGATTCGTGCTCGTTTGTAATCAGTGCATGGTTGGTTGACATAACGGTCGTAGGTGGGTCGTAGGAGAAAATTGCGAAGCGCTCATTAAGGATAAACTAATTTGATGCAACTGATAAATATTTACTATATCTTGTAATTGTTTTCACAATCTTAATGACTCTAAATGTTTTTCATCTCATTTGGAGAAATGCTGTTTTTATGTTTTTCTACCACGAGAGTAGTGTTCCGGTTTGTTTTACCCTGTCTCGACTTTGACGACGATGTTCCCACGCCTATGGAATTCGTACTTTTGAGAAGTAAAAATCTGTTTCAAGTTAGTTCCCTACGGTCAAGAACAAATGTTGCATTGGGGATACTAAAATCAGTTTTAGAGAATGATTACTGAACAGAACAATTCAATTAAGATTTTTACTTGTTGCTACCACTAACGTTGCCATGGAGACCAACAACACTAATTAATGATATTTGCAGCATTCAAATAATTTCTCATGGTGAAAAACATAAATTGAATGCAACCCTATAAAAAATAATAGTTTTGACCACTATGTTGAAATCGGCATTATATTGATCATTTTGCTGTACTTAGCGCTGGTAGCGCAGTAGGCGCTGGTTTTTCTGCTTCCGTGTGTTAAAGCTCGTCCACGTTAAATTTCAGAAACCAAAATATTAGCTGCATAACCAAATTAACACATAATTCAACAAAGCCGGTTATTTATTCCAGAAGAGAAATAGTTGAAAAAAAGGATAATCCTTCTTTCTGTAAAGCTTTGAGTCGTGTATCTGCCATTAGGTTCCATACGATATACTCAGATGCGCCCCCGGTGGCGATTCTTCATCCTCATCGTGAAATCATCGATGTAATTTCCTTTATCTTAGTTCCGAAAAGTTTCCGCCTAATCAGAGCCCAGTACAGTACTGTTGAGCGAAATTTTGGAGAGTAACGAAACTTTTAGACTTTCGACCACAACTGTAAAACATTTCAAGATTATTATTTGGTCAAACTTTCAAGCCAATCGAAACAAAACTTTGGCAGTTGTGGGGCTTTATCTTTCCTTATCTCATACTTGGCGCACAGGCCCAAGAGTTTCTGCTTCAAATTGAAATCAGTGTTGGTGATTGCCGAAATTTGACAGAAGCTGCTCGATATTTTTCTGTATTGTATACAACATTTTCAATCCGGTAGAAGATGTTACAAGAACTCGGGCCTCTCAATGCATTGAGAGATTTTTTCTACATTTCTTCGCTCCACTTCATACTCTGAGTATTTCACGGCCCTTAAAAAAATTACAGTCTGGTAGTGATCGGTGCTGTGTGGAATCTACCAAGAGAGAATCGCAAGTTGTCAATTATCGCAGAAAATCGAATCGATGATTCGACTTGATGATTCTCATACTAGGTTGCAATATTTCAAAACCCTTGCATGAGCATTCACATACATTTTCATAGACACAATTTATACAAAGGTTATATGCACATAGTTAGAATAAGTGGCAACAGTAAAATTAATCTATCGCAATTATCCACTGCCCGTATAAAATCGGATCGCGAAACGAGAATGACCGACCGTCATCCCCACAGCAACATGCTAACTCGTTATGCTCAGACAGGTCATCGAGAGAAATTCGCTCTCGCGCCCTATAGGAAAAAAATTGTTCCTTCGATTGAATAAACTACAGACTTCGAACGCGTTTTTCTCGAAAGCATGTTCATCGTCGTACAAAAACAATTTTTTTTTCAAATGTTGCACATTTTTTCTACATGTAAATTACTAGACCCCAATGTTCATCTTTTTATTGTTTGTTACTTTGAGGAGGTTTTACAGCTATAAAGTGGTGGATTTTTTCGAAGAAAATCACAGTTTTGACTTTAAACACCCACCAAAAATTTAAAAAGCTTTATTTAATCCACATAGTGGTGTACTGGTACTGTAGATTACGAGATTAAATTTGATAGTTTGTTTACAAGAAACTAAAACATGATTATAAACTATCGTCTTGAGATTTGCTTTAGAAAGGAAGATAAATATTTAGTCTAGACTTACAAGATAATGTCTGTTAGCTAGATCGCCTTCCTGTCGAAATTAGGGTCATAAAAAAAGGCCAGCATGATGTATATGTTTCAGTGTTTATCCTCTTTATCGCGCAGGCTTGTTACGTCTGTCTTTGGTCTTTGGTGCAATAAAGGATCTAAGCCGAATTATATTAACCAGCCTTGGTTCTCAATCGAGTGGTGAGAAGAGAATTGCACATCACTCCCCGTTTTCTTTCTTTTTTACTCTCGCTTCATCTCCATCTCTCTTGATCCGCCTTGGTAAATTCTCGATACTCTTTCCTATCTGAAGATTCTCTAATAAGGGGAAAATGTATACATAAAATGTAGTGGAACTAACATAGATGTAAGAAAAGTGTAAACTAACCTTAAAAATTTGTGAGTAAATCAGTAGCATTTTAGACACCAAATTGAACGGATAGTCCATCAGTTTTATATCTTGAAAGAAATAAGTTTTTCAGAGTCCTTTATCATATCATTTATATTTTCAAAAACATAACTAGAAGATTTTGTCAAATTTGTTTCTTCAAACTTGAATAAAATCAAAAACTTTCTTTGGTATAAACTACTATATAAATTCAAAGGTGAAGTTCAATTTGTAAACAGTTATGTCAAGTTAATATAGATTTAAAGATAGCAACCCTGCACGCTATACAAAATTGAACAAAACACGCTGTGTGCTAGGCAGTGATGTTTTCTTCTTCCATACCAGCACGTAGTGGTTTATTTTATATGACGGTTTGAAAATGAATGGAATTGCACAGTATCTTTTAAGATACTAAGATCTTCAATTTGAATCATGATTTGTGAAAAATTGGTTTAACCGTTGCTGAGAAATCGAAGTGAGTTCCGTTTCTGAAGCTTTCCTTTACTATTACCGGTGCATTCGGAAACGGAAACGAAAACCGGGCACTAGTAATCCCGAAGTAAATTTGTATATCCACTAACTAACAATGTTTACTAAATAGATGAATTTACCAGTAAATTTTATAAAAATTTGCACCATCACTAATACCCGAATCAAGAGTCGAAGTTGGATCAACATTTCGAGGACTTTTTAAAGAATTTTAAGATCTTTCATTTGCATCTTAGTTTGTAAAAATAGGTTAAGCAATTTCTGAGTCACGCCATCTCTGAGAAAAGTGAGTGGCAATGTTTTTCATTTTTTTGTGTAATTCCAGAATGTCGGATTAAGTCGAATCAGGATAGAAACCAATAGCGATCTATGGAACCATAAGACCTTTCATTCGAATCTGAGTTTGTGAAAATCGGTGCTGCCATCTCTGAGAAAATCGAGTGACATGATTTGTAACATAAACACTTAAACATATGCTTAGTTCGTCGAGCTGATTCGAACGGTATATGTAATTGTCCCTCTGGGCTTCGGTTCAAAAGTCCATGTTCACAGTTATTGTATAGCCTTTCTATATGAGAAAGGCAAAAATAAACAGAAACGTTGGGGGGTCTAGAACAACATCTACTGCAACTATACTGCTTCAATTCTTTGACTTCTGATAAGTCTGTGCTGAGATACAGTGGACACCTCAAAACATGATTTTTAAGAAACGTTTTGAAAAATACTCCTTCACCGACATATTGCTCAATATTTTTCCACGAAAGTATTACAAAATGTTGTTCGAATGATGCTTTGTGTTATGCAAATCACTTGCATTTATTTTGTTGAACGACATTTCCAAAACAAATTCGGAAAAACGATGTGTTGTTTTTACATCCATTTGCCCTACCCCCTAGGCTTCGAGCACGTATTATTCGTCGTCCATTATGGTACAAGAATTTTGTTGCGAATAATTGGTGCAAAGCTCCTTAGCACGATTTTGGCATTAGAAATGCCGTACTCTTTACTACACGGGGCCGGGTGTCAATCAAATATTCTAAAATGGCCGCGTTTTTTCATAATTTTGAATGCTAGATTTTTTGTTAAAATTTTGAAACCCTATAACTCAGTGATCTGTGGATGAATTTAAATAATGTAACCATCAATCGATTCGGAATCATTTGATTTAAACATGTCGGTATGTAAACGCTGAATAACTTTCACATTTACCAACCGAGCGATTGCATCAGATATGTTTTGGAAACGTCATGGATTGCTTCATACAAAAACAACGCGCAGAAATAGCGACACTTTACATCGAAAACAGTCGTTCCATTGTGTTAACTCAACGTGCATATCGCAAAAAATATCGCGGCGAAATTGACATGCCATCCAGATCACCACGAGCTGGAGGCAAACATTCGTACTGAAATCGAAGCCATAACACCCAAGATGCTCGAAAAGGTAATGGCAAACACAAAGAAATGGAGTCATTTTGCAATTGCTAATAAAGGTGGCTACTTTTTTTTAAAACTAACCCAAAAAATTGTAAGTAACCAAACTGAATCAAAATGCATCACTTATAGAAATCTGTTGATTTTTCCCAAAGTTATTCAATGTCTACATACCGACATAAAACTAGGAGCACCTTGTATTGCAACACACCATTGAAAATCGATTTGAATTGACTTGACCAATCACAGCATGCCATAATGATGCAAAACTTTTAGCTTCGCGTCAGAATCTTTATATATAGGCTCGGTCATATTTTTGCTTACAATAGAATAGAATCGATAAATATTTGTTTGCTTTTCTCATATAGTAGGGGAATATGTTCGGTTGCCGGCAGTGTTTGGTTGCCGGTACCCCATCGTAACTTTTGACAGAAGGCAGGTAGCGTCATTCCGACAAATGTCATGTGTGTGTGTGTGTGTGTGTGTGTAATAGCAGCACGTTCTTTTTGTGCCGAACACCAAAGCAAAAACCAGCTGTCGTATGTTCGAGCCCCGACCTGGAAGGATTCGTAGTGTCAGTAGAATCGTAGCACCAGCCATGCAATGGTTCTGTACACACTGAATCGGCTGCGAAGTCTGTTGAAACAGAATGTCAAATTCCACTACAGGAATGTAATACCAAGGCTTTGCTTTGCTACCAAAGCAAACAAACGCTTGTACTTTTTGCTGCGCACGAAACAAATTTTAATTGCGTGAAAATCAACACAAAAGGTTTTTACGGCATTTTTTATAGTATCATCCATCGAAAAGTTGAATGGATTGAATATTTATGTGGTGAAATCGATCTATTTCGTGATTTTATACCAGATGCTATCAAAATTTTCGCAACCAAAGTTTTTTTCGTCATTTTCAAAATGTCTACCGATTTCGATTGCTGGCACACCAATGTGCTCGGTTACCGGCATCCCATTTTTTCGAAAAATTGTCAGTGATATGCAGAGATGCCAAGTCTGCAAATTTGTCTGTAAATTATTAAATTTCTTAGTTAACATGTAAACCTTTTTTCGTCTAAAGACTTTTTACAGACTTTTGAAACTTCGATTGTTTGCAGATATTCATAAGAAATTACAGACTTTTGAAAATTGGCGCGATCTTTTCATTTTTGCTAACTAAACTTATTGCATTACCTGGCATCTCGGGTGATATGCAACACGTGGACAACTTGACGGTTTTAATACATCCGTCATATAAGTAAAAACTTTGGTTCTCTGGTTCTGTTAGCCATGGCGACTTCAAACAAATCGTCATGAAAAAAAAAAATTAACTTTAATGCACTGATTAATACCATTAAATGTAGCTTAGTGGATATGAAGCCAATAAATTCGACTGCAGCAACGTATTCATTCCTGCGAAACCGGTGGAAGACCGAACAAATCAACACCAAAGGCGCCACCATCCAAATCATTGGCCAAGAGAGCCAAGGCGAAGTCACCATCAGACAATGAAGACTTTTGTCCAAAACGCCTACGAAAAGAATAAATTCCGTTTTTTGTTTGAATAATTTCAGTTTTTAGTTATATTTTTCCATTTTTAGAGAAATTTCTTGGGGTGCCGGTAACCGAACACCTTTTTTGAAGAAAGAGTGCCGGTAATCGAACACTTTCCTCGATTTATACAATTACTGTGAAAACCGACTTTTGGACCGAGACCCGAAGGACTCAGCTCGATGAACTGGGCAAATGTGTTTGTGTATGTGAAAAATATTGTCACTCACTTTTCTCGGAGATGGCTGAACCGATTTTCATAAATTTAGATCAAATGAAAGGTCTCATGATCCCATACAAAGTTCATGAATTTCATTTGGATCCGACTTACGGTTCCAGAATTGCAGGGTGATATGTATAAACAATGTGCAAATGATGTCACTCATTTTCTCGGAGATGGAAGGTCTTCAGATGCCATGAGAATATCCCAATCTTCATTCGAATCAAACCCCTGGTTCCGAAGGTAGGGTGCATAATATAAAAATGTCAATTTCAAGAATACTTTGTTCGTAAAATATCTCTTTATATTGACAAGTGATTTTCTCTAGTTAGCAGACCATGAGAGTCTGTAACTCTGTACCAAAGTAAACCATTGATAGTCCCATAAATGATTTGCTGAATTTTATCCAAGTCCGACTACCGGTACATATTTTTCCAAAATTTATTGTTGAACGAACCGAATGTCACTATGCCGAATACCAGCTTTCGGTTTCATTAGTACCGACAATAGTAATCAAATGTGATAAAAAGGAGCTCATTTCACTTTCTCACATATTATTGAATAGATTTTTACTAACTTAAATTCAAATGTGCAAGAGAAGTCCTCAAAACTATTATTATAAAAACAGGTTTTATTATAAAAAACAGGTTTTATTATAAAAATTGTACTGTACACTGCCTTAGCTCTAAGATGCCGAGGACATTTCTTAGTAGTACTTAAGACTAGGATAATTTCTTGAATTATTGCAATGTTGTATTTGGTTCACGTTGGCGTGTGCCCCTAGGCTACGAAAACCCGGCGAGTGGCTCACATGTTGGTCATCGACTGGAGCGGCTTTCCGTGGGCGATGATGGTGATGTTGCCGAAGATAATGAAAGAAACAAAAAGAAGTAAATGTTGTGGAAAACGGAGTGGAAAAAGGAAGTATGGGAACGAGATGACTAACGACTAACTAACAAAGATCTAATCAATTGACATCGAGACGTTGACGAGACGGGTGAAGGGGAGCGAAAAATTTAGTGACAGCAAACGATCTTGTTAGTTCCGATGAAGATGGTGGACAAATGAGGGGTCGGAAGTTAGAATGTTTGATGTAATTAAGTCGTACTTCAATGTAGGTTCATCGTTTCAAATACCAGCACTAAATAAGAAGAAAGCTTGAACAATTCACACAATCGTTAATCGCCCTATATGGGGGTGTATGATGCTGATGTGTACCCCCATAGGTCGCAAAATAAACAAAAACAAAAATCTTGAATCAGTGAATTTATTTCCATAGATGTATGACTGTAAGTAAATACTGTGGTGACCAAATACAGCGAGGCATGATTGGTGTCTTCTAGTCAATTGGACTTTCTCTTCATGTATTTTCATATGCAGGGTAGTTTAATTGACAAAACAAATTCTCCGGTTAAGAGTTAGCAGCGGGTTTGAGTCCTGTCTCTGCGGTAACATTTTTGTGGTTTTCATTACATAATTGCATTCACATGTCAGTTTATTTAATTTGTTTTCCCCGTTAGATACTGTGACCGAGTTAATAAAATTTACATCTAATGTAGGCTTCATGGTATGATTTAAAATAAAACTATTTAAAAATATAAATTTCGAAGTACCCAATCGAATACCTACAACTTGGACATCATTTAGGTACCGAGTTACCACGATTTGAAGTAAGTCCATGTAAAACTACATCCGCCATTTTTAAGAATCAGTCTTGAGTCGAGCTGGTCTCTCCATCCATGCAAACCAAATGGTTTGCAATTCGGAAAACGTGTGCCAAGTTTCACTCAAATTGAAAAAAGTTGATCGTTTATTTCTGAATTTGCTCATTTCATATTGAAAATATACATTCAAGCAGACGAACTCCATGTCAAGGAGAGATTCCGAATTGATATTTCAACCATTTGACAGATTTTGAGTTATTTAAATTTTATTGTCATGTTGTTTACACCCAAAAAGTGGAAATGCAAATTTTATTCATAATCTCGACGAAATGTACGTGCGGTGAACGGCTACGTTTTTATATCGCAATTTTAAAAAAAAAGTTCAGCTTAACGTTGAAAAATGTTAACACATTTCATAACTGTAACACAACTATAATCACTTCAACCAGCATATGTAATAAACGAACTTTATTGAAGCTACAACGCAATATGAATCTGCGACCCAGACGCCATACGAGTGACACGACCCCGACCTACGACAATGCGCCGCCAGTTTTTCGATCACAGCGCAACCGGCATCCCAAATCAATGAATGCAAGCTCCGTCGTGTCTCGGTCGTCCCCACCAACAACAACAACAACAACTCTGGTAGGAGTCGAACGGATAGGGAAGGGAAGGGATTTGCGTCTGTGCAAACTGTTTCGAAATAGAGTCGGAGAGTGTGTGAGAGAGAGAGAGAGAGCAAAAGCTCCAGCAATGCCATGCGAATGAGTCCCCTATCTTCGTGTTGGTAGCTGCAGCGGTAGCAGTTGGGCTGTGTCCTTGCGCCCATCCAGCACTAAATATACCACCCACTGAGATGACGTGATGGAAGAGCGAAATCCTAACTAGCCATGGAGACAGCTTTCAGTAGATGTAGTCAGCGATATTCACTTCACGTAGATAACAAATTATTGTACTATTCTGTGCCGGTCGTCTCGATTGTTCGGTGCTTACTCAACGCTTGCTTTGTGGCTGACCGCATTTCATTATTTATGGTCATGGAAAAAAAGAAGAAAAAAAAACGAAATTTTGTTTCGAGATTGGGTTTATTCTAAAATATAACTTTTTGCTTATAATATTTCGATAATACGTCGATTCACTTAATAATTGAACACACTATTTACATTTTAAAGCGCTCCTGGTATTCGAGTCTGGTAGCGCTTCGGAAGAAGAAAAAGAAAAACCTGTTTTAAGCCCCCTTGTGATGAAATGATGCTCATATTTCACTAATGTTTCTCACATATTCTCACGAATAATTGCGAGACGTTGTTCATAAAACTTAACATTAAATCTTGAATAAAAACCTTATTTAATCCACCTAGTGGCGTTATGATGCCTTTTTTCATATTGTTTAAATTTTCAAAAATGTCACTAGACGATTCTGTCAAGATCTTGAATAAAATTATAAACTTTCTTTGGGTATAAATTAACATAACCTTTTCAACATGTAAACAGTTATGCAAAGTTAATAAGAATTTTTCTTCATTTTGCATTGTCGCACTACATGACGGTGAGCAATTTTGAATACATTTTACCCTATAAACACTACATACAAATGGTCTCATCTGCTAATAAAGGTTTATCTATGTTAACTTTTCTTGCAATAAATTTAGCATAATTTTTAATATGTTTTTAAAATTTCTTCTGGAAAGATGGAAAGATGGTGGTCCTGGTCATTATTATGTAAGATAGTAAAAAGAAATGGTTGCCAACTACATTACAATAAACGCTACTTCTAAACAAAAAATAGCTGTTATTCTCAGATTCGATTTAATAAATTTCTCATTTCGTTGCTCTTTAATTCCTTATCATTTTCATATACAGATTTTCAATACAGATTTTTGATTCCTCGATACAGATTCATAGATTTTTCTCCTGAAAACCATGGATTTAAATGTAGCAACTTTGCCCGCCTTAAGAAATTGAACAAAGCGCGTTCTGTGCTTCGTTGGGAAGGCAGTGGTGTTTTCTTCTTCCGGCACGTAGCGGTTATGCATCGTCATTTTATATGACGGTTTGAAAGCTTTGACAATCATAATTTCGGAATCGGAATATTTTTGAATAATTTGAATCAATAATTGTGGAAATCGGTTCATCCGTTGCGGAGAAATCGAAGTGAGTTTCGTTTTGGGACCATTTCTCCACAATTATCGATGCTTTTGAAAACGGAAACCGGGGACTAGTAGTCCCAAAGTAAGTTTTTATATTCACTAAAGACTGCCCCAGAAAGTATGGACGCAACCAAAAACCGCTGCCATTTCGCAATGGTTCAGAACCTGTCAATTGTTATGGCTGCGTCCTGTTGTTTACACTCTTCTCTAACCACTTGTGCAGTTGTTTATTCGTTTTCATTAGTTCATTTGTTTCGAAATGCGTGGACTTTCAGCAGAACAACGTCGAAAAATTGTGTACAAATGGTGCACTTCGAAGTCAAATGTTCTTCGTGCTAAAGAACGTTTGAATCTTCGAACCTATAAGAAGCAGAAAAAACCAAAACGTAGTCCGAAACAAGAAGCATCGATCAGGCCGAATCAGGTTCGAAAGTTGTACAATATGATTCTTGCTGGAAATTTGAACTGCAAAATCATGGACGACGAAACCTACGTGAAACTCGATTACAAATCCTTGCCGGGACCACAATATTATACGGTGCGAGAAGGTGAAAACTAGTCCGCGACATCGATTGAAGTCGAAAAATCTGGTAAGAAAGCTATGGTCTGGCAAGAAATTTGTAGCTGCGGGAAGATTCCGAAACCCCTTACCACCACTGCTTCAATGAACAGCAAAATATACATCAAGGAATGTTTACAAAAACGACTTCTACCCATGATTCGAAGCCACAAGGATCCTGTTATCTTCTGACCAGATCTTGCTTCTTGTCACTACTCGAAATCAACGGTAAAATGGTATACTACCCAAAATGTCACTTTCGTCCCAAAAGACATGAATCCACCAAATTGCCCATAACAATTGAGGAATTTTGGGCATTAACGAAAGCACACCTTAGGAAACATGTCTTGGCAGCCGAAACCATTCAGCAGTTCGAAAAAGATTAGAAAAAAGTGTCAAAACTTGTCGCCAAGAAGTCTGTACGGAATTTAATGAGGAACGTTCGCAAGAAGGTGCGCCAGCTAGTCTACAATGGCTAAGTAGCAAATGTTGAGAATAATATTCTGTTGTTATAGTCTAATATTATCAGTATATCGAATAAAATTTGAATATCTAACACTTGTGATTTATTTACAGCGAAATCAATGTGCGTCCATACTTTCTGGGACAGTCTTTAAATAACAAGATTTGCCGACTTGTAAAAAAATTTTCATGAAATGGAAAAAATTTCACTTATCGCTCAGTAATACCGGAACCAGAAAACGGATCTGAATCATCTTTTTAAAGAATTTCAAGATTCAACGGGAGTTTTGCAATAATTTCAGGATTTTTGAAAAAAATCAAGATTTTTAAAAAAAATTCAAAATTCAAGAATTTTTTTTTGATTTGCATCTTAGTTGGTGAAAGTCGGTTGATATATTTCCTAGAAAATTGAGTGCGGTATTCCGGAACCGGATGAAATTCATTAGAAGTCTATGGGACATTCTTACATTTGAACCTAAGTTAGTTAAAATCGGTTTACCAATTAAAAAAATTGAGGAACTCAGAATCGATATAACCGAAATCAATTTTTTAAACCATCTTCTCTACATATGTCGAATTGTTTTGCGGTCTTCGAAGGTTAATTTTCTTCGTTAAGTTTCCTTGATTATTTGAAAATGTTAAAAGAGTTGTTTATTAAACAATGCTGATTCGCAAAGTATGAAATGAAGTATCCGTCATACTGCGAATTTACTGGCCAAAATTGAACTATGTCAACTGATCGAAGTGCCATCTGCATTATCATTGTGGGTGTTCTCAGATTTATATGGAATGTGTGAAGATTTACAAGTCTATCGTGTGATTTAAACTGAAAATCTAAAATTGGTCTGCAGCAAACCCATCCACGAGTGTTTATTTTATTGTATTTTTTCAGTAGTGATGTGTCATCTCGCGTTGTTTACAGCAACGCGAATAGGAGAAAAAGGATACATTTAAGATCGTTTCTTAGAGATATTTCACATTTTTCTCATTTTCAATGTCTTATCATATTTCTCCCTACTAAAAATCGGTCTAGCCTTAACTCCGCTGGGCGAACGTTTGATCAATGGATCTATTTTTCCCGGTGAGACGCTAAGTTTAGAACGCGTGCTTGAAGTTGCGTATGTCAATATAGTTCAGACTGCGAGGAGGATCCATTTGGTATTTGATTATTTTGGTTAGGGAGTAAATAACGACTTTGTTGTTCGATTGATGGTGAACGAGTGTTATCTTGCCAGTATTACGGCTATATTTAAAAAAACCGAACACATTTACCGGAGTTTTACAAGTCTCGGAAGAAATATGATGTTTTGGTAGGAACCATATATTAATACAAAACGCAATAAAGTTGCAACGTATTGTCGGTAGCCGTCTATCCAGAGAAATAAACACATGATAATATTATTCGAAATTTACTAACAAACAACTTCTTTCTGTGATGCATGTGAAAATGCAGTAGCAACATGCCTTGAACTAACAATCCTTCCTTTCCAAGTAGATCTGCTTTCGGCCGTGACCAGCGTCGGTATCGATCAGCACGCAGAGATCAATGCAGTTTACACAATGTGAAACTAAGTGTTATTCTCAAGCAAGTTGTTTCAGAAAAACATTTTGCAAGTTTAATTGGTTCTTATCAATAACGGAGTAGAAACACACGGATGATATCTAATTCTAATTTTCAGAAATGCTAATTAAATCCCATACAAATTTTTAACCACGGGCGCGAAAATATAGTTTCACCGATCAAGCTAAAAATACACCTAGTTCATGTGGGACAGGCACGCAACACAAGGATCATGGAAAACGTAAAGTTTGGTGTAGTTGATATCTAAATTTTATCCCACCCTAATGTGCAGTTTGAAGGATTTTTTATCAGTTTTTACATCGCCATATATAGAAACACGCTCTTGAAATTTCTATTTTTACTTATCACCCCGTAATTGTGGAATAGGAAGCCTGCCAAGGATAAAATTCAATAGCCCTAATCAACATATCGTATCTAAACTATTTCTCTTTCTGACACTTGTAAGAAAATTTTTATATTTTAACTACTAAGTAGCACGGTAATAAAAATCTAATCACAAAGCATGTTTCATGTGGCAGTTTCAAAAAGTATTACCGGTATTTACAGTAACAGGAGTGCAGGACTTGACTAGAACGAACACAAACAAGCGTTTAAACCAGGAAGGGCGCTCTATCAAGTGCTATCGTAGCCAGAGGGCTTGTTCAAATGCTGCCCAAAACCCTGCACTGCTGTTACTTCTATAAATCAAATTCATACTTATGTCGTTTTAACTTGTGGTCAAACCTAACCCAGTTTCCCCTCTAACTGCTGTCAAACCGTTTGCTCGAAGCTAGTTTCAAGCCTAGTTTCAACGTTGTTGAATTGAAAATCGAGTCAGATTCAAACCTGGTTTTTAAATCAGGTTTGCTGAAATCTCCGTTGCTAAGTGCGAAACCAACACAGTTTCGTGAAAAGTATTTGTATGATGAAACTGCCCTGGGACAGTCACATCAGTTAATTGGGTTAAATCTGATTGAACCATGAGATTATATGAATCCTGGAATTAGAACGATAAAGAATTCTCTGTAATCAATATTCAGAATGTTTTTTTTTTTACTGTATTAGCTTTGAATATTATTGCTAGTGCGTATTGGACTTCCGACATCGGAATCAACTAGCGAAAATCGCTTCATGGCGGATAACCGTGAGAATGATCATTCATAATCATGTGAGAATTTAAAGAATATCACTGTAATGATATTGAAAGGAATGAGATTATATTCAGTGGCGATATTTGACTAGGTGATAATTGCGCAACACTGATCAGAAGTGATAATGCTGCCACAATATCAATCTCAGCAAATGAAACGATTTTCGTTATCATGCTCGTCTATGATTTTAGAAACGATAAGCACCAATGATGATCAATGATTTCGGCTTGATGATCGGTGTTTCTTTTGGAAAGTAATGGCGTTTTTCATTGAAAAACACTGGTGGCGTGGATTGCTCTGGTTTTGAACTTTCGAGCAGAAATCGCAATGAAACATCGTCAGAATGTTGCATTTCTGCTCGAAAGTGCAAAACCAGAGCAATCCACGCCACCAGTGTTTTTCAATGAAAAACGACATAAGGCTTTTCAAGGAAAGGAAACTAAGACTAATAAGTTTCAAAAAAAATCGGTTCAGCTGTCTCTAGGACATTCGAGCGCATATTTTTTGCACATTCACTCAGACATTTAGCCATTTCGAATAACTGATTCGATTGGTATGTGTCACTTGGCTACTTCCCGAACAATAAGGGAAAACAAAATTGTATCTGAGATTGTTTAGCTGCTAGAGCAGTTTTTCCTACTAGGTGATAACAAAATTGTTACAAAAGTTTCTATGTGAATAACAATATTCTAGCTAAATTCAGTGGAGTGGAGCATTCGTACCGGGCCACAGTGATCCAAAACTGGAAAAAGACGGTCAAAAGTCTGTACTGACTTTCTCTGATTTTTAAGAGCTTTGTCTTAGAAGAAGTATTACAAGATTATATTCCGCTTCTTTTGAAAGTGACACCCTTATTTTTGTTAAGGGGGTAGTACCATTTTCGAATAAAAATAATCTTTTTTTTCACAAAAAAATTTTGGTTTTCTATCTTATTTTGAAGAAAAAAACATTTGAAGTATTTTTGCTGTAGTAGTGGATTTATCTACGTAGAATCTCCCTCTATTACCTAAGTATCTACTACAAAGTGCGCGTAAACACGCATAAACAAGCAAGCTAATGCTTGCACGCGAAACTTAAGCAAATTGTTGTGATTTTTGCTTTGTTTACTTTTTGACAATTAACATTATTAGAAAAAGTGGAGCTCGATGCAATTTTTAGGCCTTTTCAAAGTTAGTTTTAAGTATTGAAAATCCGAAAAATTATCAAAAGTTCAACACATATTAAAAAAATGGAAAAATGTTTTCCAAACAAAATATGAAAAAGTATTGTAAAAGTACAAACCTTTACGAAGAGATTTCATTTTTAGACGTGTAAATAAATTGAGTTATCGCGAAGCAACACGAAGACGAGATGTTGATCGTGCGACGCTCATTTAGAGATGTGCGAAACAGCTCATACCGGTGAGCAGCTCCGAACCGATCAGCTAAAGTGAATCGATTCAATGTATCAGCTCATCAGCTCATCCGCTCATTTAGATTGAACCGAATGTTTGTTTTGAGCGCCGTTTTTTTTGCGCCGTTTTTCTTTCTCCATTTTTCTTTCATATGCATGATCGAAATCATTGAAGCACAAAGAACAATGCTATGCGAACTAACATATCTGTGATTTATTATTATATCACATTTGAGAATATCTGCAAAAGTGGCATCCCTGAATGTACCTTAGCCTACTGAGTGAGAGGTAAGATTTCTCAATCTGTTAAAGAAGGATAGATGCACATTTTGAAGAACTGACAAGAGCTCATGTACACATTTCTTCTCATTAATAACTCTCTCTTCAAGAGCCGAAGATCCGTTCAGCTCGAAGCTTGTTTCCACCTTACCAGCAGGGATGCCAGGTCATTTTTTCAAAAATCTGTTATCAAGCCAAAAACCTGTGAACTTGGCATCTCTGCTTACCAGTGCGGTGAACTGGTGAGCTGCGGTTCTTTTAAAAAGAGCTGTGAGCTATCAGCTCACTTTAAAGCAGGCATGGCAAAAACACGGATCCGTTCTGCACGGTACTCACCTTCACTCGTGAGCACACCACCAGGAGTATTGAATGCTACGCTTCGTGCCCGTGTTGAAAAACACACACCGAACGCAGTAGAAAAAGCACTCGTAGCGGTGGTCGTGTAATTGTCAAACACCGGTGCTTGGATTTTCGGGCAGCACTGAAGTCGAGTGTTCCTGACTTCGGCAAACACCAAAGCCGAGTGTTTCCGATTTTGCCACATACGTTGCTTGTACTATAAGCACCTATAGCGCCACGGTATGACGAAAAATGCGTTTGAATGATTAATTCTTTTTTCATCAATACGCGTCTGATTGAATTCAATTGATTGACAATATAACCAACGCATGGGTGCTCTTCGGTGCCTTCGCGAAATTGAAAACACTCGGCTCCGGTGTTTAACGAAACTGAAAAAACGCGGTTTCGGTGTATGCCGAAGCTTGAAACACCAGTGCCGAAAATAAAACAGCGCCACGAGCACCGTGGCTTCGGATATTGCGTTTCGTGTTTCTCTTTGTGCACTGGCACGCAATGGCATTCTCAATACACGCGGTGGCGGTGGTTATATGAAGCACGCAGTGCAGTGCAGTGTTTGGACATGCCTGCTTTAAAGATTTGATTCACTGGAATAGCTCAGTGAATTGCCCATCTCTTCGCTCACTGCAAAAGTGAGTTACAGAAATAGCAGACGCGTGACGCCCTCCGTTTCTTAAGCATTCATGGTTTCAGCATGACCATAGTGAAATTGAGTCACACGAATAGTACTCAGGATATTCTCATTGGAAAATAAATTGGATTAGGAATATATTTTCCTATAAGTATTGTAAAAGTTAGCTGCATTACGTTGCATATTTCGCTTCAGTACAAGGTTTCCTAGGTAAAAATAGGTAAAATGATGTATAACTTTTCCAGAAAAGAGTAAACCTATGCATTACCTTCTACAAAATTATATAATTTTATATTTTCTACAACTATTCCAAACAAAGTAAGGATTGAAAAATAACTTGAAACAATTTATGGTTAGAAAACTAGTTGTAAGGGGGTTCAATTACTAAAACTAACTTTGAAAATTCCTAAAAAAAGTTCTATCGAGTTCCACTTAGATTTTTTTATAGTATCGGGCATATCTTTTCCTATAAATTTTGTAAAAATCAGCTGCATAAAGTTGCATATTTCGCTTCGATGTAAGGTTTTATCATAGGTAAAAAAAAGGTTAAATGTTGTATAACTTTGCCAGGAATCAACAAACCTATGTACTACCTTCAACACAAATATGGGATTTTTTATTTTCTTCAATTATTCCAAAGAAAGTATGCATAAAAAAACAACTCGAAACAAGTTATGAAAAAAAAACTGATTTTAAGGGGGTTGCCATGCAAACGCTTTGTATATCCGAAACGGTGCGACCTACACTTTTGGTATATATGACAAAGTTTTAAATAGTTCTAAAACTTTGTAGAAGAAAAAAAACTCTATCTCTTCAGAAAAATATTTATGGTTATATTTTTTGTCAAAGTAGGCCATGAACAATTAGAGATAGAATCAAATTACGCGGTATATATTTGTAAATAATTTTTAAAAGCAAATATATGCATTAAAAGAACGGTTTGGCAGCTACTGATTTATGTCCACGTTTTTATTGATTCGAACCACTGTGCGGGCGCCACGTTTTTGTTGGGGGCGACAAAACAATCTTCGATGGGACTTTTTTGAAAAACAATTTAAACTAACTAAATTTCTGATAGTGAAATCGAGGGACCGGTTTTTTTTTATTCGCTAAACCGACAACCGATAATCATATTTTGCCCCGGGCTCTAATTACGCTCACTTTTTATAAATTTGTAACAAATTTTGCACGAATTTTCAACTATTAGTAACTTTTTTTTTGGAGGAAAAGTTTCACCGTGCAAATCTAAAAATAGATTTCGTGAGGCAAAGATGAAATTGCATACTTTTAGGCGGTTAGCCTAACCATGAGAAAAGTCATGCAATTACAACAGGTTTTGAACTTGAAAGCTTAGAATTGCCAACATACGCTGCGTTTGCATCAGGGCACGAGTGAGAGCCACCTGAGAGTAGAAAAATATATTGATATCAAATAATAACTAGTGTATGCCTCTTTCGCTGCTGAAATGATATTTATCGCCCAGACTTCTTTGGCTACTTCCTTCCAGCCGGGATAGGAATAACTATGAGCAATTTGTTTGTTTTGGGTACAGAAGAATAGTTGCCAATTCACGGAAATGACTGAATTGAGTGATACGTGTTATCAAACAAACACTCGTCTTACTATCACTAGTTCAAATGCAACTTATACTGAATCTGATAGTTTATATCGGAATGCTCAGCGTACTCTTGACAGAAAGAAATACTTAATTAAGAAATTTCAATTTATTTCGAAAGTATTAATGATAGCGAAATTGTATAAATTATACTCATAACATGGTTCAAGTTGATTATTATAAATGGCATACATAGAACCATCAGTACAAACAACATCACATAACAACCGAGGCTATACAGTTGACTCTTAAAAATTATAGTCTGATTGTTTACATGTTTACATCATTTGTAAAACTTAAATTCTTCCGTACCCCTGTGTAAAAACTACATTTTTACCATTCATCATTAGCAGCTTTCTGATACCAAAGAATACGAATAGTTATTTTTTATTAGCGAACATAAATAAATGGCCAAGAATTCTGAAGGTCATCGATTACTGTCTCACATGTGCACTGCGGCAGACGTCGCAGCATTCAACATAATGAGTTCAACAACCAGCTTCGAACAAACAAACAAGCAAACAAACCGCCAACCCAATCCAGTACTAATTAATCAAATAGCGAACGATTAAAAACATTAATGTTAATGCGATATCTTTTTCTGTGTTTCTCGTTTCTTGCTCCTTGCAGGCTGTAACTGACTTCAAGGAGCCTCTCACATTGCGCGATCCGTTTACGAAACCCGCCGAAGGTAAGCTTCATTAAAATTTTGTTTTAAACATCCGCTCATGACTATCACATTTCGACCCAAATACTTTTGAGGACGGTTAGGTGCTGGGTATCTTTTCTCTTCTTCAGTCGTGGTTATACAGAAAGGCTATGCGATCACAAGGAAACTCGACTTTCTAACCGAGATCGGAAAGATTATCGTGTACTGTAGTTATCGGTTCGTTGAAATCGATTGCATGATTGCATGTGTATGTCTGTGTTCTCTTTACTTATTTGTTTTTATAGTACGCAGTAAAAATATCTCGAATTCAATACAACAATATAATATATAACAATATACATGCTGATCAAAATAGTGATGACGAAAATTAGTGTCAGATAGAATTTTCCGATAAATGTAACATAAATATCCAAATATTTTTTTATTGGGAGTAAAAATTAATTCGGTCCGTTTTTTTATTGGGTCAAAAACGCTTTTATTTCAAAATAAAAACAATTTAAAGATTATTTAAAGTATCGTCCATCGGTAGTTACTACTTTTTCCCAAAAAATGTCTCGTATTTTAAGTTGATCCAGTTGATTTCAGAGAAAAAAGTAAACCGATGACCTGCCAGATCTTGCTACATCCGTCGGACCAACCAGTAATCAGAAAGAGCAATGGTAGGAGAATACGGCGGGCGCGCCGATACTTTCGACTAAACTTACTTACTTAAGGCTCCTGCGCACCCCGAATGGTTCAAAGGGCCGACTTGAAGGATCTCCATCCTAGGCAATTGTCCGCCATCGCCTTAACCTGTTGCCAGGTTAGATTTCGGTCGACTTCTTTTATTTCTTTATAGAGGCTACGCCGTCATGAGCCTCTGGGTCTGCCTGTGCTGCGATGTCCTGCTGGGTTCCAGTCTAATGCTTGTCTGCAGATTTCGTTTCCGCTCCTACGTAAGGTGTGGCCGACCCAGCTCCACTTTCGTTCCCGAATTTCAGTTGCTATCGGCTTCAGGTGGCACCGACGATGGAGCTCGGTGTTTGGGGCCACCAGGCTCGGATTATGTTCCGCAGGCACCTATTTATGAACACCTGCAGCCGTTGAGTGTTCTCCACTGATACACACCATGTTTCACTAGCGTATAGCAGCACAGATTTCACATTAGAGGTAAATATTCGGATTTTGGTGCGTTCACTTATCTGCCTGATTTTCCACATGTTTCTTAAACTCGCAAAGGCAGCCCTTGCCTTCTTGATCCTTGCACCTATGTCAATCTTGGTACCGCCGTCTGACGCCGTTTGGCTGCCAAGATATTGGAAGCTTTCAACATTCTCCACTGATTGCCCTGCTACTGTAATGGTGGAAGGGGTCACCGTGTTCACATCCAACGATTTGGTTTTGTTGATATTGATTGCTAAGCCTGCCGATGAGGAGCGTTCGGCACGGTCGTCAAGCTTGCTCTGCATGTCAGAGCGCCGTTGAGCTAGCTTTCGACTAAAGCGGTGAAAAATCTAGTGAACTAGGATCTAGCTCCATAGTGTTAAGCAAGATGCGTCAGTGCGTGGTTGGATGGGAACCAATCAGCGACAGGATGTGTGTGTTGAAGATTAAAGGCCGTTTATTCAATTACAGCATCATGAATGTACACTGCCAACATGAAACGAGACCCGATGAAAAGAAGTAAGCATTTTACACGAAGTTGGAACGAACCTACGATAGCTGCCAACGGCAAGATGTGAAACTCGTTATCGGCGACATGACCGCCCGATGCGTAAAGTTCGCTGCCTCCCGAGGAATGGTAGTACGAAGCACCTTCTTCCCCCGCCAAAAATATACATAAAGTCCGGATTAAATGACGCGATTGGTTAAATCACTTCGGAAAGAGCTACGGCAAGGTGATGGGCTCTCTTGTCTCTTGTTCAATATTACTTTGGGAGGTGTTTTGGCTTCGCTGACGTGGTTGATATTGTGACATGTAACTTTGAGAAGATGATGGAAACATACATCGGACTGAAAGCTGAAACTAGATGTATTGGACTGGTTATAAATGCATCGGAAACAAGATACATGAGAGAAAGAGGCTCTAAAGAAGAATGACTACACCTCCCACCATCAATATTGATAGACGGTGACAATATCGAGATGGTTGTCGAGTTCCTGTATTTGGGCTCACTGGAGACCGCCGATAATGATACCAGCAGAGAAATTCTGAGACGTAATTTGGCTGGAAATCGTGCGTTCTTTGGACTCAGAAAAAAACCCTTCGATCGAGTAAAACACGCCACCGCACGATATTAACCATCTACAGAACGCTAATTTGACCGGTTGTTCTCTATGGCCACGAGACCTGTACTATACTGGCAGAGGATCAACGCGCCCTTAGCGTTCCACCATTCATGGTGGAGTGTAGATGGAAGGTGGAACGTAGAGACGGCGAATTAAACACGAATTGCAACAGCTCTTGATAGAACCACCTATCGTACGGAGAGCTAAAATCGGCGGCTGGGCATTTGGATGCCGGACAACAACCCAGTGGAAACGGTTCTTGAACCTGATTCGGTAGGGACAAAAAAGAGGAATACAGCGAGCAAGGTGGATCGATCAAATGGAGGAGAATTTACGAAGTATCCGGGCCTTGAGTGGCTGGCGAAGAGTGGACCACAGGACCAGGCTGGTAGGTAAGGTAAGAATTCTACAACGTAATCTAAAAGAGAACAACATTACATTTATCAAGCATACAAATTACTAAGGCTGTGAACCATTTCACGGTTAATTTTAACTTTTGGTTAAAATCTGACACTTGAGTGGTTATTTGTTGTCGAGTAGTTAAATTTGACTAAAACTGTGGCCCATTTCAAAATTTGACGGACGGAAAGTTATTTGGGTTTATTTTCCACTGGAAATAATTTCAACTAAAGAATTAGTATTAGAATTTTCATTGCGAGATTTTTTTCAGTGTTGGAAAATAACTATCTATCTGTCAAAAATAACCATGCTCTCGAGCAGGGTTATTTTTGACAACATCAAATTAACCACTCGAGTGTCAGATTCTAACCAAAAGTTAAAATTAACCGCGAAATGGTTCACAGCCTAAGTGTGCGTTTTTGGCATTAAAAATGCCTTATACCGTTTTCGATTTTGAACCTAGACGCGGGTTACTCTGACTCCGAGTAAAACGAACACGTGGTACGCGCCCTAAACAACAACTCATGAAAAAAAGAAAAAATAAACAAACTCGGCTGGATGCGTGGTGCGACCCGAGAAAATTTTCAGAGCGAAACTACGCGATTGGAGTCCGATCTAGAGCGACCTCAGGTTGCTAAAACAAACATATCAAACGTTCCTGCATAGCGTTTTGGCTACCTGGGCAGTCATGGCCACCAGACGGCTACCAAAATTGATTCAGTGATGGTTGTCAAATCCAATTTGACAAAACAAAGTTGCCTGTATTTAAGTTAGCCGAGCGTTTTCATCTTCTCACCTTCGCTGAAAATGTCAAAGATTTCAATGTGGAAAAATCCTGGTGGATACGGTTGTATCGTTTGAGTTGTATATCTGGCAGCGGTGAGGCAGTCGGTCACCAATGTCTGCCAGCCATATTTTTCCAGCTGGCAGCGTTTAGTCAGCCATCTGGTAGCCATGCGTATGCGGGTTGTTTGGGCGACTCTGGGTCAGCTTTCGGGCTGCTCTGATCAATAAACGAAAACGGTATTACTCTTCACTATACAGGGCCGGGTGTAAATTAAAAGTTTCAAAAATAGCCGCGTAACCTTTTCGTGTCATAATTTTGAACGTTAATAACTCGGTCGTTTGTTGAGGAATTGTTATAATTTAACAACCAATCGATTCGGAAACTTTTAACTTAAACATGTATGACGACGTTGTTTCAGTATTTCAATAGCTTACTATTGAAAAAATGGTTGGAATCGACCTATGTTTTCATCCACCAATCCCTGTTGTACAAAATGACGTCAACTTCTTGTTCGGCATAGGAGGCTTTGCGTCATGCATAAAAAACACCGCATCGTTCTGCGTAGTATGAAGAGAAATCTATAAATATAGGCTGCACAATATTTGTTTGCCTAGTTGATGTTTGACTGCGAATGAAACAAGTAGGGTAACAGAGGTATTTTGGCCCGCTCGATTTTATTTTGGCCCACTTTGTAAAAATATCCACCAAATGTTTTAATATCTTTGAAAAATCCTTCCGCAATAGGTAATTTAATGTGATTAGCTTCAAACTGATGCAACATGGGTTACCTAAGATCGATTGAATCCATATAGTTTGTTAGGTGGTCCAAAATATATGAAGTGGCCAAAATACCTCTGTTACCCTAGCTCGTCCAGTGAGCAGATAACTGGATTGTATATGCGTTCACTTGCTGGATTGTCGCTTTTGCAGTACCTTATATATAATCTAGCTATTGAAGAACCGAATCAGCGTGCTTACCGATTCTTTTGAAATATCCCATGTATTTTGCCATTAGAAATGCCTTACACTTCGCTTCCCGAGGCTGGGTGTCAAATTGAAACATGCAAAACTAATCGCGTAACATTTTTCTGCCATAATTTTGAACGCTCATACCAAATACAAATTATAATACGGAGTACTTCGACAAATTTTCAAGGACACATTTTGCATCGTGCGGTACACTGTCATGATACACTGTCAGAGTGACAATGTACTTTAACGAGTTTTCTATAAAACTAGCAACACTGAAGGGTGAGAACAAGTTCACCATAGTTACTGTTTATTGTAGTGAAAAATAAACTTGAACTATGTTGTTGTGTATGAGATATGGTTATTCCATATCGGATTTTGTTTTTTGTCCTCCTTGGCTTTTCAGAAATTTGCTCCTTGGCTTTTCGGAAATTGCTCAGTATTATATGTTAGAATGTCTCGGCACTGTTCACCGAATCGTTATGGTAGCCATCCGTTCTTCACATTGCAAATCACTCCCGTCAGAGGAGTAGGAATTTTTCCAACATCTGCTAAATGCGGGGAACCTTTACGTCATAATACTAATAGAAAATAATTCAATTAATAAGTTTATCCATCATGAAAGAAAAACTGTTGTCTGCCACCGTTCGGGCTATAATCAATTTGTCTGGGTCACGCATATATGAGTCTATGAGACTATTGGGAAAACGCATACACAGCTTGCATTTGTTTCTCTTTTAACTTCTATTTTATCGTGTAGAGCGCTAATCGCTGTTTCCGTGGTACGTATACGAATCGTACACATGTTCCACACCAAGGCCCGTCTATGAAATAAAGTCCCATCACTGCCAAAAAATATCGCAATTCTTCATTCATCGATTAGCTGGAGTGTATCTTTGAATTTGTTGCAATACAACAACGGAAAACATAAACAAACAAACTTGTTTTGCGCCGTAGCAACTAGCATAAAGTGTTGCCAGAAACGATCTCCTTCCACATTTTCATACTATCGCAACGAAAGGGAGTAATTTGCTAGGCTTACTTGTTCAGGCTGTGAACCAAACATTGGCGGTTCGTTTGTATGGGACTTAGGGGTATTATTATTTGTATTTGCTCATACCTTAGTCATTTGTTGATGGATTTATATAGTTCAACAACCAATCGATTCGGAAACATTTAACTTAAACTTATGAGATAACGTCATTTGAATATTTCAATTGCATTCTATTGAAAAATTTATTTGAATTGAGTATTTTATTTTGGTTCTCTGGTAACTATCAGGCTAATTTAGTATTATCGGCAATAGATCTAATTCGGATCTAATTTGCAGCGCTTATTCCTCTATGATTTGTTAATGGATTTTCCTCATTTAAATGATTCCAAAGCTTCAATATTGTAAGCTTAAAAATGTTTTAATTTGTCAACGGATCGGTTTGCATACTTAAATCTCCATTCCCATACGAACAAAACGGTGGCGTGAAAATGGATTCAATATAAAGTTGTGTTATGATGATAATCATAGATACTTCTTCTTCATTATATGTGACTGAACAAGTTGTTGTCCCATCAGGAATTAAGCGCTTCAAAAGATTCAAAATTAAATTCTGAAAATTATCTAAAAGCGGCCTCCTCGGTTTGGTAGTATAAATGAGTTCCACAGGCTCACATATACAGTACAATTAGATGCAATATCATATAGTATCAAAGATAAACTAAAGGTAAGTTTACTTGCGATTTTACATGTATCGTTTGAATAGCAACCCTCGTAGAATTTGGTTAACCGCCAGTTTCAGTTTAATTATTATTTGCTTCAAAACAATTAGCGTCTCATGGTTACGCGCGTTGTAACTATGACAATGTTTATTCATGTGTTAATAACATCAAGTTACAATATGAACAAAATTTCTGAATTTTGTTGCGTATCCATTTCGTATATTCCTAATATGCCAAGCGAAAATCAATATAAGTAACTAAATATTTTATGAGGACTGTTTCACATTTTTCTTCCTCGTATTATTGCCATATTAGTTATCGACACTTTCCGAAGATTATCGACCATTTTGAAGAATCATTCATTCTATCATTCGCTAACAATCTAAGCGCTTAAACTAGAGCAAGTTTGTAATTAGTCAATTGAAAAAGTTTTTAGTTTAATGTATCATCATCATTATCATCTATATTTTTGTATTTATTATGAAGACCCTAAAAACGTTCCATTTTTAATGTTATTGTGCTCGGTCGTGTCTTGAATACAACCCTCTAATTCTTTTCTATGATATAGTCCACGTGACTTGTAATTTTCTAAAGATACATATATCCATTCCGCATCTTCTAATGAAATCTTTGTATTTCATAAGATATCAACTTACCTCTATTGATAATTATGAGTGTTCTTGTCGAAAGAAATCGACCAATTCAGGATGAATGTGTTAGTTTGAAATGTATCCCAACCGTGTCCAGTCACTTCGTCCGTTTCGAGTGCCATTGATCCAATCCAATTTGCCATCGATCCCGAATCTTGATTTCCGACTGGAAGCCATGTCAAATGGAGTAGCTTTCTGATCAGTTGGTGCTTTCTAATCGAATTTCGATAAGAAACCACAAATAATCAGTGACAATATAAACAAATGCAGGCTGTTTAAACTTGAAGGAGCCCAAAACATGATTGTTGCAAATACCATAACTGGTTGTCACTTCGAGTCCGATCAGCGTAGAACATATTTAAAGAAGCAATATGCCAGAACTGTTTTGATTTTCGTATAAAATATGCTTTCATGAGATTCGTTTTTCACAAGTTTGGTTTTTCACGCAGTTAGACAATATTGTTGATTGAACTTTCAGATGTTAGTTCGCGTCGCATCGAAACAACGTCGACTGCTGTCCGATCTGTCGTAAGGGTCAAATTCATGATCTGTTGTGAATCGCCTAGCAATATGCATGTTTTCAAGAAAGACTTCATTACACCGATAGGTGGATCAACACAGGTTTTCTTCATTTACTGTCACGGTACGATATTCTCGTCCACGCCTCTTTTTTCGATCGTACCCGATGATCCCCTCCGCTGCAATTTATGCATTAACAGGTACAGAGCTTCAACTTTTCTACCACCGCAAACTGGAAGTACATTAACAAATTTTATGCCCGAACTCGAGCCGAGCAAATGCCAAGCTCATGACTCTCTCACAGCCGATTTTTGTGCGTCATGGGAAATTGCGCCACAGGCGCCTCCCGTTTTCTTTTTTCGCCTCAGTCTCTACCGCCAAAGAAATGTACAGCAACGGGTGAGTAAATTGCACTTTTTACCTATTCTTGTGCTCTTACGTGAACCAATATGCATCGAGCTGACCATGACAGCTTGAAGATGTTTTACCTTTTCTAATTAAAATTTAAATGTTCGATGGCGAATAAATTTACCGGGAAGCCAACAACATGCGCACCGGAGTGTAGAATTGTGCGATACGATTAACCCTGATGGTACGAAATGGTGCAAATCCCATAGCCAGCATAGGTTGCCAGATTCACAACGGACGACATTTGCTACATCGAAAAGATAGACTTAATATTCGTAGACCAACGCAACTGTTGGATTGCAAAAGAAGATTCAAATGAAGAAGTAAATATTTGATTGACCAAACTTCTGGCAACACTGGTCGTCCGTATTGTTGCTTCTGCTGTCGCCGCGGCCGAGTCGATCAAGATGGCATGGCAACACCGAGAGAACGACCCCAAATGACACTGATGATTTATTCACCTGCGCATCGGTCGCACATAATCATTCCGACTAAAGTCAAGAATCCAAACAATCGCCCGTTGAAGAAATACGACTCCGACTGCAACCGTCCGCCCATAAACCGACCAAACCCTTTTCTGCTCCTACCGACGTACAACCTCGTGTCAACGGCGCTGCTGAGTTTGCTTGATTCCCATAAAAAAACTGGCAAAAAATTGAATTGACTGATAATTTGCTGTGAGTTTTTGCATAATGTTAATTAATTTTAATTTAATTTTGGTTTAATTTGTTTTGTTGCCCTGCCTGCTGTGTTCGCCTTTGGCGAGAAATGACACTGTTGCAACGGTTTCCGCCCAGGCCGATGGGAAGTCATGTCACGGAAGTGACTCATTCCGTCTTGCTCGGTGCAGTGTCCTCAGTAGATTTTGTTGCTCAATTTAAGTTGGTCGTTTTTATGAAACGAAAAGTTATGTTACACCAGCGATTTTTATTGCACCTCACCAATTCTGTTCGGCCCTGTTACGTGGCAGTGGTGGCGGAAAGTTTGTGAGGTTAAGGGACTGAGACGATTAATAGCGAATGATAAAACGTTCGCTCTGACACTAATGATGATGGAGCCACATGCAGTTCTGCGCACCTCTTACGGTTCGATGCGCGTGCAAAGGTATTTGCTGTCAAGAATTTTTTTTGAATTCTTATTGAGTTGTTTACTCCACTTCAAAAACTCATTTGTGATGGACATTTGCCTTAAGTAAGTTGTCACGTTCTGCGTTTGCTTAGTTACAGAATCCATTATTTTGTTTACTAATGGGAATAATTCACACCAGCATTATCCGATATGGATGATACTCTCTCATCAACCAATACAGTCATGATAGTCAAGATGATACACCTCTTAGAAAAGATTATCCGACCGCTACGGTTTTTGTTAAACTAAGCTCAACATAGCTTGGTTGCTCGTTTGTGTTCAATCGAAAATCAACCTAAATCGTCTGTTTCATTAATAAGCCAACGCTCGTTGTTGTTTATTTATTTATTTATTTATTTATTATCATCGGACATTGCAGTCTAAATGATATGAGTGGGGCAAAGCCCGTTTGAGTGTACCAAAACATTTCAATGGCACTATTCTCAAAGAGGCATAAAAACCACTATCTTTTCTAATACACTAAAATTTACACATAACCCAAGTAACAATTTTTGTTACGCTAGCTTGTTTGTGACTAGTTTGCAACCAGATATTTGAGTGATTGTTACTAACATCTAACCACTTGCATGACTCTAAAAGCGCAGTTTCTACTAGTTGTTAGGTTGGCTAAAAATAAGTTGTCGTTACGTTGTAATGTCATACTGAAAGAACTTATCTTTTCATAACTTGAAAATAACTTGTTTTCAAGTAAACTAGTTGAAACTTAGTCACCATCGACATTATAAACATTGAATGGATCCAGAACACTTTTCTATCATCAATAAAAAAGCAGAGCAGTACTTTAAATCACAAACTTGATACAAGGTACAAATTTCACAACGATTTTGAAACTGTCGAGTGGAATTAAATTTTACTTAACTGTTTTTTATGCGCCTTCAATCAAAATCTGTTTATAAAGATATAAAAATAAACAGCAAAATAACACTATGTTCAGAATGCTCAAAATTATTCCAAGTAGAGTGATTTCTCATCATTTTAAATTCATATATCATGAGAATTATAATATTATCACAATCGATGTTCATTCCCTATATGATTTTCTTCGTGTTTTTGACAGTGCATAGAACAAAAATGATTATTCTGCCATTCAGTATTTTCGGCAAAAAGTAGGTTTGAAACAAGTAATATCCTGGTTTTATTTATGTTTCATACACTTCTTGAGATTCCATATTGTGTTCGCCATATTCAAGCCAACAAAGGTTGTTATGTTTGCATTTTCGTTATCATAACGTTGGAAAAATCTACCGATAACTATCTGAATCAATGAAGAAATTATATGTTATAATCTTATAATATCTAAGTTATTGTTATATCAATTCACAGTAACAGTAACAGTAACACAGTGGCTCGAAGATAAAAACGGGATAGTAGTTCAGGTGCATCAATTTCACCATTCAGAATTTTCGCAACTGTTAAGGCTTGTTGAATACGACGACGACGTTCCAATGATTCAAGATTTAATAGTTGACAACGATCTTGATATGGCGGTAGGTTCTGCGGGTCACGCCAAGGTAGATTCCTGAGAGCTAATCGTATGAATCTTTTCTGAAGTCTTTCTAGTTTTAGGTTTTAGGTCAAGAATTGGCCGAACTAAGGAGCAATAAAGAGATTTTAAGCAATATAGATCCGTGAAGTCACGGGATATTTTAGATATGAATCCCAGTTGTCGGTTCGCTTTTTTAGTTATATGAGCCATGTGGGAGCTAAAGCTCAGTTTGTGGTCCAATATAATGCCAAGATCACTGATTTCATTGACTCTACGTAACGGTTTACCATCAATGCTGTCACTGAAGATGATCGGATCGCTCTTCCTATGAAAAGTCATTACGGCGCATTTAGCGATGCTAATGGTCAGCTGATTTGTTCGACACCAATCCACGAAGCTATTCAATAGTGTTTGCAATCGAACGCAGTCTTCGGTCGAATTCTCTGCTAAATACAGTTTGAGATCGTCAGCAAATATTAGTTTACATCCAGTACCCAAAACGGAAGCTACATCATTAAAAAGAGTATGAAAAACAGGGAACCCAGATTACTACCCTGTGGTATTTCTGATCCATTGGTAAATGCGGACGATTCGCAAGAACCCAGTTTTACACGAATAATTCTGTGGGTAAGGTAAGACCGTAGCCAAGTAGTTAGCTTGTGTGTGACTCCGAGCAGACTGAATTTGCGAAGAAGAACTTCATGGTCGATACGATCGAAGGCTGCTTTCAGGTCAGTGTATATAACATCCACCTGTAATTTATTCTCCATTTGGTCGATACATGTTAACGTAAATTGCAGTTAATTCGTTAAAACAGAACAGCCTTGCATGAATCCATGCTGATCAGTTGAAATGTAGCCAGCGATACGACGGAGAATAAATTGATTGACGATGATTTTAAATATTTTACTTCCTGCCGAAAGATTCGTAATTCCTCGATACTGTTGGACACTTCGTCTATCTCCATTTTTAAACACAGGAATCATGTAGGATTGTTTCCCAATATCGGGAAACTTTGCCTCATTAAACGATTGGTTTTTGAGATTTGAGATAATGGTACCGATAAAGCAGCTGCACAGCGGCGGTAAATAACAGCAGGAATTCCATCAGGACCAGGAGAGAATGAGCTTTTAAGCTTTCTGGCAGCACTAAGTACCATATCAGGTGACACATGGAAGGTGCTTAAATCGTCAACGTTGTGCGGCACAGTAGTTAATACTGAGGTCAACTCAGAGTCAGATGCAGAGCAGGAAGTAAACACAGAGGCAAAGTGTTTTGCAAACAATTCACAAGCAGTGGCTGTAGAAGATGCTGTCACTTCTTCAAGGTAGACATTAGGAGGTACATTTGATGTTTTCCTTTTCGAATTAACGAAGTTCCAGAACCCTTTGGGGTTACATCGCAATCCAGATTGAACTCGAAGAACATAAGACCTATATAAGGCAGCATTAAGATTCCGATATGCAATGCTAGCGGCATGGAAATCGTGAGCAGTGACAGTCGAACGTCGACGGCGAAGTTTACGCTGACAGGCATTTCGTTTTCGGCGCAAAGAACGCAGTAGTGGTGTACTCCAAGGTGGGAAAATCGGTCTACGTGTAACGAGAAGATTTGCAGCAAGCCAGTCTTGTAATATATTACAAAATTTAAATGTCATTGTGTCAATATCAGATGGTCCAAACAATGTTTGCCAATCAAGATGGAGTAAATAACTTGTCAACGCTGAAAAATCGATCTTTCGGTAGTTCAGAGACCGGACATTACTAGCTACGGCTCTTACAGGAGGTACAACAGTGGGTGGTTGCATCGAAATAACCAATGGGGGGTGGTGGATATCAATCGGCAGGAGAGGAGCAGTTGATTCCAATGATATTCAATGAAAATATAATTCTAACTTTGTGTTCTCCATACAATTGATCATTTGAATTTTCTTCGAATAAGAAATAAGATCTTGCTTATTGTAGTTTGATTATGTTCTTACGAAATAATTTACTCATGTTGTTGATACCGCATGGAAAATGATATGAACACTGCTTGAACACAGCATTTGACAGCGGAATAGAACCAAAGAATCAAAAATGTCGGCTTTAAGCCAATCGTATGCAAATGACAATCGTCATTGGATTCATTCTAATTTGAATACGGGTTAATAGATATGTAAACAAACCACTGATACCTGTCAAAAGATGAACTTGATTCATCTGTAGTTCATCAGCAGTTCATTCGAGTGGCCGTCATGCAAAACCTAATTATTTCATTCACCCAGTCATTCGCTCATTCATTTTTTTATTGATTCATTTTCACTCATCCATTCATTAATTCATTCATTTATTCATTCACTCATTTATTCATTCATTGACTCATTCGCTAACACTAACGCTACCTTCATTTATAAACTTTTCTAAATACGTTACGAAAAGATGAGGAAGTTTTTGTGCCCTTTTGAGAGTGTGCTGGAATAACAGTCAGCTTAAGGAGGCGTTTTCCTGCTTCAATAAATTAATAAATTTTGTTGTCACTCCTTTTAATTCTTGCAATTTTTAAAATATTAAAGAGGGTCCTTAAGGGGCGAGTAGGGTCTAGCACTTTTGAAAAATAATTTATTTTAATTTTTTGGATTTTCTTATAGTAACACATTTCAAGAATATTCTGCGAAATTTTCAAGCCTATCGGAACAAAACTCTGGAAATTATGGGTCTTCACCTATACTTTTTCTTCTACTGCGAAAAAGTAAAAGCTCGGCGCACAGACGAAATTTCTGCTTCGATTGACCTAAAAAATTGACAAAACATTCTTGAAATGTTTCATTATAACAAAATACGAATAAAAAATAATTTTTCGAAAGTTTTAAAGACTGTTCCGGAAAGTATGAAGGCAACCAAAAACCACTGCCATTTCGCAATGGTTCAGAATCTGTCAATTTTTTTGGCTGCGTCCTGTTGTTTACACTTTTCTCTAACCACTTGTGCAGTTGTTTATTCGTTTTCATTAGTTTGTTTCGAAATGCGTGGACTTTCAGCAGAACAACATCGAAAAATTGTGTACAAATGGTGCACAGAACGCGGACTGTCACTGAGAAATATAGCAAAAATGGAAGGAGTAAGTGAAAAGCCGTGCGAAATGCAATCAGGAAGTTCGTTGAGGATAACACCTTTGAGGATAAACCGAAAATGGGTCGAAAAAAGGTCCTGCTAACCCTCAGTTGGATAATGGACGACGAAACCTACGTGAAACTCGATTACAAATTCTTGCCGGGACCACAATATTCTACGATGGGAGAAGGGCAAGTGTTAAACCAGTCCGAGACATCGATTGAAGTCGAAAAATTTGGTAAGAAAGCTATGGTCTGGCAAGCAATTTGTAGCTGCGGTAAGATTTCGAAACCCTTCATCACCACTGCTTCAATGAACAGCGAAATATACATCAAGGGATGTTAACAAAAACGACTGTTGTTTTCTGGCTAGATCTTGCTTCTTGCCACTACTAGAAATCAACGGTAGAATGGTATACTACCAAAAATGTCACTTTCGTCCCAAAAGACATGAATCCACCAAATTGCCCACAACTTCAATTAATTGAGGAAAAATCGCAAAATTAGTGTGTTTGTTTTCAACCGTTAGACTCAACCGTACGGCCCAATTCAAAGTTTGACGGATGGAGAGTAATTTGGGTTAATGTGCGGTATTCGATGATGTCCTGGATTAATCAAATAACGAGGCATCGGAAAGTCATTGAATTCCAGTAGAGACATACGGCGATCCATCAAAACTTTTGTACGCTAGAAAGTATGTAATATTAAAGGAATTCAATGATATTTTGAATTAGTACTTTAATTTTAATGTTATTAACAAAAAGATGTGAAAATTGACCGATAATGACCGATAATGACGAACTTCAATCAATACTGGGACAAAAGCAAACACGGCAAATGATGGTAGAGCAGTTGAATATCTCTCGGCAAGCCATTACCGATCACCTAGGATCCATGCAAAGAGTTCAGAAGGTTGATAAATGGGTACTTCATAAAATGAACAAACGGCTGATGGAAATGCGAGCAACTAAGAGCGAAATTCTGTTTTTATGCTTCAAAATGAAGAGATTTCATTTTGCATCCAATTGTAAATGATGACGAAAAATGGATATGTTTTAAGAATCCAATATTAAAAACAAATCATGGGTAACGGCAGGAGAACCATCGACATTGATTGCAAGAGTGAATCGAGAAAGACACGGTAAAGTAATTCTGCAACAGTACAACGTTCCTCCACATTCAGTTAAAATGTTCAAAGAAACAATACACTTGATTGGGAACTTCAATTGCATCAGCTAGATCTGGCACCGTCTAATTATCACATCTTTTCTTGGATGGGACACGCACTGGCTGAGAAATATTGTCACACTTCCATGAGAGAACGACAATGGCTCAAGGAATGGATGGCCAACGAGATGAACAAAATGTGTTGGAAGCGAGAGTCAATAATTTAAATACAAAATATTTCGCTAACGTTCTTGGGCACTCGATTATTTCGATTGAAAAAAAACAACATTCTAAACTGGCATGTCTGGTATGTATAAGTCTCCGCAAGTGTGTTAGAGAAGACTGAAGTTCATACAGCTGATCACGAATCATCTTGGAAGATATGTTTATCTCACTCGTGTGCGATATGCGAGATCTGTAATTGACCATTAAAATTCATTGTTTTGAAATGAAGCCAAACTGCGTGATATTTTCAATTATGCTGGAGGTTTAATGTGGAACACATTTTTGTTTTCTATATAGGGGTGCAAATTAGAAACTCAAGAAAACTACACGTAGAAATGTGGTCAGGTTTTGAACAATTACAGCTCAGTCAATTTTGTATCAATTATTAATATTATGTCACCATTTGATTGGAAATATTTCTACGTATTGATTTGAATGTTCATAGCCATGTATTTTTATTTGTATATCATTGAAATGTTGATTAATAGCTAGCAGTGTCCTATTTTGTCTGCAAAAAATCTCCGGCATACCGGATTTCGCTGCCATAGTCGACGGTTTTGAAGGAGTAAGCGATATATCAAAGGGAAAGCATCGCTCTGATTGGCCAATCGATGCAAATGCGAAACTGTTGGAAGCACGCGAATCTATAAATATAATCAGAATTATAGCTAACGTTTCAGTCCTACGTGTAGGTAAGTTGTTGCTAGACAGCAAGACAAAAAGTGCCATAAAACGCTTTGAAGCTTTAATTGGTATGCTCTGATCTTGTGTCATGCAAGTTCGGATGAAATTCAGGGTAAATTTTGAGTGCATAAGATTAATTTCCAATTTATATACGATGAACTCGATTGATAATGAGAAAAAGTTTATCGCTTCAACCGAAATCGCAGAATGGTAGTAATGGTAGAGAAACGCTATAAAAATAACTGCTTGCATACAAAACTTGAACACAAGCTTGGCGAAGAGAAGCTTTAACATCGATATCCGTATTGCAAGCGTGTATAAACATATAATTGCATACATTTGGGCTATTGATGTAATTTCGTCGGCTACAAAACAAATACAAATCACGACAAATATATTCTGGGTTCGCGTGTTCGGCTTTGGTTCCTAATTAAGATCAATCTAAGCAGACTCTCGTGCATTTGCGAATTCAAAAGTGTGACGATTGATTGAACTATTTGATTGTAGATCATTAGAAATTTTGGTTGCCTTGTTCCACATCAATCGCTCGAACAACCCCATGGGGCTGAGCTGTAGTTTTATTTATACGGAGCTTACGTGCCGTGTTAAAAAAACATTTAAAACAAAATTATGTCATCAGTGGAAACCGTACATAAAACCGTGTAGAATATGACACGTAATAATTTCAAAAGCCATAAAATTGATTGATTGTTTGCTTTTTTGTTAAAATGTTCTTGTTATTTTTAACGATGCAAATAGACCTCTCTAATCGAAACAAATAAATATACAGAATCCAGCTTGAAGTTATGCAAGATAACACGAAAAGGGTCTAGTCATCCTTGATCAATCAATGGACAAGAAGTTAAAATTAAAACACTTAGTAGAAACGTTGTCCCATAAGCAAATTAATCTAAATTGCCCATGCTGTATGTATAATGTAAAGTGCAACTAAAAGTAAGTTGATTCGCCTATTGCGCGCTGCTAACATACCTCTAGTATTGGAAATAGAAAATTTTGACAGCAGTTTGTTTACAATTCTATAGAGAGCAACTGGTGCAATTTTATTCAAAGTAGTCAAAACCTACCCAAAATCAACTAAAGTGCATCTCCCCAATTTTGAGTAACGAGTGATGACCTCAAAATTTAGGTAAATGTAAGTTTAGTACAAGTGTTATGCCATAACAAAGAACGTTACCAATTTTTAACGATCAACTCAAAGTTTGAGTAGATAACGGCCTAATTTTGGGTAGCTTATAGAAGAGCTCGACAATGAGTAATTTCTCTCATTCAGTAATAGCCGTTCAACCGAGAAGGTTGTGTATAGAAGCGTACAGTTTAATAACGCTGGTTGGTTTACACGCGTTAAATACGACAACGGTTGAACTACAGGTAGAAACCTGTTGGCAGCAGCCGTTAAAACGTATAGTCGTGCTGCATAAGAGAGCCCTAGTGCTGGGCCAAGCTGGTGAAGGAAACAACAAAGGGCGTTTCCCAAACTCTACCCAGGCCGCAATATACAGCCACAAGTGCTGAGCAGGAGAGTGCAAAGGCACATCGAAGAGGAAGAGTGCAAAGGCACATAGAAGCAGGAGAGTGCAAAGGCACACCGGTGCGAAGGCACTTCGGTGCAGAAGCATATCGGTGCGGAGCACTAGGAAGAAGGAGACAAGACAACTCGGTCTTTCCACTGCCATACAACACGCAGGTATACACCGGTGACCTGCGCTGGTTACAGCTGGCGAAGACGAAAGCAAATCGGAATTCGAGTGGTGCTGGATGTCAGGTAGCAGTAGCATCACATCATATTCTATCGCTACAGTGAGCTTCAGCATTGTATCAACGTCCAGATACATCCAACAAGAACATCTAGAGCAACGAGGATCTACACGGCAGTGCAACGGAGATAGACAACAATTTCAAGGTAGAAGTTTTTTCTTTTCCTTTTGATTGAGTACTGTGTAGTGTTGGTTTCAAATTTTATTTTAAAGTTTAGTTAAAAATTTTAATGTAATGGATGAATCCATGGACGTAAATCCTAGCATGAATCCGATACCCCCACGAACGAAAAAATATCAGGAGAGCTCTTCTGGGCCTTGGATAGTCTTTTTTAGACGTATATCAAAGCCATTAAACATTTTTCAAATTAATAAAGGTTTGACATCACGATACTCTTCAATCAAAGAGATCATAAAAGTAAATAACGATAAAATTCGTGTTGTGGTAAATAATTTGAAACACGCGAATGATATTGTCTCTTCGGAACATTTCAATAAAGAGTATAAAGTTTACATACCCTCCAAAGATGTCGAAATTGACGGTGTTGTTACCGAAGCGAGTCTTTCGGTAGATGATTTACTCAAGCATGGTGTTGGTCGTTTCAAGAACTCTATGCTTGAGGGTGTGAAAATACTGGAGTGCAAACAACTGTACTCAGTAGTTCATGAAGAGGAAAAAAAAGTTTATCGCCCATCAGACTCGTTTCGAGTGACATTTGCCGGGTCTGCGTTGCCGTCCCATGTCTATGTCGATAAAATTCGCCTCCCTGTTCGGCTTTTTGTTCCAAATGTAATGAATTGTACGAACTGCAAAAAATTCGGCCACACAGCTTCTTACTGTAGTAATAAACCAAAATGTATTAAGTGTGAAGGGCCTCATAAAGATAATGATTGCAACAAGGAAATTGAAAAATGTATTTATTGTGGGAATAGTCCTCATGATGATATTTCAGTATGCACTGCATTTAAAGTGCACAAAGACAAAATTAAGCTTTCTTTAAAAGCACGGTCTAAGCGCACATATGCAGAAATGCTTAAAACGGTCATTGATGTCCCCCCTTTGGAAACCGAAAACGGGTTTTCAAATCTAGAGGAACCAGAGGACTCTGACTCTGACGAAAATAGTGAAGGTAATTCGTTTATCACTACCCAAGGGTCAGTTAAGAGAAAGAAGTCTTCCTCCAAATTACCAAAAAAGACACCTAAAATTTCATCTTCAAAAAAAGATCCCCGTGTTAAACAAAAAAAGTCAAAACCAAAGACTGTGCCTCCTGGTTTGTCAAATTCACAAACCAATCCAGGATCTAGTACAGAAAAAGATAATAATCCAGTGGGCTCCATTTCACAGCCACCAACAGGATTACTGAAGTTTTCGGAAATTGTTGAATGGATTTTCTCAGCATTCAATATATCTGAACCCTTAAAGACCCTCATAATGGCATTCCTTCCAATAGCTAGAACCTTTTTGAAGCAGTTATCAGCTCAATGGCCAATTGTCTCAGGTTTTGTATCTTTTGATGGATAATTTATCACCCGTCGCAAATGATACAATCACTGTCCTGCAGTGGAATTGTCGAAGCATCATGCCAAAACTTGATTCATTTAAAATATTATTGCATAGTCAAAAATGTGACGTATTTGCTTTATGCGAAACATGGCTTACTTCAAACATAGCTTTAAATTTTAATGATTTTAACATTATACGTCTCGATAGAGACTCTCCGTATGGTGGAGTGCTTTTGGGAATTAAGAAATGCTATTCCTTTTATAGATTAAACATCCCTTCAACTTCTAGTATAGAAGTTGTTGCTTGCCAAATAAACATTAAAGGCAAAGAGATTTGCATAGCTTCGGTTTATATTCCTCCAAAAGCACAAGTTGGACAGCAACAGCTTAATGAAATGGTTGAAGCCCTTCCTGCACCACGATTGATTCTGGGGGATTTAAATTCGCACGGTATTATGTGGGGTTCCGTTTACAATGATAGCAGATCATCTTTAATACAAAACATTTGTGACAATTTTAGCATGACGGTATTAAATATGGGTAGCATGACACGGATCCCAAGACCTCCGGCACGCCCAAGTGCATTAGATCTATCTCTTTGCTCAACATCAATTCGACTAGATTGCACCTGGAAAATACTGCCTGATTTACACGGTAGCGATCATTTACCAATCATCATCTCAATTAGCAGTAGCAATTGCATTGCTACTTCCGCTAGTATTCCATATGATTTGACAAAAAATATCGACTGGATTAAATACCAAAGTAGTATCTCTAGTATTTTGAATTCAATGGAAGAGCTCCCTCCACTTGAAGAATATGACTTCCTCATTTGTTCGATTCTGGAGGCAGCAGAACAATCCCAAACTAAACGCTCTCCTGGGCCAACGACTAACAGAAGGCCTCCCAACCCCTGGTGGGACAAAGAGTGTTCAGAGGCTAAACTCGCAAAACAAAATGCTTGCAAGACATTTCTAAAACGGGGAGGAGGAACTCCTCAGAATTTTGAAAAACTTATGGTTTTAGAAACCAAGTACAAGAGCATACTTCGAGCCAAAAAATGTAGCTATTGGAGACATTTTGTCGAAGGTTTGTCAAGAGAAACCTCAATGAGCACTCTTTGGAATACGGCCAGACGAATGAGGAATCGTAACGTGGGCAATGAGAGTGATGAATACTCGAACCGATGGATATTTGACTTTGCTAGGAAAGTTTGCCCAGATTCTGTTCCTACGCAGAGCATTATACGGGAATCTCCTCCAAATAATGGTTTTATTAATAACCCATTTTCAATGATGGAATTTTCTATAGCACTCTTGTCTTGTAACAATAACGCTCCAGGGTACGACAGAATTAAATTCAACTCGGTGAAGAATCTGCCCAACCTCGCAAAAAGACGTTTGTTGGAATTGTTCAACAAGTTTCTTGAGCAAAATATTGTTCCACCTGACTGGAGACAAGTGAAAGTTATCGCCATTCAAAAACCGGGGAAACCAGCTTCCAATCACAACTCATATAGACCCATTGCGATGTTGTCCTGCATCAGAAAATTGTTCGAAAAAATTATTCTACGACGTCTCGACACTTGGGTCGAGACGAACGGTTTGTTGTCAGATACTCAGTTTGGCTTCCGTAGAAATAAAGGGACGAATGATTGCCTTGCATTACTTTCGTCTGACATCCAAATTGCCTTCGCTCAAAAGCAACAAATGGCATCTGTATTTTTAGACATTAAAGGAGCATTTGATTCAGTTTCTATTGATGTTCTTTCAGACAAGCTTCTCCAAAATGGACTCCCAGCGGTTATAAATAATTATTTGCACAACCTTTTGTCAGAGAAACAAATGCATTTTTCACATGGCGATTTGGCAACACTCAGAAATAGTTACATGGGTCTCCCGCAAGGCTCATGCCTCAGTCCGCTCCTCTATAATTTTTACGTAAATGACATTGACAGCTGTCTAGTAACCCCATGTACACTAAGACAATTGGCAGATGATGGCGTGGTTTCAGTTACTGGACCCAAAGCTATTGATCTGCATAAACCATTGCAAGATACCTTAGATAACTTGTCCGATTGGGCTGTTCATCTTGGTATCGAATTCTCTGCGGAGAAAACAGAGTTAGTCGTCTTTTCAAGAAAGCATGATCCCGCGCAGCTTCAGCTCCATATGATGGGAAGAATGATCCAACAGGTTTTAACTTTTAAATACCTCGGGGTGTGGTTCGATTCCAAATGCACGTGGGGAGGACACATTAGGTTTCTGATAACAAAATGCCAACAAAGAGTAAATTTTCTTCGAACAATAACAGGATCTTGGTGGGGTGCTCATCCGGAAGGTCTAATAAAATTGTATCAGACAACGATACTTTCAGTGATGGAATATGGATGCGTTTGCTTTCGTTCCGCTGCAAACTCTCATATTATCAAACTGGAGCGAATTCAGTATCGTTGTTTGCGAATTGCTTTAGGGTGCATGCATTCGACACATACAATGAGTCTTGAAGTTCTGGCGGGAGTTCTTCCATTAAAAGATCGATTTTGGGAGCTTTCATCACGCCTGCTAATAAGATGTGAGGTGCTGAATCCCATGGTAATTAATAATTTCGAACGACTAGTCGAGCTTCGATCTCAAACAAAATTCATGACAGTATATTTTAACCATATGTCACAGGAAATCAACCCTTCAAGATATATTCCTATCCGTGTCAGCCTCCTAAATGTCCCTGACTCAACTTTATTTTTCGATACATCCATGCAGCGCGAAGTGCGTGGATCCCGGATCATCTACGTTCGACGGAAATCCCAAAAATATTTTCAAGTAAGTTCAGGCATATTGACTCTGAGAAAATGTTTTACACGGACGGATCGCGAATTGAAGAAGCGACAGGGTTTGGTATGTTCAACAATAATGTTTCGGCCTCATTTAGGCTTCAAGAACCTGCATCTGTTTATATAGCAGAGCTAGCAGCAGTTCATTATAGTTTGAGTGTAATCGTCACATTAATTCCAAACCATTATTTCCTCTTCACAGATAGTCTGAGTGCAATTGAAGCCATTCGCTCAAACATGACTGGCAAGACTGAACCGTTTTTCCTGGGCAAAATAAAACAGTGCCTGAACGACATATTGAACAATAATTATCTAATCACTATAGTCTGGGTCCCGGCTCATTGCTCCATTCCTGGCAATGAAAGAGCCGATATTTTAGCCAAACGTGGTGCTATTGAGGGTGAAATTTATGAGAGACCAATTGCTTTCAACGAATTCTATAGCTCGTCTCGCCAAAGAACACTTGCCAGCTGGCAAGCTTCTTGGGATAAAGATGATCTGGGTCGGTGGATGCACTCAATTATTCCGAAAATATCGACAAAGGCATGGTTCAGGGGACTGGATGTGAGAAGAGATTTCATTCGTGTGATGTCCAGACTCATGTCCAATCACTACACGTTAGATGCACATCTCCTTCGAATTGGGCTCTCCGAGACTAATCATTGTGCTTGTGGCGAAGGTTATCGAGATATTGATCATGTCGTTTGGACATGCGTGGAGTATCGTGATGTCAGATCTCAACTAATAAATTCTTTGCGTACCCAAGGTAGACTATCCAATATCCCAGTTCGAGACATTCTTGCTTGTCGTGACCTTTCATACATGAAACTTATTTATCATTTCATAAAGAAAACTGGAGTTTCAATTTAATAAAGGCCCCTTTCAAGACTTAGTTCTGATCCAGCTGCGTCCATGAGTTCAACCAATAGCTAAATTAGAATAAAAATAATGTAATGATACAAACAAACTCGAAACAGTTTATGAAATTATTAACAAAATGTCTGAAAATAACAGCTTATTTTATAATTTATAGAAGTTAATCGTTTGGTTCAATGTATTTCCGAGTAGATTTCATAATTAATGACGAGTTACCTAAGATGATATTTAAGTAATAAGAGAATATGTTTTAATAAATGCAAAACGTTGTGACTATGTTAGAATTAAATTAGGATAAGAATATTATGTAAAAGTGATGCTACGGCGAAGAAAAACTTATGTAAACTGCCTTAAGAAATAAACGTATTTATGAAAAAAAAAAAAAATGAGTAATTTCTCCTCAAAAAATAGGTAAAAATGATTTTCACACTAACCTAATCATACTCAAACTCATTGTAGCTACGGTACGGTAAACTGGGTGCACCTAGGAATAAATACTAATGTGGTACTACGAAAATTAGCACAAAAATAATCCCGAATTTGGTTAAATTTACTGGAGGATACGAGCAAATCACCAACTTGTTAATCTTATTTAACCATAACTGGTTGAAAAGTATCTCATAAATTTACCTAGATTCTGAGTCTGAGCACTTTTTTTTAATCCTGGGTGCATTCTACTTAAAATCCAGTATAGGTACATAGGTATTATTTGTCATTATTTTCCTGTAAACTTCATCAAATTCTAGATAATTTTTCTATTAACTTTTTGATTACAACAGAAGCATTTATTTGTAGGGGCATCTACGAATGTTCATCGAACTTCCCAAGTAGCAATTAAAACATGTTAAAATTGGCATGTTTCACGATTGCTACAGAACGGTTGTTTTTGTTGGATATGTTAGACAAGAAATTTCACGTGTTTTTGTAAAGAATGTGCAAATCATTCATATTACTGCTTGTGAAACCAACTCAAAAACCTGTAAAGATTATATTCTACCTCGGTTTTATTAACTGACTGTACACTTCCGGCTTTCTCATAACAAATGTTGTTGCAATGAGACGACATATCAAACAAGAAACTTTTTGCACATCATACAAACAAAGTGCGCTTTTCCAATTTCACAAACGTTGCGAGAAGAGTTAAGAAATACAATACAAGAACAATGTTTGCTACTTGGGTTGATCCATAACATTTGTGCCAGGAATTGTTGAAATCGATTCATTCGAATCGGAGAAAATTGAGTGGTCACTTTTATCATTATATCACCGGAACCAGAAGTGACAGCCATTTGATCTTCGAGCTTGATTCACATCCCAAGAGTAGTATTGAAATGAGTCTATGATTGTGGAAATTGGTTTAGCCATCAGCGAGACATTTTTCTATCTTGTCAAGTTAAGTCAAATGGTATCCCGAATAAAAACTGTTATTGAAAAACAATATGATTTATTGTTACCAAACCATCCAAAACTTCGCAGTGACCAAAGGAAAGATTCAAGTATAATACTATAAACTACTCAATGAATGTTTACAATGTAATGTGTAGATCATAAAGTATTGTAACGATTAAATCTCTTCAAATTCTCCATACCTTTTTTGTACAATAAAGTTTACAGTTTGCGTATTGTTCAGAATATAATATACTCAATTGTAAGTCTTAAAACCAATATATTGTACCATGGAAAACAAAAATTTTACCATCAAAATACATCAAACTGATTGTGAATTAATTGTTTCTGCTGTAAAATCAATGGTATATTTTGTACGGAGTTAAACTATAGAAGTCCCCGGAGTTCGAAAATCGGTGCTTCCATTGATGCGGTATTCTTCCTATGGAGAAAGACAAAAACTGTTTTTCTGAACGAAGAGATAGTAGAGTAAAATAGCGCAACCAGATTCGAAACATTGAGGAAATCTGCTAACTGAGCAGTTTGACTGGAAATTGTTTTCTTAGATTTCGTTTTGTGTATTTTTTTATTTGGCGTCAACTTTTCACACATCAACAGTTAAATGTAGTCCCCCCTCCCCCCCTTTCTTTTCTCGACCCATCCCACTGATATCAAAAGAAATGTAACTATCTACAAATGCAATGTAATTTGAACGACACAAATGTAAAAATCTCCCTTCCTCTTCTCCGAACCTCACTAACCCCCCCCCCCCCCCCCACCTCCCAAATCCCCCCTCAAACGATACAAACCCGGCGAACGACCGCAACTTGGTTAAAGCCGGGTATAAATAAACGATATAAAAAAAAACTTTTCACACGAATTCTTGGTGACCAAATAAAAAACAAATTTTTTCATCAGCTCACAATTTTTACTGAAGCCTTGATTTTTAGCAGGGCGCTAGCGAAAATTCCTTAAAAAATTTACAAATCATATACCTTATCATCAAAAAAGAACCGGAATTAAGAGATTATTTCCAACGCAGATAGTGACCCCACATTCATCGAATGAATCATAACTGGTGATGAGGTATGGATCTATGAAATGACGTCGAAACCGCACAACAATCGACCGAATGGCGCTTCGAAGGCGAGCCGTTGTTCTAAGTTTTCATCCTTTATAGAAATCGCCACACGAAAATTTTACAACTTCTTTGTATAGACGCCAAACAAAAACTAATCGTACGATATGCGTCAAAATTTGACAGAATGTGTATGCAAGTGTTGACAACGTTGAGAGAATAAAAGTTTACCGATTGGACAAGCGCGGGAATTTTAAAATGAAAATTCCGGTTCTTTTTTGATCATAAGATATGTATCACAACCGGTTTGTCCTATTGATTTGGTATCTTGGGTAATGTTAAAGGTAATTTTTCAGATCATATAAAGAAAGTATACACAAGATATATGGTGTTGGAGTGAGATCTGTTCAAAGAATTGAAAATTGAAAATTAAGACATTCGCTTTAAATTTTCGCTGTTATTACTTCTTGGGACCGATGTAAAGTTATTGCCACCGTTCACATCGCAATCCTTTTTCCACAAGGCCGAGTAATTGACAAAATAATGTTGTGCCTCGAGTAATGAGATGACTACCATAACAATTATTTATCCATTTAACATATCTGCTCATACCGCAACAGCAGCCAATTTTTTTTCTATTCCACAACTCCTCCACTTACTGGCAATTTGTGCAACGGCGGATAGAATATAGCTTATTAAATTGGCAAATTGTTAGAAGTTTTTTTTCTAAGCACATAAAAGAGGGAGAACAAATTCGATGGAATACGAGGAAGCAACAGCACCTGAGCGATCGATTTAAGGCTTGTATCTGTTGGGTAGGCAAAAAATGTTGAATACTCAAACTTATAAAACTACGAACACGTCACTCTTGAAGCGAGGTGAAGGCCAACCAATTCATTGTTTAAGTTTTGCAAGTTCAGTGTTCGCAATTTCCTTTCCCTTTCAATGCCTCTTTCCCACCGCAATGCTTACCGAGGGAAGGTAATCTGACGTGGGCATCATCATTCTCACTTCCACCCATATCAGGAGGCCACAGTAGGTGAGGAAGCACTTAGATTCAATTATGATGCTGACCTCGTCGTCACGATGGTAGTCATCAGAACGTTTTGTTTAGTTTTTTTCCTGTAATTCTGGGGACTCAGTAATGAAATGGATTAAGGAGTGAAAAAAAAATCCATCTGAATTTGATTTTTTTAACTCCTTCAAAAGTTATTTGAAAAAAATTTGATCAATAAACGATAGCTCAAACATACACACGATCCATGCACACATGCGAGCATACACACGTTTTTTTTGGCCAGCGATGATTTCATTTTGAGTCTCTTCCGGTGCAACGACTGAGTGTTCGTTCCTATCGCTTAAACAGGAGGCACAAGTCTTTCGGCACTTGACCGAGTGTGTTGAAAGAGTTGAAGTTGTTCCTTTGGTGGTTGGTATCCACTCTAATCTGCGATTCGTTTACATTCAAGCGTGAAATATTCTAGAGGTGAACGATCACAACAATGTTCCAATTAGGAACGGTTCATTAATGTTGCCATTCTATTTTTGCAATTTGAGTAATCAAATTTGAATTGAAATCAGAGTGTTCAATTTATCACATTGAGGGCACACCTGAGCTAGTCTTTCTTGGAGAATGATCCATGCATACAACGCGTATTGCATATGAGGTTCGAAAAACATTTGTTTTAATAATACTTTACTCGGTTGTAAATTATAGTTCTAAGTTCACATCAAATACAAATTTTGTTCTAAATTTCTCTACATCCAATTGTCAGTTAAATCCTGAAGAGCAGCTTGAGCTTAAAGTTTACTTTTAAACATACCTATTCCCCTATTTTCAATCTATCGAGTATAAATTCCGAGTAGGGGAATGCGTGGCAAAACGGTGTGTTGCCGGTTACTCCCATATATCACTGCGCCATCTACTATGCACAGTGTGAACTTTGTCGAAAAAGCGACGTGATGTAATTTTATACTTTGTAGCACATTCTTATCATGCATTGCAGAGTAATGGAAAGCTAACCAAGATTCTAACCTATACTGAACACTGGCTAGTAAAACACAAGCTAGTAATCGCATCATTTCTTTGCATCCAACGAAGTGGATTCCTCACTGAATAAATGTTGCGTAGAACCAAATATATCTTATACCAATATGGATCACTCTAACGAATCCTACACAATTCGAAAAAGAGATAACAGTAATCCCCTCTTATGTCAAAAAAGGTTACTAATTCGAAAATGTTCGCCAATTTGCTAAATCATTCAAATACCAAATAGAGGTTAGTTTGTTGTCTCTAAACTTAATATCGCGTACGAGGAATGCGAGTCGAAAGAAAAAACCCGTTCCATAATCTGTTGTAGAATTACTGCATTTTTGTTTTTACATTCAAGAGTTATGAAAGTGCTCGCAGATAGTATGGGTAGTTGGGTAGTTGAATTTTTGCAAATTATTTTTACTTTCAGTTAAAATTTGACAATCGAGCAGATATTTTGTCGTTTTCAAAAATAACCCCGCTCGAGAGCATGGCTATTTTTGACAGTTCGGTAATTATTTTCCGAAATTGAAAAAAATCTTGCAGAACAATTCCTATTTCTGAGCTTTAGTGAAAATTATTTCTATTTAATTTCTTTTTGTACTTTCAGTTAATAAAAAATACCCCAATAAGTTACAGTTTCTATATATTGTCAAATGAAGTAAGTTCTCGATGTTCTTCTTACATTCTTTGCATTGCAATTATTATACAACTTGTTATCATATTATTTTCAGTGCAAAATAAATCCAAATAACTTTCCATACGAATTTAATTACTCGATGAAAAATTATTATCGAAATGTCAAATTTTAACCAAAAGACAAACAGACATTACACTCAAATTAAGTTCTTGAATAATTTTAACGGTTATTACGAATATACCGTTAGTTGGCAGTACAGTAGTCACATTTGTCATAATGGCGCCATTAACACACTCGTTCCACCGTCAAAACCATTTTTTTTAAACTTATGAACAGAATTGCCATTTACTCAGATTTGTCCGTAATGTACAGATTTGTATTCGCACATACAAATCTCGTACAGAATATGGATTTAATATATACGTATAATGCAAGTAATTTTGTTCAAGATTCAGTTGAATGACTTCTATTATCATTTGAATGATAAAGGAAAGTAATATATTTTTAGAGATTCACCGAAAAGCGTTGCACAATTTAAGGAGTCACACTGATATGATGTAAATGTCGTACTGTAACCTTAACATTGCGTTTAAAACACATATTTTAAATTTAAATTCCTAAAAACACTGCAATTACGTAGCATCATAGTTGGCTCGATGTGATTATAAAGCGCTAATATAAAATGGATAAGCATTAGCGACTGTATGCTTTGAATATTGATGTAGTACCAGTTTCGAACAAGTATAATGTTATTATAATGCCGATATATTGCTTTGTTCTTTTATGGAAAATTTTGATAGCTCAGTTTTCCTGACGATAACATAACATGAGCATAAAAAAATCATATTGGGACTAATTTCCTCAAAGTGCAGCTTTTCATTCATCAAATAAGGACGAAGGAATTGCTTCCAATGCACTATGGTCCGAAACGGGAAATTAGCGTGACAAAAATATTTTCACTATTCAATATTAGTTTTTTTGTAGTTGGTGTCTTCACAAAAGTTGTTTGTAATCAAATGGCGCTCCTTTTGATGAAAAATGTTACTAGGGTGGTCCTCATTTAGATTGAAATCTGAAATCTAATTTTCTTAATTGAACTCAAAAATGATTTTGTTGTACAATAAAGTTCGAGAAAATTTTATTTTGAACAACTTTGCTGAAAAAAGCACCTCTCTAGCTTTTCATTTGATCGAGTTACATCAATTTCAGGGTGGCTCCTGAAAATTCACTTTTTTTGTTCTAACTTTTTTGTGAAACGTTCTACAAAAAAGTTGTCTTCAGAAGAGTTGTTGTATTAAAAACCTTTAAACGCGTTTTCCTCGAAAAAAAAAGTCCGTGTCCATCGTCATTCCAAAACTACTGCACCATTTTTTTTTTCAAATTTTTCACACACTTTCTACATATAATCAATCAGACCCCAACGCTTCCTTTTTCGTTGTTTGTTACTTTGGGGAGGTTTAACAGCTACAAAATGGCGGATTTTTTCGTGAAAAATCGTAATTTTCACTTTGAACAACCACCAAATTGAAAAAAGATCAAACAGAAACGTTGGGGTCTAGCAAAAATTCTACTCTATGCTGCATTCATTTGTTCACTTCTGATTAGTCTGCGCTGAGATACAGTGGACACCGCAAATCATGATTTTTAAGAAGCGTTCTCGAAAATACCTCTACACCGACTTATTTCTCAATATTTTTCCACGAAAAAATTACAAAATGTTGTTCGAATGATGCTTTTTATCATACAAAACATTTGAATTTATTTTGTTGAACGATAATTGTGGAAAAAATTAGCAAAAATGATGATTTTTTTCATCATTTAGACCCTACACCCCATCCCCCCCCTTTCATCTGGTCAGCCAGCAGATATCGATAAAACTTAGGAATTTAATGAGAACGATTTTGACAAAGAAAGTTTACTCAGTGACAGAGATATGTTTTTGCAACTACTGAAAAAGCAAAATGAACAGGCAAATAGTCTGATTCCCCTAGCAGCTGTTGCAATTCGTGATTCATACGCCGTCTCCACGTTCCGTCTTCCATCTGCACTCCGCCATAGAGGGTTCTCAGCACCTTTCTTTCAAAAACACTGAGGGCGCGATGGTCCTCTGCCAACATAATCCAGGTCTCGTGGCCATAGAAAACAACCGGTCTAATGAGCGTTTTGTAGATGGTCAATTTCGTGCGGTGGCGTACTTTTCTCGATTGGAGGGTTTTTCTGAGTCCAAAGTACGCACGATTCCCTGCCAAAATACGTCTATGAATTTCTCTGCTTTTGTCATTATCAGCGGTCACCAGTGAGCCCAAATACACGAACTCGTCAACCACCTCGAAATCGTCACCGTCTATCAATATTTGTGGTGGGAGGCGTAGTGTTTCTTTTCTAGAGCCTCTTCCTCTCATGTATTTTGTTTTCGACGCATTTATGGCCAGTCCGATACGCCTAGCTCCAGCTTTCAGTCCGATGTAGGTTTCCGTCATCTTCTCAAGGTTACGTGTTACAATATCAATATCCTCAGCGAAGCCAAAAAGTTGTACGGACTTTCGGAAGATCGTGCCACTCGTGTCGATCCTCGCTCTTCGAACCACACCTTCCAAGGCAATATTGAACAAGATACAAGAGAGTCCATCACCTTGCCGTAGCCCTCTCCGAGATTCGACGGGACTCGAGAGCGTCCAGATACTCGGACGTAGCACATTACTCTATCCATCGTTGCTTTGACCAATCGCGTCAGTTTATCCGGGAAACCGTATTCGTGCATTATCTGCCATAGCTGTTCTCGATCGGTTGTGTCGTATGCCGCTTTGAAGTCAATGAATAGGTGATGCGTGGATACGTTGTATTCACGTCACTTCTGGAGTACTTGTCTTATCGCGAATATGTGATCCGTAGTGGCGCGGGCTCCAGTAAATCCCGCTTGGCACGGCCCTACGAATTCCTTAGCTATTGGTGATAGACGACGGCAAAGGATTTGGGAGAGTACCTTGTAGGCGGCGTTCAGCAATGTGATTGCGCGGTAATTGCAACAGTCTAGCTTATCGCCCTTCTTGTAGACGGAACATACCACTCCATCCATCCATTCCTGCGGTAGAATCTCCTCCTCCCAAATCCTAGAAATCATCCAGTGCAGCGCTCTAGCCAGTGCCTCTCCTTCATGTTTGAGCAGCTCTCCTGGCAACTGATCATTGCCCGCGGCTTTGTTGTTCCTCAGCTTGCCGATCTCCTCACTTATCTCCGTCAGATCAGGTGCTGGGAATCTGTCGTCGGCTGAGCGTGCACCCAGATTGATTACTGTGTCGTTCTCTGTACCCTGTGCTTCGCCATTCAGATGCTCGTCATAGTATCGATCACCTCACGTTCGTTCGTGAGAAGGTTACCACTGGTATCTCTGCACATTTCGGCCTGTGGCGTGTAGCCTGTACGTGAGCGGTTCACCTTCTCATAGAACTTCCGTGTGTCATTTGCGCGGTACAGCTGTTCCATCGCTTCGCGATCTTGGTCTTCCTGGTGGCGCTTTTTCCTCCGGAAACCCGTGTTCTGTCTGTTCCGTGCCTGTCTGTATCTGTATCTCTGCAGTACGAACGCTACGTAGCTGCTCGAGATTGAATCCCGGCGTTCATTGACAAAACTACTTGTATATTCCTTTCCATTCATGAACAATAGAAACGCAGTCCAGGGCAAACTACCACTCGGACCAAAAATTATCTGCCGGTTCTGGTGAATAGTACTGAAAAACCGCTCGTTAAGCCAGAACTAAGAACGAAATTTTCAAACCTGATTGTAAAACTATTCGAACTTGTAGGCCTGGTTATTTAATGGTCCTAAACACTTGCTGCAACTTCGACAGTCTCCCGATTCGCAGTTCCGGAAACAGTTATTTGAAATGTCCGATATGAAACTTGAAATGTTAATGAGAAAGGCACCTTTACACCACTAAGTGAAGTAAAACAGGATTTTTCGGTCTATCTTCATATTCTATTAAATATTTTGTCATTACTCGGTTAAAATCGCTTATTTATTGTTGGTAGCGAACGCTTGTGGCCCCCCTTTCACTTCGTCGCTTTAGGTAGCGGTATTAAATAATTGAACGCTTAACCATCTTTTTATAAAATAGGCTGAATTTCATTTTAAAGTATTTAAACACTATTGTCGGTGCTTCCGGAATCGGAAATCGATAGCCAGGATAGCCTGATTTAATTTGATAGGCCGTCTACTAACAATAACTAACGAAACGAAAAGTTACGAGCCCAGTTAAGAAATCATTTTACGTTTTTTGTTTTGCCGCCTAAAATGGCGATATACATTTTTTAACATTCAACCAAAAATTGTATCCGGATGAAATTCTAAAGCTTTTTATGGGACCATAAGGCCTTTGATTTGAACCTAAGTTTGTGAAAATTGGTCACGCTATAGCTGCGGAAAGTGAGTAAGTAATATGCTTCGGTGTTGGTTTTCGTTCTTCAAACTAGAAGAATTTACCAGTCAGCTTTATGAGATTTAAACCTGTTTTTACCACCGTTTGTGAAAAAAGGACTCATAAAAATGAAGATTTTCCACTTATCGCGCTTTAGTTCCGAAACCGGAAGTCGGATCCAGATGAAATGTTCTAGAATGGGATATGACATTCGGCCCTCCGGTCTTCGGATAAAAGTCGATTTTCACAGCGACTACATTACCAAATAATTGTTTTTAAAATTCCCTAAAAACCCATAAATTTCCCTAAAAACCCATAAAAATAATTACACTTGAGATTTTTCTTGTCATCGCTAAGCTACGCAATTAGCTTGATAAATGGAGATTATACTCAGTGACCTACATTACACAACCATTCCCCTCAGTACCAGTGACGTTAATCGTTAAGATTTTCGATTTACTGCTACAGAAAAAAATACAAAAAACCAAAAACAAAGCAAAAATTCAATCCTCCGGTTTATGGAATTGGCACACTTGCCAGTGATTGCAACCAGTGCGTAGTTGAATTTACCCAACCAACTACAACCAGTTTCGTCATTACCAAACCGGTCCTACCCGTAGCAGCACTAGCAACTCCGGCCTCCTCAAGGTTTTATTAATAATGTCACACTTCGCAATTGACGATGGAATTTTAATTGACCTATACAGTCTGTGACATTGCTAAGTTCGAAAGCGATGGTGAAATCTTCACTTTGTGCTGTTAGCAGCAGATTATTGTTCGAGTCAATCTCAGGGATTTCAATTCGTTCCAATCACGTGAAGTTCTCATTTAAACAATCCGACGAACCATCCTTTCGAATTACACTGATGTGGTGAGGATGTTCCTAGCAGTGAAGTTGGGAGTGGTCACCGCTTGTTACTAGGTTACGTTCGCCATTGACAGCCCAGTTCAGCAAAACCGCCAATAGAAACCATCTAAGCGAAGTCGATTTCATTCATAAAAATTCATCATGCGGCTACTGCTATGATGTCATATTAATACATATTTACACTCGGCCGGACCGATGGCCATTCAAAATTGAATTCCATTGAAGTAGCTTGCCTTGGCGTTGAATATACCTACAGATGTAAATTTACCAGTAAGAAGTATTGAGCGCCCACATCCCTCCCTTATGTGAAAGCCGTTCAATGATCATCTCCTTGAATTAGGTAAGAGTCTTGTGAGTGACAGTAATCCGAACGTTTGATTGAAGCTTGGATGTTGCTATAATTCGGCTCGAATCCAGCATGATTAAAAGTGGACTGCTCTCAATTGATTGATATCTATTTTAATGATAATTACCGTTGTCACTTTATCCACATAAACAGATAAGTTGTGGTACCGGTAGCTTTTTTGTATATACATATATGTCTTGTGAGACTGCGAATAGTTACTTTTAATATCACAACAACATCGAATCATTTTAACCGATGTCGGTAAAAATTTTCTGAATTTCAAACAACTGAGTAATCAGTTCAGTAAAAACTCAATTTGCTGCACGATCGGTAGAGTTCCACTGTGTATCTTTCTTCCATAGTTATACTGATTTGATCGACCTTCATTACCGACGTTCAGTATAATTTTCAAATAATCCATAAATAGAAGACGTCGTGAGCTGTAAAGTTTTGGTAAATTTTACTGATACGAGGGTTGTTACTTATGTATTTAGCCTAAAAACGAAAACAGTATTATATATGATCGGAAATGATTTTCTTGTTTTTCAAAATGTTCCCCTATATGATCAGTATACATTTACATACGCTTGAACCAATTTTCACATGGTTTTTGAACGCTGTTCAATACGATTCTTGCTGGAAATTCGAACTGCATAATCGTGGACGACGAAACCTACGAGAAACTCGATTACAAATCCTTGCCGGGACCACAATATTATACGGTGCGAGAAGGGCAAGTGTTAAATCAGTCCGAGACATCGAATGAAGTCGAAAAATTTGGTAAGAAAGCTATGGTCTGGCAAGCATTTTGTAGCTGCTGTAAGATTTCGAAACTCTTCATCACCACTGCTTCAATTAACAGCAAAATATACATAGAGGAATGTTTACAAAAACGACTTCTACCCATGATTCGAAACCACAAGGATCCTGTTGTCTTCTGGCCAGATCTTGCTTCTTGTCACTACTCGAAATCAACGGTAGAATTGTATACTACCAAAAATGTCACTTTCGTCCCAAAAGACATGAATCCACCTAATTGCCCACAACTTCGACCAATTGAGGAATTTTGGGCATTAACGAAGGCACATCTTAGGAAACATGTCTCGGCAGTCGAAACCATTCAACAGTTCGAAAAAGATTGGAAAAAAGTGTCAAAACTTGTCGCCAAGAAGTCTGTAAGGAATTTAATGAGGAACGTTCCTGCATACATTTTATTATTTTGATGAGAAGTTTTATCACATTAATCTATCGTATGGGTTGGACATTACATGGATTCCAATGAACAATGAAAAAATATTCAACTTTCACAAAGATTGAATGTCTGTGTGTTTGGCAGCCTTATCGAGCCAATTTTATTTCTCTCTCTTTTTTCAGAATGCTATCAGGAAACCAAAGCGAAAAAAAATGGTGGATGCATTGAAACTGACTTTGTTTCACAGAACAATACAAGACTTTATTTTTATCGCGATAACATATATGTTTTTATGTACTAATCGCATCTAAACTAAATTATCTAGACTTTGTCACGGTAGATTTATGATACAAGCCTTCAAAGCCGAGATATTCGATGAACAAGTAGAGGTATGCATTTCCGAGCGTTCCAATTTTCAGTAGTTCTTCAGTCAGAAAAAAATACAACACGACCGCTAAACTCAATGAATCATTCTGAAAATATCACAGAATATTCTCAACTAAATTTTGAAGACATTGTCAGGTGGGTTTTTCTATATTCTGCACCGTTTCCAAGAAAATTTAATTTGAAACGGGAAAATAGCAAAAAACCTACCACTTTACGGTACTGTCCTCAACCCTCAAGGATCAAGAGTAAACCAAGTTAACTTTTGTTGGTAATTTGTGTATTACGTACATTTTATTTGGTACGTATGCCATAGATCTATGTGTTCATATATTCAGTGCACCGAGTTTATCAAAGTGGATTACACGATTGAGTTTCAAACAATCTTTTTTCATAATTATTTATTCTTAAATGAATGTTAAGCCTGACATCTTGGATGAAATATCAGTTTTGATCAATTGTTCACCAACGTTTGATAGAAAATTGCTTACATTTTATGAATGTAGATTTTAATTCCCTAATGAAAAAGTTAGCAACACTGCTTCAATGCATTTGTACTAGATTGCGCTACACAAATAAAAACAAAAAAATTTTTTCTGTCACAAAAGCAGTTTTCGTAAGGTAAGGGGTACGTAAATAATTTCTGCAAGAGGAAATCCATACAGGAATGTGTTTGTTGCTAATCAAATGTGTCAGTGGAAGTAAGCTGAAACTGAAATAATTTTTCTCGAGCAGTTTTAAGGAAAACGGAAGAGTTTTAGACAAAGACTTTCGCTTTTCCTGAATTGCAATTTTAAGCAGTATGAACCGATTGGTATATTTTTCAACCATATGGAAGATTTATTGAGTAAAATCAGGAAAAGAATCGCCGGAATTTGTTTTTACACACACATTGTTGGCATTACTCATACGCTTGCAAAGAGTCTTGCTCCTTAATGTTTTCGTGCTCCACATAGTGCACATTGTTATTGTCTTTTGCGAATTGAATTGCATCCAACTCTTTATAAAACTGGATGTAAACAACATTATTTGTCGTATTGCATTGAAGTAAATGCACACGTTTAATGTCAAGATGCATTTGCTCCTTAAGCAAACCTTCAAGTTCTCGTATCGAAGGACGAATTTTGCACTGCCTGAAGTCAACAATAATTGTATTCTTTCGTACCGGCGGTAGCTTTTGTTCGTTTGGTTCACTCATTTCGAGATCGTTCTATTGTTCACTACACAATACTGTACTTGGTTTATTTCGTCCCGAACGTTTTTATCGAGGTTTTTATCGACTGACTTGGATGAGATGTGAAAGCGAACTGCAGTATAGTACTTGAAATTACAAACTTGATACAAGGTACAAATTTCACAACGATTTTAACACTGTCGAGCGGAATTCAATTTTAATTAACTGTTTTTTTATGCGCCTTCAATCAAAATCTGTTTATGAAGGTATGAAAAATAAACAACGAAATAATCCTATGTTCAGAATGCTCAAAATTAGTCCAAATAGAGTGATTTCGCATTATTTTAAATTCATTTATCATGTGAATTATAATATAATAACAATCGATGATCAATTCCTTTATTGATTTCTGCGTGTATATGATAGTGCATAGAACAAAAAGTAGTTTTGAAAAATATCAATATTCTGGTTTTTTTATGTTTCATACACTTCTTGTGTATTCACCATATTAAAGCCAACAAAAGTTTTCTAGGTTGCATTTTCGTTATCATTACGCTGCGAAAACCAACCGATAGTTATCTGATCAACGATAACTTACTTCTGAATAAGTAACGATAACTTACAGATGATAGTTAGTTCAATGTTTATGTTATAAAGAAACATTGCTGTCACCTTGTTTTAACCATTATAACATAAAAACATGTTCGTGCTCTTGTGGCAACATAGTTTCGACTTAGTCTTATTAGAACTAGTTTCGGTTTGCTACTTGGGTGATGACTGATTAAACTGTTTAATGTAAAATATCGACCATGCAGAATTTTGGTTACCATGTTCAATAGCTCAAACAACAGCATGGGACTGATCGTAGGAATTGTTTTCTTGAAGCTTACGTTATTGCGTAACTTCTCGTCTATTTATCATTCAATGCGTTAGTATGAAGTATTTATTTCATCGCTATTGCCACCAACAGGTCTTAGGTGTAGCAATTCCAAAATGGTTTCTTGCTCGAAGCCTTATGTCACCATCATAAAGAAACTTTGAATTGTTTACATGTGCTATTCTTTCGAGCAGCTCTAGTTTGCACAAATGAAATAGACTCCCGAAAATTATGCTAATCCAGCATTAACTGTATTGGCCGAAAGCTTCCTTCTCCATTCATCATCATCATCATCATCGTATACGAACGAATAGGAATTCGTGCGGAAAGTCATTCACCTCTACGAGTTTCAGCAAGGCAGCGTGGTTTGCCATCACCACCATCATATAGACAGGCTTGCCAAACTATTACTTATGTATACAGCAGCGAACAAGTAGCGTATAGTGCGAAAATTCGCGATCCGATGAATATGAACATTTGAACAGGTTTTCCAGCAGAGCAGTGTTGGTGATACCAAGATAAATGACCGTGATAGATATGGGTACTTGAAAGCATGATAATTAACCATTTCATTTTCTTCCCCAGAAGCCTCTCGCCACCGCCGGTGGTGGTTTCTATGATTTTATCGGTAATGAATTTTCGACTACGAAAGATTCGAAACCGTCCAAACCGACGAACAATCACACCGCTTGAACCGGTCAGGACCGTATAATGAATGACATCATTACTTTGCCTCTCGACCATCGTCACCGGGCTCGTACCGTCAAAAATGGCATTTAATTATTCAGCCTAGTTGCAGCATGACCCGGATTCAACGAGTTTAAAAGGGCAAACCATAGCCGGATCGAACTGCCTCATGGTACCGGCTGCTTACTCGGGGCTGAACGCTGATTTTGGAAATGTCGCCAGGCGAAATGATGGCAAATCAAGCTCCACAACCGGATTCGACTGCGCACAATCTTTGCAATTATCTTTCGTGATTGTCTGGATTCCGTGCGCCTGGGAGTCGCGTATAATCAGTGGATTGTATCCTGCGATCGTGAAATTCATTTGTCCAATGGGGTGCCTCATGTTGAGAATCTCTAATGAGTGATGTGTGCTCGAATGTTGCCAATGCACAAAATATAATAGAAAATATTAACTTTTTTGTGATTTACTGATTTTGTTCTACTGTGGATAGAATTCTAAGTATTCGATTATACTGACAAAAATCTGATTCGGTCTTGCCGGTATTTGTTGTTGCCAGATTCGTTATTGCCGGAAAACCGCGACAAACGGGACCCAGAGCATATGGGATTTCGAGTGATTGGGGCTGTGAGCGGTTATCTCGCTTCGTTTGACAGATAGAGCCACACAATCTTCGACAAACTTGTTGTAGATACTTAGACTAACAATTTAGTTTAGTTTGATAGACAATTAGTTGAAAACTGCTTCGCCAGGGGAGCTTTAAAAAATGCATGATATAAATTATTCGCTTAACACAGACAAATCGATTTGAGCTTCAAGCAGGGCCGGTGAAAGAGGTGGGCACGGTGGGTAGTACTACCCACCTGAAAATTCCAAAGGTAGGTAATTAACCACCTGAAATTTCTAACGAAAAACAATGGTAATATAAGTATTATTCATGAATATCGAAGGTTTAAGAATAAGTATTATTTAAAACAATAGGAATATTTTTAATGTAACTCGGAATAATAAATATAATTAAAATTATAGAACCCTAGTACTCAGCTAGTAGAGTAATGGTGTGAAGATATACAGCAGAAAGGTAAGATGTGACAAGGATCATTTGAGTAAGCAGAAATCTTTTAGTAACTTAACTTTTACTTTTTTTCAACCAGAGAAGACGAGCTTAAGCATCTGATCAATGATTAACTCGTGTATTGGAAAGCACCGATAAAAAAATAAAATTACTTAAAATCTTTTGACGTAGGGCTGTTTGCTTGTTTGCTATACCGAGGTGCAAGTTCAAAATACAGGAAAATAAACAGTAGTTTGAACATTTACATCTCAGCTATTTTTCAACTGATTTTCGATATCATTACACATACTGCTTTGGATATATTTTTACGCAACGATTCGAGTAGATAAATCATATATTTTAGATAATTGGTGATTCAAACTTCAATGTGTAACGAACCATGTCTGATTTTTCTTGTTTCCCAAAACATTTTATCAGGATTTCCCCGGTTTTCATAAGATTTCTGCTCTTCAATGAGTACGTTCCTCTTCCGTAACATCACCATCACCGCTCACGGAAGACCGCTCCAGTCGATGACCAGCATGTGGGCCACCCGCCGGGCCTTCGTAGGACAAGTAGTCGCTGGGGGCTAGGTTATTGAGGAAACAGAACGAAGACCAAACCGTTCAATTTGGCCATTATTTTCATTGACTTGTGGCACGGAGCATTGTTTTGGTTAAAAATGGTTTTTTCGATGTCGCATTACAAACGCATCAATAATTCAATGTAATAATCACTTTAGATGGTACTTTCTTTTTCAATATATTTTTTTTTTTTTTCATAAATACGTTTATTTCATAGGCAATATACATAAGTTTTTCTTCGCCGTGGCATCTACAATACATAGTACTTTAAACCTAATACATTTCGAATATCCTATTAGTATGTTGGTATTCATTAGTTAATCTAAACACTGTTTCTATCAAGCGAGTTGCTATTATAAATTACATTAAATGAAATACATTTATTTTGTACATGATCTTATAACTATTTCAGGTTTGTTTGTATCAGTTCATCACTTTTATTTAATATAAGATAGCTGGCTATTGGTTGAACTCATGGAAGAGAAAACAATCTAACATAAAATAAAATTTAAATTGGAACTCCAATGGACTTAATGAAATAATAAAGAAGTTTCATGTAAGGAACGTCACGACAAGCAAGAATGTCGCGAACTGGGACATTGGATAGTCTACCTTGGGTACGCAAGGAATTTATTAGTTGAGATCTGACATCACGATACTCCACGCATGTCCAAACAACATGGTCAATATCGCGGTAACCTTCGCCACAAGCACAATGATTAGTCTCGGAAAGTCCAATTCGAAGGAGATGTGCATCTAACGTGTAGTGATTGGACATGAGTCTGGACATCACACGAATGAAATCTCTACTCACATCCAATCCCCTGAACCATGCCTTTGTCGATATTTTAGGAATAATTGAGTGCATCCACCGACCCAGATCATCTTTATCCCAAGAAGCTTGCCAGCTGGCAAGTGTTCTTTGGCGAGACGCGCTATAGAATTCATTGAAAGCAATCGGACTCTCATAAATTTCACCCTCAATAGCACCACGTTTGGCTAAAATATCGGCTCTTTCATTGCCTGGAATGGAGCAATGAGCCGGGACCCAAACTATTGTGATTTGATAATTATTATTCAATATGACGTTCAGGCACTGTTTTATTTTGCCCAAGAAAAAAGGTTCATTTTTGCCAGCAGCCTTTGAGCGAATGGCTTCAATTGCACTCAGACTATCTGTGAAAAGAAAATAATGGTTTGGAGATAATGTGACGATTACACTCAAACTATAATAAACTGCTGCTAACTCTGCTATATAAACAGATGCAGGTTCTTGAAGCCTAAAGGAGACCGAAACATTATTGTTGAACATACCAAACCCTGTCGCTTCTTCAATTCGCGATCCGTCCGTGTAAAACATTTTCTCAGAGTCGATATGCCTGAACTTACTTGTAAATATTTTTGGGATTTCCAACGAGCGTAGGTGTTCCGGAATTCCACGCACTTCGCGCTGCATGGATGTGTCGAAAAATAAAGTTGAGTCAGGGACATTTAGGAGGCTGACACGGATAGGAATATATCTTGAAGGGTTGATTTCCTGTGACATATGGTTAAAATATACAGTCATGAATCTTGTTTGAGATTGAAGCTCAACTAGCCTTTCGAAGTTATTAATAACTAGGGGATTCAGTACCTCGCATCTTATTAGTAGTCGCGACGAAAGCTCCCAAAAACGATCCTTCAATGGAAGAACTCCCGCCAGAACTTCAAGACTCATTGTATGTGTCGAATGCATGCAGCCTAAAGCAATTCGCAAACAACGATATTGAATTCGCTCTAATTTGATAATATGAGAATTTGCAGCGGAACGAAAGCAAACGCATCCATATTCCATCACTGAAAGTATCGTTGTCTGATACAATTTTATTAGATCTTCCGGATGAGCACCCCACCAAGATCCGGTTATTGTTCGAAGAAAATTTACTCTTTGTTGGCATTTTGTTATCAGAAACCTAATGTGTCCTCCCCACGTGCATTTGGAATCAAACCACACCCCGAGGTATTTGAAAGTCAAAACCTGTTGGATCATTCTTCCCATCATATGAAGCTGAAGCTGCGCGGGATCATGCTTTCTTGAAAAGACGACCAGCTCTGTTTTCTCCGCAGAGAATTCGATACCCAGATGGACAGCCCAAACGGACAAGTTATCTAAGGTATCTTGCAATGGTTTTTGCAGATCAATAGCTTTGGGTCCAGTAACTGAAACTACGCCATCATCTGCCAATTGTCTTAGTGTACATGGGGTTACTAGACAGCTGTCAATGTCATTCACGTAAAAATTATAGAGGAGCGGACTGAGGCAAGAGCCTTGCGGTAGACCCATGTAGCTAATTCTGAATGTTACCAAATCGCCATGTGAAAAATGCATGCGTTTCTCTGACAAAAGGTTGTGCAAATAATTATTTATAACCGGTGGAAGTCCATGTTGGTGAAGCTTGTCTGAAAGAACATCAATGGAAACTGAATCAAATGCTCCTTTAATGTCTAAAAATACAGATGCCATTTGTTGCTTTTGAGCGAAGGCAATTTGGATGTCAGACGAAAGTAATGCAAGGCAATCATTCGTCCCTTTATTTCTACGGAAGCCAAACTGAGTATCTGACAACAAACCGTTCGTCTCGACCCAAGTGTCGAGACGTCGTAGAATAATTTTTTCGAACAATTTTCTGATGCAGGACAACATCGCGATGGGTCTATATGAGTTGTGATTGGAAGCTGGTTTCCCCGGCTTTTGAATGGCGATAACTTTCACTTGCCTCCAGTCAGGTGGAACAATATTTTGCTCAAGAAGCTTGTTGAACAATTCCAACAAACGTCTTTTTGCGAGGTCGGGCAGATTCTTCACCAAGTTGAATTTAATTCTGTCCAACCCAGGAGCGTTATTGTTACAAGACATGAGTGCTATGGAAAATTCCATCATTGAAAAGGGGCTATCAATGGAACCATTATTTGAAAAAGATTCCCTAACAATGCTATGCGTAGGAACAGAATCTGGACAAACTTTCCTCGCAAAATCAAATATCCATCGGTTCGAGTATTCCTCACTCTCATTTCCTACGTTACGATTCCTCATTCGTCTGGCCGTATTCCAAAGAGTGCTCATTGAGGTTTCTCTTGACAAACCTTCGACAAAATGTCTCCAATAGCTACATTTCTTGGCCCGAAGTATGCTCTTGTACTTGGTTTCTAAAGTCAAGAATTTTTCAAAATTCTGAGGAGTTCCTCCTCCTCGTTTTAAAAACGTCTTGAAGGCATTTTGTTTCGCGTGCTTAGCATCTGAGCACTCTTTGTCCCACCAAGGGTTTGGAGGCCTTCTGTTAGACGATGGACCAAGAAATCGTTTGGTTTGGGCTTGTTCTGCGGCCTCCAGAATCGAACAAACGAGGAAGTCATATTCTTCAAGTGGGGGGAGCTCTTCCATTGAAGTTAAGGCACTTGAAATATTACTTTGGTATTTAATCCAGTCAATATTTTTTGTCAAATCATATGGAATATTAACTGAATTAGCAATGCCTTTGTTACTGCTAATTGAGATGATGATTGGTAAATGATCGCTACCGTGTAAATCAGGAAATACTTTCCAGGTGCAATCTAGTCGAATTGAAGTCGAGCAAAGAGATAAATCTAATGCACTTGGACGTGCAGGAGGTCTTGGGATCCGTGTCATGCTACCCATATTTAGTACCGTCATGCTAAAATTGTCGCAAATATTATATATTAAGGATGATCTGCTATCATTGTAAACGGAACCCCACATCATTCCGTGCGAATTGAAATCTCCTAAAATCAAACGTGGAGCAGGAAGGGCTTCGACAATTTCATTAAGCTGTCGTTGTCCAACTTGAGCTCTTGGAGGAATATATACTGAAGCAATGCAAATGTCCTTTCCTTTAATGTTTATTTGACAAGCAACAACTTCTATACTAGAAGTCGAAGGAATATTTAATCTATAAAAGGAATAACATTTCTTAATTCCTAAAAGCACTCCACCATACGGAGAGTCTCTATCGAGACGTATAATGTTAAAGTCATTAAAATTTAAAGCTATATTTGATGTAAGCCATGTTTCGCACAAAGCAAATACATCACATTTTTGACTATGCAACAAAACTTTAAATGAATCAAGTTTTGGCATGATGCTTCGACAATTCCACTGCAGAACAGTGATTGAATCATTTGCGGCGGATGATAAATTATCCATCAAATGATACAAAACCTGAAAGAACTGGCCATTGAGCTGATAACTGTTTCAAAAAAGTTCTAGCTATTGGAAGGAATGCCGTTATGATAGTCTTTAGAGGTTCAGAAATATTGAATGCTGCGAAAATCCATTCTACAATTTCCGAAAACTTAAGTAATCCTGTTGGTGAATGTGAAACGGAGCCCACTGGATTATTGTCTTTTCTTGAGCTAGTTCCTGGATTGGTTTGTGAATTTGACAAACCAGGAGGCACAGTTTTTGGTCTTAAATTTGGCTTTTTAGCTTTAACACGGGGATCTTTTTTTGAAGATGTAATTTTAGGTGTCTTTTTAGGTATTTTGTGGTTTGTTAATCTCCTCTTAACAGACCCTTGAGGAGTGACAAACGAGGTATCTTCACTATTTCCGTCGGAGTCAGATTCCTCTGGCTCCATAAGATTTGAAAAACCGTTTTCGGTTTCCAAAGGGGAGACATGTATGACCGTTTTAAGCATTTCTGCATATGTGCGCTTAGACCGTGCTTTTAAAGAAAGCTTCATTTTGTCTTTACGCAACTTAAATGCAGCGCATACTGAAAGATCATCATGAGGTCTCTCTCCACAATAAACACATTTTTCAACATCTTTATCGCAAAGATTATCCTTATGAGGCCCTTGACATTTGATACATTTGGACTTATTACTACAGTAAGTAGCTGTATGCCCGAATTTTTTACAGTTCGTGCAATTCATAACATGCGGTACGAAAAGCCGAACAGGAAGACGAATTTTATCGATATAGACATGGCTAGGCAACGCAGATCCGGCAAATGTTACACGAAACGAATCTGAGGGACGATACGACTTTTTTCCATCAACAATAGATGCTGAGTACAATTGCTTGCACTCGAGTATCTTAACTCCCTCAAGCATGGAGTTTTTAAAACGACCAACTCCATTTTTAAGTAAATCATCGGCCGTCAGACTTGCTTCAGTCACAACACCGTCAATTTCCACCTCCTTCGATGGAATGTAAACTCGATATTCAACAGAAAATAATTTACAGGTTACAATTTCGTTCGCCTGTTTCAAGTCGTTGACAACAACTCGAATTTTATCTCTATTAACTTTACATATTTCTTTAACTTCAGAGAAATGTGATGTCAAATCCTTGGTAATTTGCTTCAAATTTAAAATCTTTTCTTTTTTTCGAAGATAGACTATCCATGGCCCAGTGGTACCCTGTGGATAATGTTTAGCCCTCGGAGTATTTAAACTCTTACTAGTATCCGGAATCGGATTCGGATGATCTTCCATGAGATCATCCATTACATTAAATTTTTTTGTAAATTAATAATACCAAAATAAAAACTTATGTTTAGTAAAATTTCAGATATAAGAAATAAAAAATAAATTAAATTAAATCTACCTTGTAGCTGATGTCTCAGTTCCTTTATCGTGAAGAACGACGTGAAGCTCTTCCAACGATTTCCAATTGGCAGTCTTCTGCTGTTTCCAATTGGCAGTCTTCTGTCGTTTACTGCTATCTCAGTTGCTCTGCCGTCGTTGTGAACACCACTGCACTTGCTGTGCTGCCTGTACCTGACCCCAGGTACAGTGCTTTTGCTCTTGGCGGCGATCAAATGCGATGCTTGCAGTGTAGCACCTCGCGATATATGCCGTCTCTTTTGATCCTACGCAGCGTACAAATTCTGGTACCTGGTAGATCAGCACTGGGTTGCTTTAGCACCTTTGTGCCTTTGCACCCCTTCGTCTTCGCACCTTTATGCGATGGCACCTCTGTGACTCGTCACTTCTATGCTCTCGCACCTCTGTGTTTCTACACCTCTGTGCGTATGAACGGGATGGCCTTCGTTGCTAGCTTTCTAGTCGGGAAACGCCTCGAATATTGCGTTTGCTATGGGCAGTTTAACTACCTGAAGCTTAGAATTGTCTCGGTAGCAGCCGTTAACTCACGAGCCAGTACAATCGAAACACAACCTCTTCGCTTGAATGGTTTTTACTGAATGTGATCTTTTTCAATATAGTCAATATTTATTATACCTCGAGTATCTGAAAACTGACGCTATGATTGTTTCAGTTACCTGTTACATTTTCGGATGACTTTCTCCGTATGAATGCTAATATGACTCCGGAGAAAAATGGTGGATCCAAGTTTCGTTCACTGTTTCATACAAACGAAAGAAATCCTTTTTATTGCGACTTAACAGTGCCAAACAGCTCTCTGGATCGTTAATGCGTTGTTGCTTTTGTTCGATTGAAAAAAAAAAACCTTTTATTAGCCCAGATTTTCGCGTAAGATCATAAAAGGGTTTCCAGTTAATGTCCTAACCATTTCAGCATATTTAATTTTACGAACTTCAATGTTGCGATCATTCATCGCGATTATCAAAACTTGCTTGACTTTTTCTGACGATTGCACCATTTGGTCCCGTTTGAAATCAGAATACACACAAATCTTTATTTTCAATGGATCCGAGTGCGGGTACAGAATACGTTATTTCTATTTTTTCATAAGTGAACAAGTAACGCCACAGTGAGATCAAGGTGAAAATTTGACATCTGAAGGTTGGTTCTTTCAGTCTTGGGACTTTTTGAGCAATGTGTTATGTACATCAGCGACTGGACTGTTTATGGATTTGTTTTATGCGCCGTTCGCTTCGCACGAGACATATTTTGATCGAAAATCGGCAGGATGACATGCACGAATTCAGCACCTTCCATCATCAGCCCCAACGAACTTAACGGTTAGAGAACTAAAATTCTCAAAGAATTAATTTCGAAAATTCGCACACACAAATAAGTTTATACAGAACAAGACAATGGGCCGTATGAATAAAACGTAGCATGCTTGAATTTCGGTAGTAAATGGTACATGTGGATCACGTTCCTGTCAAAAGCAGAGACTTTACTACACAACAACGTTCGAACATGTAGTATTTACTACAATTTTTCGGTAGGTAGCTTCAGAGGTTGCTACACGCTACGCATTAACTACATGTTCGAACTTTTTTTTTATTCATATCAAACGCGTTTTACTCTGTGGACTTTGTTTTTGAGAAGATACTACAAACAAAAGACTTTACTACATTTTGTTCATACGGCCCAATGTCTAGGCCCTAATACTCAAAACAAATATTGGCAGTGATTTTGAATCTAGTTGAGGAGTCCTATGTCAACAGTTCGAATAATCCCACCGTAGTTTCATGGCGTGTTTAATCCTTAAATGTGCAATTTCGTTTCAAAACAAAATACCGAAAACGCTTCAAACTTCGAATTTACACGTTTCATGCAAATTAATAACGAAACAAAATATTGTTAAAAAATCGAAAAACTACCCACCTGGGCTTAACATGTTTCACCGGCCCTGGCTTCAAGTAACTCGCAAATTATAGTATTTTGAAGCACGCGAGAATTCAAAGTTTGTCAAACAGCAAATGTTTTAACTCGGAATCACTCCATTAGATCTACAAAGTAGTCTTCGGTAACTGGAAATCAGAATTGTTTACGAGAGCGATGTTATCGATCAGTTTTTCAATAAATTGGTGGAGAATAGGCAAAGACTAGATATAATGATAGGTAACCTGGTATAGTTTGAATACGACTGACTTTACTATGGGGTTCCTTTTCAAAACTAGCCATATGAAAGAGTGGGCAGAACTTTATCGTGAATATCTCGACTTGTATTAAAGAAAATTTTCGTGCAAGTTTTTTTGATTGGAAACTAGTTTTTCTATTAATTGAAAAACATCCTAAAAGGTTTATTTAAATGCGTGTCTCTCCATTTGTTCAGCTAGTGTAGTGAAGAATACGTTATTTTCTTTTGGGAGATTTTACTACAAGGAAGACTCTCGGAGCTCGAACGGACTTGACTATGAGCATAAAAGCTAAGTATTCAAATCGATTCAGTATTATTCTTTTTCAATGTTACCCTCTACATAATTTGTGCGATGGCTTCCCTAATGAATACTTCACTACCTGGTGACAGATTCCGAACCGTTTTGATGACTGTTAATAGTCATGTTGAACTGAATTGGTTTCTTGCAAGTCATGTTTATGTGCATAAATTCGAAAATTCACATTAAATGAAGCCGCAGAACTTAGAGAATTAGGAAAAAATTGTTGTTGCTTGCCAGATTCGAAAAATTTTTGAAAAAATCGACTCTCTGAGCTGATGCGTGCTCCCATGGCTCAGCCGATTAATGGACGTACTTTGCGATCCAATGATTCTCAGAACTTTTTCTGAAAGTTTGAGTAGGAAAAAAATGCCATGAGTACTTTAAAACAGTAAGAAAATGCATATTTTTCAGAAACTGTGGAACTTTTGGTGGATGGTAGAGGCTTCGCTTCAATTTTAAATCGATATTGATCTTACCAATTTGAACATTCTTCACAGAATGTAACATATAAAATGCCAGTCTCAATCCATTAAAACTCTTGAACATCGGTATTTAATTACCACTTATTATGTGCACTTAGTGTAATCTAAATCATTGGGAAGCAAAATGCTAAGAAAATTTAATAACTGTTCAACCTTATCGCTTCTACAGCACCATCTTTTCATTGATTCATCCAAAAATTTTCTGATTTGAAAAATTCAAATGTCTCCTGCCTACAGCGGTATAGCTAGAACAGTCATGCATTCCGCCATAATTTGGCAAGATAATTTCGATAACCCATTATGCACGTGATTTGAAATGGCGAATCATGTATGCATGCGAAATCTCCACACAAAACAACTCGTAGCGCGCCAAACGATTTTTTCAACGATCTAGTATTCTATTTTTCGACGGTCAAGCACTCATGCAACTCTTTGTGAGCCAAACACCTATCGATGATCTAGCAAGCATAGGCGACTTTTTCAACGGAATTTCCCATAGAAAACATCTTCATGGATTTTCCCCACTTTCCTGCAAGTTTTCCTAATTTTTTTGATGTACGAACCCGGTGGGGGTAAAAACAGATCAAACAAAAAAGAATCATGTAAATTCGTCCATCCGTTCTTACGTGATGCGATTACAAATCAGCAAGTTAAGGGCTGAGGCCAGTAGGTCGCGTAAAACCACGTGGTTCGCTGTGCGTATTACATTTATTTCCATGCTCACTCGCAAATGTGCAAAATGACTCTCGATGTGGCCGGGTGGCCAAAAAAGTTTTGATATTTTCGGTTACAAGTTTGACTACATCACATAAAATCCAAGAAAGCTGCCGCTTGTTTGGCAGCCTTTTTGAGCCGATTGCAAATTACCTGACAAATGGATAATACCGAAAATCTCACTTGTTTTAATGTTTGTCGAGATGACTACCGAGCACTCGGCCGTTCAAATCTCGACGACAGTTTGCCGAGATTCGAGAAAAAATGTGTGTACAATCCAGTTGTCGAACAAATACATATAAACTAATGCGAATTCTATGATATCAACCGTGTTTACGCTCAATTCCTACGTATATTACACTTTATTATAAAAATTTGTCAAGAAAATATCATCATTCAGGAATTTAGTTTTAAATACATTGATAATTATGATACATACAGTACTCCTGAAGAAGTCTTCAAAAATTAGTGTTGAAACGTTGGGTGTTAAAAAAAATGGTTTCAATCCACTAGTGACGGAAAAGCAGATCATTACTAAAAATATGTGTTATATGCAAAGTGAATTTGGGTTCTGCCAAAATAATAATTCAATTCCTACAATTAAATGGAAAACAACGACTTTTCGCTCATAGATGCATAGATGTTTTGAAACCTAAGCCAAAATTTAATCGTAGAAACGAAATTTGTGAGCTCGTTTGATTACATTTAGGAACTGTTGCGTTAAATTGATTTGTCTGAAAAAAAAACTGTATGGCCATATACTCATGAAACAGCAATAAACACAACAATGGCAACAACAACAGTCAGAATATGACATCAACTCAGCAGATATTCTCACGAGCGTATCACGAACGGCACATCCAATAAATATTTAGGATATCTGCACTAAAGCTCAATTTGGTTCACGCGCTGGTTTTCGGTCGCCGCGCCAACGGTGACATTTAGCGAAACGAGGCGAAAGGCCGGCTAACAGTACTGCGGGGAGGAGGAATAAGAAGAACATATACTCATCGCACCACGTACCTACTCTTCGCGAGTTGTGCGCGAATGTGTGTTAATAAATTAAATTTATTTATGCATACCATTTTGCAGCTCGCGAATTCAAGGGCAGTGACTGTCTGGCAGTCTGGCCTTTCCTGATCGGCATAAAATCAACGGCGGGAATAACTGGCGCAGCACTGAGTCGTACATGGTACCGTTCTGGCTGTTTCAAGTTCAGTCACCTTGGGGAAGGTTTTACCGAGTAGACCTAGGACAAAGCGAGTTCGAAGTTCTATACTGTTCGCATGAACTCGGGAGTGGTTCAGTCCTGTGGCAAATTGATCCTAGAACCTAACGAATACAAACATGACATGATCTCTTCTTATTTATAAAACGTAATACTTTTATCAAATACCAGCCAATTCTGCCCAACCTGAATTCAGTAGTTGACTTCCGCGACGTCACACAAGATCGTCGACGGTTCAGGTGAGCATGAGCATTCCTCATTCACTGGTTAGTGTGAGAAAATTTGCATTCAGCTCAGGAATGTGCGTTAAATTTGCCAATCTAACCTGAACAACGGCCATAAAAGTATGTAGCGACTAGATAGTACTGCAGAAAAACATCACAATGCCAAGTGCCAAGTAACAGGTATGACCAGAAGATGGTACCGGGAACAAAACCAACCAGGCAATAAATAAGAAAAACAACGAACGAACAGCGACAAATGCTTGACAGTTGGACAGAGTAAGACATACTGACCCAACCACATTCCTGCACTGGCCTATGGCGACTGGTCGGTACACTTCGGTTACCTCCAGCAGCGCATCCCGCGCAAATCTCCGGGATTGGCTGTCAATTGAACAGGAATACGGTGAAACATTACATGCTCGGATGGCAAATAGCTGAAGTGGTTTTTATTTATGCATGCACTGGGCACGTGACAAGACTTCTATGCGTCTAGGTTGCAAACCTGTTGCAACCTGTACGGACGATTGAACGGTAGTTTCAGATAGATGGATAGGCATGCGAAATCACCGTTCCCCAATGCAGTTGTTTTATTTAATTCGACAATCATAAGTAATTTAAAACACTAGCTCAAGATAGGCGTAATGGCAGAAATTATGCAGAAAGTTAGTTAGCTGTTTGATTCATGTCTCTGAAGATTGATTCACCATAAACTCATTTTTATCGTCATAAACAAGGATCTATAAAAATTTGTTTACAATCCATGTTGTTTTGAAAACCCCTTACTTAAGAACGTAATGATACTAGATTGCAAGCGATTGTTCTCAGTGTCGATCCCCAATCAGACTCGTATCGGGTGACTTTCGTTGGCTTGGCTTTGTCTGGACCGAGTTCGCCTCCCTGTTCGTCTTTTTGTTCCGCGTTTGACGAACTGTACCCCCCTGCGTACAATTGGGACACACAGCTTCCCATTGCAGCATCCGAAATTTATATTTAGATGAAGTGGAGACAAAGCTTCGAAGCAAGAAGCTGGTATTGGAAAACTCAATTCCGAGAAGAAATTCCCGCCGCTTAGAGGGACACCAAAATCTCCAAATGTCCCTGAAAACCCGACAGTGAACCAGCTAGGTACTTGGCTCATAAAATTATCAGATATTGTGGACCTGATTTTTACCACCTTCAATGTTATTGATCATCTTAAAAGTCTCTTAATGGATTTGATACCTACAGTTAAAATATTTTTGAAGCAGTTGACTGCAACATGGCCCCTTCTTTCAGCGATCGTATTCTTCGATGGCTAAATCATCCGTCCAGTTCATGGACTCAATAACTGTTTTACAGTGGAATTGTAGGAGTATCATCCAAAAAATAGAACCTTTCAAATTCCCTAAAAACAATCTGAAATGTGACGCATTTGCATTGTGCGAAGGATCGTTAAATTCTGATGTATCACTAGACTTCCCCGATTTCAATATTATTCGCTTGGATCGAGATTATTCCTACGGAGGAGTACTTTTCGGGAATTCTATCTATCTAAATAACCTCCTCTCGATACCACACGGAACCACCCGCGATCCCATTTCAACCAGAATATTAGTTGATTTTCTGAATTTGATTGGATAAAATTTGGTACAACTAATCGATTGTTGTTTGAACTAAACTGTCATTTTTATTTTTCGATTAGTAGAAACGATGGTTGAAACAACTAATTTAATTGGTTGAAAAAAAAAGCTGTCAATTAGTGAGGACACATACCTACAAATATTTTAGTTGAAATAACTGGTGTTGTTATTGAAACAAAATTCTGTTAGTTGAAAAACAAATCGGTTTTAGTTTTTTTAGACATTGCAATTTTAGACATTGCAATTAGATGAATAAACTTGAACAATGTTATTGATTTGCGATAATAATCAAAATATACTTACTGATATACGTCATGATCTATTTGAAATAAGTATCGTTGTTCCAATATAAACAGTATTTTATATTAACAAGTAATATCATTAGTTATTAACAGGACTGGGAAAACCACCGATCACTGCTAAGCTTAAGATCACTGATCTCGTACATAAAAATCACTACTGATTTCATCACAAGTCATCTTAACCAAGGAATAAATCATCGTTACGAAATCACAACTGATCTGATCTATGAGTGATTTTGATTTTTGTACGATTTTTGTAACCCCAAATCAGTAAACGTTTTCTAATTTGTCACCAAACCTTTTTCAACTGAAACAAGATTAACTTTATCGCAACACCGCTATTCGATAAACACTTGTCATGGAATCAAATAGAAATTAGTTGAATAACTATCGCAAAAATCAAAAACTGCGATGTCGCAATTTTATGATCGGAGGGTTCTCCGTGCAGGTATTGAAGTTATAGCATGTCATGTCACAATGAATGGCAAGGATCTTTGTATTGCTTTCATCTACATTCCCCCAAGGGCCACGGTTTGGTACCACTGGCTTAGCGTTATCATGCAACTCCTTCCCACACTGACGTCAGTTTTAGTAGACTTTAACCTAACGGTACGGGCTATCGGTTGTCTTCATGATGATGATTCTGGAGGAAGAGTACAAGTTTATGGCTGGCTTGATTCTCGATACTGCGATTCAAAATCAGACGAAACATTGTACCCGGCGTCCTCCCAATCCGTGGTAGGACAAAGAGTGCTCATCACCGAACGTGGAAAGATTTTTAGCATTCAAAAATTAAAGAAAAGATTTAACACCTGGGTAAGAATTTCTCAAGTGGGCCACCTTTGAACCTCAGCATTTTTAATTGCAGTGAAATGTTGTTATTTTGATAGCGGTTTACGTAAAAACATAAAATGTCAAACAATTTTGATCTACAAATTTTTTTGTTGCTGTTATGAACAATTAAACTTTTCATACAATTTTTTTTTTAAACTTTATAACTTTCGAACAAATTATTCAATTTTAATAAATCCAACACCATTTTGTTTGCATTAAATTACACTATTAATAAGAATTTTTTGGATTTTTTTGAAAGTTTTTTTCAATGTTAAATCAATGTTTATTTATTAAACATTTAAAAAAAGTGGCGTTCTCAAGTAATTTAAAAAATGAAAAAAATTCACATAAATGAAAAGAACACTAATAAACAACTTTGCGCTGAAAAAATAATAGCCCGCTATTTATATAATAGTTATTAAATATTTTATGACACCGTGTAGTACCACGAACGGTGCGTAGAAGGTTGAAGGCAGGCGCTAGGAACATTGATGTGACGCGGAAGGCGTTCGTAAATGTTCGTTTACGGTGTTCGTGTTCGTGCGGCCCGAACACGTTATATCTGGTTAACCTTTTGTTCTTCACTGAGTCTTGTTGTCAGCAACGATGTCAGATCTACCGATTCTGAGATTTTCTATCGGAATATTTCTACGGATATCTATGGAACAGGCCCGTGCGCAGGGGGGGGGGGGGGGGGGTTTGGTGGTTTTAACCCCCCCCATGAAGAATTTTTTTAAAATTAAGTTTCATGAACAATGGAGTACTTATTATATTAAAGTGCAAATAACTTGACAATTCATATTTTTTTATAAATTTTTTATCAATTTATAAACTGACATAATTTGAACCCCCCCCCCCCCCCCCCCCCGCGCACGATCCTGTCAGAATTCGTTTTACATTTTTGAACACCCCCCTCTCCCCTTGAAACCCCCCCCCCCCCCCATGGATGATTCCTGCGCACGGGCCTGCTATGGAAAGTCATTTTTTGTACGGAAAACTACGGAAACTGGTTGCCTGGCGATCAGAAAGAGATTGTTTTCTGGTTTGCACTGCAAATATCTGGCATCAATGGTCGTCAGTCTTTAGTAGAAAGCAGTTACCGAACTTGTATCGTATAAGGAATAGTTGTCTATCTGTCGCTTTAACTATTTGATGCATTTTTTGTTACAAAATGCCTAATTCTAAACGATGTTGTAACCCACTTAATAAAAAAAATCATTTGTCTATTCATAAGAATATAAAAGTTGTAAATGAAAACTGGAGTTCCTTATTTTCAAATTTAATCGGAAAATGTGCTCAGAAGACGGAGAAACAGATGATTGGTCTACTTTCGAATCAAATGAAAATTTCAAAAGACGACGAGTTGGTATGTCACATATTTTAAAGTTTCGCGAAAAATTCATATAAAAATTGATATTTCAATCAACTTTATTTCCCTTACTTATTACAGTGAACTTTATTTGACCTAATGTGTCATTTCGTTAATTTGTTTCTTACTATATTCAGAGTTATATTCATTTTCCAGAGGAAAAAAACATAATCGATGCACAATTGGTGAACGAAATCAGACTGGCCTTATCTAAGACAAATTCAAGAAATGATAAAATTAGAATTTTGGCTACAGTGCCACAAGGCTGGAGTGTTTGGCAAATGTATGAATTATTTAACGTTTCTCGAAGATTGGCTTCAAGAGCTAAAAAAATTCATGAATCACTTGGTTATGGATCTTGCCCCGGTAGCAAAAAAGGACATGCTTTGTCCAAAAATACTATAGATGCAGTAAAGCAGTTCTATGAATCGGATAAATGCAGTCGAGTTATGCCGGGTAAAAAGGATTTCGTCACGGTTTTAATTGACAGCAAACGTGAACAAGTTCAAAAACGATTATTGCTGTTCAATATTAAAGAATTACATCAAAAGTTTAATGCCAAATTTCCTGAACACATTATCAGTTTGTCTGCGTTTACTAAACTTCGTCCACACTGGTGTATCCCAGTTGGAAAAAGTGGAACACACAATGGTTGTGTTTGCCAGATACATCAAAATGCAAAACTAAAGTTTATCGGTGTAAATAGGTGTCTAGAAAACTCTGGAGCTACAATTTTCTACAATACTCGTGATGTATTGGAAAAAATGGTATGCGACGAAGTAACAGAGGCATGTTATTTATTACAATGCGAAAACTGCCCTGGTGTTATTCCGATTGTTAACATATTGGAAAGATTATTCGAGGATTATGCAATTAATGAAATTCAGTTTAAAAATTGGACGACTGTGGACAGGTGAATTTTTATATACAACTATTTCTTATTATTGATTACAAATTTATGCTTTCAACAACAAAATTTATACATTTTAGATGCGAAATACAAACTCTCAGTTTAAAAAACAGTGAATTTTTAAAAAATCTTGAAAAGGAATTGCCCTTGCTTTTGAAACACGATTTCATTGCAAGAACACAAGCCGATTATCTTGATACTACCAAGCATTCTATTCAAACCGGAGAATTTGTTATTACATTAGATTTTTCAGAAAACTTCAGTTTTGTTATTCAAGACGCTATTCAATCGTTTCATTGGTCGAATGAACAAGCGACGTACTTCACCCGTACGTAATTTATTACAAAAAGGATGGAAATATGAAGCATCACAGTTTTGTGATTATTTCGGAATATTGTAAGCACAACGCTGCATCTGTCAATCTGTTTAACACAAAAATGTTGAAGTACTTGCGAAATATTCATGGAGAGAAAAATGTTAAAAAACTGTTATTTTTTTCTGATGGAGCTGCTTCGCAGTATAAGAACAAATATAACTTTCTAAACCTACAATATTTAGAGCAGCATTCAAAAGTTGAAGTTGAATGGAACTTTTTCGCAACTTCTCATGGTAAAAGTGCTTGCGATGGAATCGGTGGTACAATTAAAAGAAGTGCTCGACGTGCAAGTTTGCAACGACCAGTAGATGACCAAATAATTACGCCAAAGGATTTATTTGTTTGGGCAAAAAATTTTTTTCGAAAATCGATTTTGAATTTTGTTCTAAAGAAGAGCACAAAAATGAAGAAAAGACGTTGACTTTACGGTTTTCAAAAGCAGTTACAATAAGGAACACGCGTCAGTATCATTTTGTTAAACCAGATAAAACTAGTCATGTAATTTGCAAAGAAATTTCATGTAGCTCAAAGTTTGACAAGCTAAAAATTAAAAAATAAAAACTCGTCAGATAACTGAAAAAACATGTATTAGTGAATGATATTCAAACTTATAATGAAATGACCACTCGTAGCGTGTCAAACACTGCGCGCGCTTGTAGCTTCTACGCACTGTTCGTGGTACTACACGGTGTCATAAAATATTTAATAACTATTATATAAATAGCGGGCCATTTTTTTTCAGCGCAAAGTTGTTTATTAGTGTTCTTTTCATTTATGTGAATTTAATAATAAATAAACATTGATTTAACATTGAAAAAAACTTTCAAAAAAGTCCAAAAAATTCTTATTAATAGTGTAATTTAATGCAAACAAAATGGTGTTGGATTTATTAAAATTGAATAATTTGTTCGAAAAATATAAAGTTTAAAAAAAAATTTGAATGAAAAGTTTAATTGTTCATAACAGCAACAAAAAAATTTGTAGATCAAAATTGTTTGACATTTTATGTTTTTACGTAAACCGCTATCAAAATAACAACATTTCACTGCAATTAAAAATGCTGAGGTTCAAAGGTGCCCACTTGAGAAATTCTTACCCACCTGATAAATTTCGGAAGTACGCGGCGCTAGACAAACACATGAAACACTTGGTTAAAGCAAAGAAACTAGGTTACTGGTGACGGATTGTTGACGGATTAACAAAAGAAACATCGATGAACAATCTTTGGGACACAGCCCGACGAATGCGCAACCAAAACACAACGAACGAAAGCAAGGAATATTCTAATCGCTGGATATTCGATTTCGCTAAAAAAGTATGTCCCGATTCTGTTCCGGAACAGAATACAAACGAAACACCGTTTTTGATGGTAGAGTTCTCACTTGCTCACTTGTCGTGTAACAATAAAGCCCTGGGGTTACACAGAATTAATTTCAACTTGTTGAAAAATCTGCCTGTTGTTGCCAAAAAACACGTTTCCATTTTTTTCGAAAAATCGTGAAGAGTTGTCAGTGATATGCAGGCTGCTGTCGAGACAAACATCTAGCTGCTCATACAACAGATGCTCAGGTTAAGAAAAAACGTTGAAGACCGGCCAAATTAATACCAATTAATACCACCATCCAAATATTTGACCAAGAGAGCCAAGGCGAAGTCACAATCAGACAATAGAGACTTTTGTCAGAAACGCTTCCAAAAGGAATAGATACTGTTAATGTGGAACACATTTTTGTTTTCTATATACGGGTGCAAACTAGAAACTCAAGAAAAATACACGTAGAAATGTGGTCAGGTTTGGAACAATTACCGCTCAGTCAATTTTGTATCAATTATTAATATTATGTCATCATTTGATTGGAAATATTTCTACGTATTGATTAGAATGTACATAGCCATGTATTTTTAATTGTATATCATTATAATGTTGATGAATAGCTAGCAGTGTCCTATTTTGTCTGCAAAAAATCGCCGGCATACCGGATTTCCCTGCCATAGTCGACGGTTTTGAAGAAGTAAGCGATATATCAAAGGGAAAGCATCGCTCTGATTGGTCAATCGAATCAAAAGCGAAGCTGTTGGAAGCACGTGAATCTATAAATAGAAGCAAAATTATAGCTAACGTTTCAGTCCTACGCGTAGTATGCTAGAGGTAGGTTGTTGCTAGACAGCAAGACAAAAAGTGCCATAAAACGATTTGAAGCTTTAACTGGTATGCTCTGATCTTGTTTCATGCAAGATCGGATGAAATTCCATGTGATGTCGTTTCGTCTGAGAAAATGACAACTACCCCAGCGTAAATTTTGAGTACATAAGATAAATTTCTAATTTATATAAGATGAACTCGATTGATGATGAGATAAAGTTTATCGCTTCAACCAAAATCGCAGAAGGATAGTAATGGTAGAGAAACGCTATAAAAATAACTGCTTGCGTACAAAACTTGAACACAAGCTTGGCGAAGAGAAGCTTAAATATCGATATCCGTATCGTAAGCATGTACAAACATATAATTGCATACATTTGGGCTATTGATGTAATTTCGTCGGCTACAAAACAAATACAAATCACGACTATTAGGTTGTTCGCAACGCTGTTTTATTTCATATGGACTGATCTACTTTAGATCTACAACTGAAACATGTCAATCACGACACTGAGATTTAGTTCTATTTTTCGAGTACAAATTTAAAACAGATTTAAAACTGCTCGACGAAATTGTTTTAAATTAATAAATATTTGAAACACGAATAGAACACTGTTTAATTTTTTTTGCGTGAGCGTCTGTTAGGAAATCTGAGAGACGAGATGTCAAAGCGTCGAATGACATTTCAGAAATTACCAATATAAGCGTTAAATGTTTTGCATTGAAAAATACAGTTTCATTTAGAAGCTCACTATGATCTGTAAAAATATTCATATCGTTTTCGAAATCATTAATTTAGTTTGTTTGTTTCTGATTTGAAACAGTGAAGTGAATAGACACAACACCAATACATTTACAGAAATCTTTAGAACAGATTTTAAATCTTTCCGTTGAGATCGTCAAGCTCGAGTTTTATTTTTGACAGTTTTAAATTATACAACAATATGTCATTTTAGAACAGATATCCATCACCGCGTTGCGAATAGCCTTAGAGTCTATATTCTGGGTTCGCGTGTTCGGTGTTGGTTCCTAATAAAGATCAATCTAAGCAGACTCTCGTGCATTTGCGGATTCAAAAGTGTGACGATTAATTGAAAATATCGATCATTAGAAATTTTGGTTGCCTTGTTCCACATCAATGGCTCGAACAACCCCAGGGGCTGATCCTTGTAGTTTTTTTTCTTTGAATAGCTGCAGTCTTTACTTATATTTTTCCATTTTTTGCCAAATTGGGGTGCCGGTAACCGATCACCTTTTCTGAAATAGCCAAAATTTATCACTTTCCTTATTGGTAATAAAGATTGAATCAACTTAGTTTCTTAATCAGTTGTTAGCTAGAGACTTTAGTTTTCCATTGATGTATAGATGTCGGCATTATGTGCACTTAGTTAGAAGTTATAAGCTAAAAAGAAAAGGCTACCGTTAACCGAACACTCTCCCCTAATATTGTTCCACACGAATGAAGACAAGTGAGAGTTATTGCCATTCAAAAATCTTTAAAAACAGCCTCCCGGGTGTCCCGGGTTGGCGGTTCAATGCATAGGGCACTGGTCTTAGAAACCAGTTGTCGTATGTTCGAGCCCCGACCTGGAAGGATTCGTAGTGTCAGTAGTATCGTAGCACCAGTCATGCTATGGTGCTGTACACTCTGCATCGGCTGCGAAGTCTGTTGAAACAGAAGATCAAATTCTACTACAGGAATGTAATACTAAGGCTTTGCTTTTGAAAACAGCCTCCGATCACAATTCGCATCCGCCGATTGTTATGCTTTCATGCTTCCTGATGCTTCTGCTTCCGATCCGCGGCGAACGCCCATTTCATCAAACTGGAAAGAATTCAGTATCGTTGTTTGCCTATTGCCTTAGGTTGCAAGCAGAGTCTCGAAGTTCTGGCGGGCGTCTTACCTTTTGAATAACTGATTCTGAGATCTCTCATATCGATTGCTAATCCGATCGGGCTTCGGCATCTACAATCAGAACATCACCGCTTCGTACAAACTCAGTGATTAGGCTTCAGTTTACGTCGCAGAGTTAGCTGCTATTCAGTGCACCCTTGAGATACTTGAAACTTTACCCAAAGACCATTACTTCATTGTCACGGACAGTCTAAGTACAATTGAGGCCCTCCGGACGATACAGCCAGGAAAGCATTCCCCATATTTCTTTTGGAAAATACTCAAAAAAAGTTGGAACGGTAGCTTTGAGCTGTCATAGTCAGGTGTTTTTCAACGAATCTCAATAAATTTTACACCCTCGAATTTTGTGAAGTTCGTAGATTGATTCCAAAACTTTGTAGCAGACGATTGGTAAAGCAAAACCAATGAAAATTTGATTTTTCCCGTTCCAAGTTTTTTTCACGCACCCAATATGCCCTATCTTCTTTCCAATTTTCTTTCTTTGGCATTAAACGTCGCATAGAAAATATTGAATACTTCAACTTCACCGAGTCATAACTTTGTTGTTAGTCAACCGATCTTCAAAATTTGTTCACCATTGGAAAGGTACTACTTCCACAAATAAAATGCACTGAAAAATCTAAAAATATGGTTGTCTACCCAAAGTTATAATGAAAACTGTAGATAGATGACCTAAGAAAAGATGAGACTTTTTACAATGGTCGTAAATATCTCGAAATTCAAAGCGATGACCTATATGTTTTTATACACCATTCGATTGCTAGTAATACCAGCTATAATTTTCGCTCAACTACCATTCATACACAATCATAAGAAAACATTAAACAATCGATAAATTTATAAATATATATGAATTTTTCATTTTTTTCACATGTTTGTATATAACTCAAAAATTAAAGCGATGACATGTACATTTTTTTTATTCAAAATATTGGAATCATTGCGAGAAACAATGTATTGATGATCAAAATTATATTTTCGTTCAAAGTATCTCAAAAAATTTGGTACAAATACCGAGAATTTCTATTATTGGGAAAATTTTGCCAAAAAAAAAACAAATCAAAACTTTGAAATTTTATGACATATATTTTTTTATTATTTTAGTTGGAAATTTATTATGAACAGAATTTACAAAGAAAACTGAAACTTGGATTTCACTGAAAATCTTACAAATTTTGGTAAATATACCTCGGAAATTTCAAAATTTCTGATATATATTGCTTTCCAACGTTTCTGCAAATCAAAGTGAAAATATTGGAATCCGTATTGATTTCATCTGTTTCAAAGAGACGTAGAATTTGTTTTTTATTAATAAAATAAATTTTTTGACAACACAAAAATTTTAAATTATTTCAATGGCTTTGTACAATAAGAAATAGAACGTAAAATTATATGAATTTCAACCCACCCATGGCAAAAGAAACCAACTAAAATATTAAAAAATATATTGCTTGATTTTTGTTTTAGAAGCAATTAAGAACAAAAACATATATCTTAAATTTTCCGCAATCCAAACGACATCAATTATAATCGATGGAATATTAAAACTTAAACATCACAAACTTAGAATTATTTCGGAATGTATAGAATTCAAAAATTATTTGAATTTTTCTATTAGTAAACAATTCAGAAAAAGTAGAATTCTGAATTTAGCACAAAAAATTACACGAAATTAAGTAAAACCAGTTTTTATCCACCTAGTTGTGTAATGATGCCTTTCTCATATCTCTCTTATTTTCATATAAAAATGTATTCTTCAAACAGTTTGATTTTTGAAAAACATGAAAGCTAGTGCATGAACTAGTTTAACCTACAAAATGAAACAGTTCTCAAATCGGTTAGGCCATCTTCCTCAGTGAGTTCCACTATTTCAGGTACTTATGAAACTGGAATCGCCCCGAATATTGGCTTTGCAGCAGCCTTTGCGACTAGCACCAACCATCCAATCTATTTGCAGCTTACAGTTGTCTTCGTCTCGAAAAACAACCTCTTCGTTTACTGAATTAAACCCTGCACCTATGTTATCGGAACTAATTGGCTCAAGTGACATGTTCCCCTAGGTATTTGGAGATTCGTGCCTTGCCGTAGCTTCTCCTCTATTTCCTGATGGGAAGGGAAGGATAAAAGGAACATGGAAGGGAATTGGGAATTGGATGAGGTGGGAAAACAGCACAAAACATAAAGAAATAAATCGTCCTGCATCCCCGAAAGGATGCTGAACGATCTGCAGGTGCCAAAATGCACGGTTGATAAAACCTCCAACCACCGAGAGGCCTTAGAGATTTTACAAAAGCGACACCATTCTGCATTACCCGAAGAATGCAGAACGATTTCTTCCCGAATATGCACTTGAATTAATTTAACACTTTAGAAAACAAAAATACCTTATTTTCATATATAGCTAATAAATGACTTACATGATACGAATATTTTTCAATGAAAAAACCCAATGTTTAAACATAATTTAAAAAAATTTTAAAAAATATCTCCTCCGCCTTTTTTTATAAACATGCACGAAAATATTTTCTGTCAAAACAAGAAACGGATTTTTTTTCGTTTGCCTCAATGTTACATATAGCAGTTCAAATATAACTTGTTTTGAACTAGTTTTGTTCATAACTTCGAATCAGAAAACGCTACCTGAATATTGGGCGCGTGAAAAAAAAACTTGGAACGGGAAAAATCAAATTTTCATTGGTTTTCCTTCACCAATCGTCTGCTACTACGTTTTGGAATCAATCTACGAACTTCACAAAATTCGAGAATGTAGAATTTATTGAGATTCGTTGAAAAACAGTTGAGCTATGACAGCTCGAAGTTACCGTTCCAACTTTTTTTGAGGCTTGGTATTTGGAGTGTTAAATTAACTTGTAAAATCATTTAAATTACTGAGGAATCAATAAAATTTCATGTTGTCGATCTAATTCGTCATACTGTTTCGCTTCAGTATCGGTTCCAGGTGTATATGATTGTAATAATGCAAAAAAAATTCTATGGTAGCCCAATTACGGAAGGTCTTCCGATATGGAAAAGCTTTAGTTCAGTAATGAATTTAATGACCAACCAAGATGAATAATCATTGGGCAATTTCCGTTGGCGGTTGAAGTCCTAGAAATGAATTAATTAAGACACGTAACCGATCTACATGGAATCATGAGCTGGCGAAAAACTTTCACATGATTCACAGCACCTACCGGCTGGGGACACGTTTGTCACACGACGACCGACCTCCAACGAGGTATTACGCAAATCATAGCCATCGAGTATCCATATAAGCGGCTGTGTTCTTGTGCAGCCGGACTGCTAAATCGTAAATACCTATATAAAGACAATGACATTGGCTATGGCCTCGTGGTACTGCAACTGGCTCCGAGCAGCACATGGGTTGGTAGGCTGGCTCATTTTTTGCTACGGCGGTTTGCACGCTCCTAGCTCGAACTAGGCCAAGGGATGACACATTGACGCTCGGTCCCTGTCGCGTCTGCCTGTCACTCTACGGCGGTGGGGTAGGCAAGCACACGACTAAATATCAGTTGGTAATAAACATACGTGTTTATACTTTCCTACCAGTAGAGAAGCACAACTGCAGTTGGAAATCAAGCTGTTTACACTGCAATGCCATCGATATCTGCTTTCCGGTGATTGTAGTAATCGCCCAGCCGATAGTGGTGGCTGGCTTAGTATGTACCAACATAATTATATCGTGAGTTGGAAAATTTTGACTCTAGTTTCAAAGCTCGAAATAGTTCACGAACTTTATTCCCCAAGTCACTGGTCAAAACAGATTTTCATTTGAGCCAATGTTTCCAATATCCTTTTTAAAGATGATCATCTTAAATGCGATTTGATCGTCTCAACACGCTAGTTCATAATTACCGTTTCTGAGCATAAAATAACTACTAGTAATGTTTGGCTTACGTGCACCTGGACATCCCCAGTACACGATGTGATTGAGCTAATGCTGACTGGTTAGCGGTGTGCGCTCCGTGAGGCTTTTTGGCTGATTGCAATCAGCGCACTCGACAGCACGAAGGACGACCTTAATGTGTGCTGTTTTTTTTCCTCGTCTGATCAGGTTACAAAAAATTCCTGCAATTCCTGGAATATCTGGTTTGTCAGATAACGATAGCTCAAATGCCTGATGCCGGTTTTTATCGTTTGCTTCAAAGAAAATAAACTAAGCCGATTTATGTGGTTGGGCGTCTGTGCGTTCAACTGCAAGAGAAACATTGAACTGGCGAGAGTGACAAATGAAAGCATTCATAACTACAGAGTGATAACGGTCAATCTATCGGCAGTTAAGATTGTGTAATATATAACTTTGATTATTTATGACTTTCCTAAACTGGAAATTATTCAATAACAACAGCACCAAGAACCAATGAAAGTTTACGTTTATGCAAGGACTAGGGGAGACCGGAGTGAAACCGGACTGCGTAAATATCTTATAAACCAGCAATTATTTCGATTCATAGATTAACAGGCAGATGTCGGTTGGTTGGAGTCAATTCAGTTCGATGTCAATCGTGTTCATGTCAAAATGTGCATTTGATATTTGATATTTAATATTTGATATTTTGATATTTGCTGATTTTTTTGTGAATATTTGATTTCTGTGCATCGTAACATAAAAAATGGCTCTATTTCATTAGGTTGTGTAGTTTTTAATGATGAAAAACTTTGTATAACATGAAAAACTCTTAAAAATTTATTAGTTTTCTTACAAAAAATATGTTAGTTTCCTTACAACACTGGTTTTAGGACACCCTTTTCAGAGAACACATTATATCACGAATTACACTCAAGCCACGAGTATAGTATCACCTGCAAATTTGTTTGAAGTGACTTTCTGCACAACTTTGTCGAAGTTACTTAGCCCCTATGTTGACCCTGAGCTAAAATAATATTTTTATCTCACTCACATAAACACATAAATAAAATTTTCAAAAAATGGAGCCTATCATTCTGAGCAACTTTGCTGAAGATACTGTACCTCGAACATCACCTTTTTATTGAGTTATCAATCAAGAGCGTAAAATTGGGCTTTTGAACTACTGTGCGACGCACAGTGGTTCAAATCAATAAAAACGTGGACATAAATCAGTAGCTGCCAAACCGTTCATTTAATGCATATAGTTGCATTTAAGAAATTATTTACAAATATATACCGCGTAATTTGATTCTATCCCTAATTGTTCATGGCCTACTTTGACAAAAAATATAACCATAATTTTTTTTTCTGAAGAGATAGAAAATTTTTTTCTTCGACAAACTTTTAGAACTATTAAAAATAATTTACTTTGTCAAATATACCAAAAGTGTAGGCACCGTTTCGGATATACAAAGCGTTTTTGTGGCAACCCCCTTAAAATCAATTTTTTAGTCATAACTTGTTTCAAGTTATTTTTTTATGCATACTTTGTTTGGAATAATTGAAGAAAATAAAAAGTCATATTTGGGTTGAAGGTAACAGATCGGCTGAGAAGTTCGTATCGTTTCTATGAGAGGGCGCCACAAGAATTAAATCCATACCATTTTCAGTTAGTACCAACCTTCAAAAGATACGTGCATAAATTTGACAGCTGTCTGATTATTAGTTTGTGAGATATTGCATTTTGAGTGAAGCTACTTTTGTTATTATGAAAAAAATGGAAAAAAAGGAATTTCGTGTGTTAATGAAACACTACTTTTTGATGAAAAAAAGTGCCGCCGATACCAAAAAATGGCTTGATGAGTGTTATCCAGACTCTGCACCGGGCGAAGCAACAATTCGTAAGTGGTTTGCAAAATTTCGTACTGGTCATATGAGCACCAAAGACGATGAACGCAGTGGACGTCCAAAAGAGGCTGTTACCGATGAAAACGTGAAAAAAATCCACAAAATGATTTTCAATGACCGTAAAGTGAAGTTGATCGAGATAGCTGACATTCTAAAGATATCAAAGGAACGTGTTGGACATATTATTCACGAATATTTGGATATGAGAAAGCTTTGTGCAAAATGGGTGCCGCGTGAGCTCACAATCGATCAAAAACAACAACGAATTGATGATTCTGAGCAGTGTTTGGAGCTGTTATATCGAAATAAAACCGATTTTTTTCGTCGATATATAACAATGGACGAACATGGCTCCATCACATCACTCCGGAGTCCAATCGACAGTCAGCTGAGTGGACTGCACGCGATGAACCGAACCCAAAGCGTGGAAAGACTCAACAATCGGCCGGTAAGGTTATGGCGTCTGTATTTTGGGATTCGCATGGTATAATTTTCATCGACTACCTTGAAAAGGGAAAAACCATCAACAGTGACTATTATATAGCGTTATTAGAGCGTTTGAAGGACGAAATTTCAAAAAAACGGCCTCAGTTGAAGAAGAAAAAAGTTTTGTTTCATCAAGACAATGCACCGTGTCACAAGTCGATGAAAACCATGCTGAAATTGAACGAATTGGGCTTCGAATTGCTCCCTCATCCACCGTATTCTCCAGATTTGGCCGCCAGTGACTTTATCCTGTTCTCAGACCTCAAGAGAATGCTCGCTGGTAAAAAATTTAGAAGCAATGAAGAGGTAATCGCTGAAACTGAGGCCTATTTTGAGGCAAAGGACAAATCGTACTACAAAAATGGTATCGAAAAGTTGGAAGATCGCTATAATCGCTGTATCGCCTCTGATGGCAATTATGTTGAATAATAAAAACGAATTTTGGGCAAAAAATGTGTGTTTCTATTAAAAGATACGAACTTTTCAGCCGAACTGTTAGTGCATAGGTTTGTTGTTTCCTGCAAAGTTGTACAACATTTTACCTTCTTTTACCTATGATAAAACCTTGCACCGAAGCGAAATATGCAACTTTATGCAGCTGATTTTTACAAAATTTATAGGAAAAGATATGCCCAATATTATAAAAAAGTGGAACTCGATGGAACTTTTTTTAGGTCATTCCAAAGTTAGTTTTAGTTATTGAATTATGACAACCCCCTTAAAATTAGTTTTCTAATCATAACTTGTTTCAAGTTATTTTTTTACGTATTTTGTTTGGAACAATTGTAGAAAATATAAAATTCCATAATTTTGTAGAAGGTAATGCATAGGTTTATTCTTTTCTGAAAAAGTTATACATCATTTAACCTATTTTTACCTAGGAAACCTTGTACCGAAGCGAAATATGTTATGCAACTTAATGCAGCAAACTTTTACAATACTTTTAGGAAATTATATTCCCAATCCAATTTTTTTTATAATAAGAATATCCTGAGTACTATTCGTGTGACTCATTTTCACTATGGACGTACGGAGGGTGTCACGCGTCTGCTATTTCTGTAACTCACTTTTGCAATGAGCATAGAGATGGGCAATTCGTTCCTGAGCTATTCCAGTGAATCAAATCTTTAAAAAGAGCTGATAGCTCACAGCTCTTTGGAAAATAACCGCAGCTCACCAGTTCACCGCACTGGTAAGTAGGGATGCCAGGTTCACAGATTAATCTGTGTTTCACAGATTTTCAATCTTTAGCACAGATTTAAAAAATGGCACAGATTTTCACAGATTTCTGAAAATGGTCAAAGATTTACACAGATTCTGAAATCGATCACAGTTTAGCACCAAAAATAACAGAGCGGTAGGTAATATGGAGACCTTTTTTTGCTTACCAAAATGATTTGATCACAGATTTTTGAAAAAGTGACCTGGCAGCCCTGCTGGTAAGCTGAACGGATCTTCGGCTCTTGAAGAGCGAGTTATAAATGAGAATAAATGCGTGCATGAGCTTTTGTTTGTTCTTCCAATTGTGTATCTATCCTTCTTTAACAGATTGAATGAGCCATTGTCAATAAGAAATCTTATCTCTCACTCAGTAGGCTAAGGTACATTCAGGAATGTCACTTTTGCAGATATTCTCAAATATGACATAATAATAATTCGCAGACAAATTAGTTCGCATAGCATTGTTCTTTGTGCTTCAATGATTTCGATCATGCATATGAAAAAAATGGAGTAAGAAAAACAACGCTCAAAACAAACCTTCAGTTCAATCTAAATGAGCTGATGAGCTGATACATTGAATCGATTCCTTTTAGTGAGCTCATCGGTTCGGAGCTGCTTCGCACATCTCTAAGTGAGCGGCGCACGATCAACATATCGTCTTGAAAAACGTCAATTTATTTACACGTATAAAAATGAATCTCTTCGTAAAGGTTTGTACTTCTACAATACTTTTTCATATTTTGTTTGGAAAACATGTTTCCATTTTTTTAATATGTGTTGAACTTTTGATAATTTTTCGGATTTTCAATATTTAAAATTAACTTTGAAAAGGCCTAACAAAATAGCACCGAGTTCCACTTAGATTTTTTTCTAATATTGTTAATTGTCGAAAAGTAAACAAAATAAAAATCACAACAATTTGCTTAAGTTGCGCGTGCAAGCATGAGCTTGTTTATGCGTGTTTACGCACACTTTGTAGTAGATACTTAGGTAATAGAGGTAGATTCTACGTAGATAAATCCAAAAAATAACTGTTATTAAAATAAAGTGAATATATCTCGAAAAATTATTTTTTTACATTATTTATATCTTCAGCAAAAATAATTCAATTTTTTTTTGGGAAAAAAATTATTTTTATTCGAAATTGGTACTACCCCCTTAACGAAAATTGAGGTGCCACTTTCAAAAGAAGCGTAATATAATCTTGTAAAACTTCTTCGAAGACACGTTAGCTCTTAAAAATCAGTGAAAGTCAGTACAGACTTTTGACCGTCTTTTTCCAGTTTTTGACCACTGTGCGACGGTCTGGTTTGTGCTTTTGTAAGTTCACACCGTGCTGAATCCAGTGATTGTTGAGTGCTTTCGTTTACGTGGCAAATAAATTATTACTGCGTCTTGAAAAGTTGAAGCCAACTGACAATCGATTCTAACATGATTTCATTTTTTTCGCGATCAATAATGTATTTTGAGATTTGGAGTCCTATTCCATTCGGTCATCATTTTTGGGTGAAACTTCTTATCCCCATAAGGTTTGGTCACATAATCGCGACTTGGTATGAAAACTAATGCATATTTTACAAATCACAAAATGGGAATTGTAGTTGAATAATGAAGTTACCCAGGGGTGTGGATAAATTGGAAAAAAACTTTTTTTTCAATTTCCAAGAAGTCTCCGGGCCTCCATGTTCAGATAATTAATCGTCACTTCGCGTAATTTAGAATGTATATTTTTCATGTTTTCCATGATCGGGCGTAATGCCCCGCATATATTTCAATAGACAATTTTTAAGGGTTTTAGAAAATAAGATATTTCATAAAGCTTGCTTCATTTAGAATTGGAACAAATTTTTGCTTATATTGTGGCGCTCCTGGTGGACGGATTTGGAAGTTCTTGGCGCCCACGTGTCGGGAATTTTATCAGCTCCACGTATGATTTTTGACATTCCGCAAATCGATTGTACTTTGTAAACAATCAACATGGAAACTGAAAGAAGGGAAAAAATTGTGCACAGTTATTTGTAGAATCCTTTGTGGTCTGCATCTAGGCTAGCTAAACAGCTGGAATTGCCCAGAACTACCGTATGGCGCGTTATCAAACGGTATAAGGAAACATTCGGAAGCCTCAAGTCGATCGTCGGAGTGGAATCCTAATCGGTCGTACCGTGATTTGGCCAGAAAATTCGGTGCTGCCCATAGTACCGTGAGGAGAGCTCGACTCCGGGAAGGAATCAAGTCGTATCGATAATCGCACCATAAAACAGAATATGTTGGTCAAAATTCGTGCTCGGAAACTATATGACCAGGTGCTGACCAAGTTCGACGGGTGTCTTCTGATGGACGATGAAACCTATGTCAAGGCTGACTTCGGGCAAATCTCAGGTCAAAAATTTTACTTGGCAACGGCTCGGGGGGATGTTTCAACCTAATTTAAATTTGTTTTTGCCGACAAATTTGCAAGAAAATTTACGATTTGGCAGGGCATTTGCAGCTGTGGTAAAAAAACGAAAGTTTTCGTTCCAAATAAGACAACTATACCAAAAAGAGTGTCACCAAAAACGAATTTTTCTCCCACGACCATTCCGTAATGTTTAGGCCAGATTTGGCAAGCTGTCATTACAGCAAAGTCGTTCAAGAATGGTATGCAGAGAAAGGGGTCCAGTTTGTTCCGAAAAAGCTTAACCCACCAAACTGCCCCCAAAGACATCAACCAGATGACGACCTGGTGGAATAAGATAGCTAAAACGATGAACGAAGAAGATGTACGCCGCCTAATGAACCGTGTTACAGGAAAAATTCGAGAATTCCTTCGGAACCGTGACGAATAATTTTATCCGCATTTTTTCTTAAAAGTGTGAAGAAAACGCTACATTTGAATAAAAAAGATCTTGAATTCAATAATAAATAACTGAAATATAGGCAATTGTATTTGTTCCAATTCTATCTGAAGCAAGCTTTATATTTTTCAATATATTCAGTACGTAATTTTGAGAAATAATGATTATGGAAGATAATCATGCATGAAACTCTTCCGTGTTATTCTCTATAGTTAAGATATAGCTACATTTCCTTAGGGGGTGCATTTTACCCCATCTACCCCTATTAGCTCTTACTGACTCAGCACTATTAAATTTAAAATATTATGTTTAGCTTTAGTTTTGTGTAATACGGAGAGAAGCAGGGACGGTGGCTCAGATTTTAACCAGGTGTGGAGTGAACATGTATTGGTGTTAAGTTGGGTGATTAAGTGATAAAAACCCGCATTTCTTGGTGTGGAAATTCCAACCAGACATTTTCCAGGTGTAACATTCACGAAAAGCTAGGACTATCATAAAATTTATTGTTTTTTCACGAAAAGCTAGGACTATCATGAAATTATTACTTTTTACTTCATAGGAAACTTCAAATAACTCCTGCTACAAACCCTTAACGGCTGCTCGGCCATCCATGGAAGTTGACCATCAATGTTAACTTCCCTCTCTGAGCAGCCTAGATAGCCGTGTAGTGTCGGTAGCGGTTTCCCAACTGCTAAGAATAACGCTACGGTCCACCTGTACCGGTGGTATAAGTCCACCAAACAGGTAAGCCGTGTGGCATCCGGCGGAATTATTTTTTACCAAGAATTGATCCACTGGTTTCCTATTCCATGTCGTAAAAGGCCACAAAAATAGGAACTCCTAAGTCAAGGTGTATTTCCGTGCCGATGGCTGAATGGCTGCAGGAGGTTAAACATTGCAGTCGTGAACGGAATATCTTGGGTTTTTCCCTTACTGGATACACGCAATGCTTAGCAATCAACTTCTTTGATCATCGCTTCGGTAGGCCAGAGATTAGAAAGCTGAGTGTCTGTGGGTGCCCTCAAGGTGGTGTACTATCCCCACTTTTATGGAACCTAGTCGCTGATGGTTTGTTAAGGAAACTTTATAACCTTGGATTTCCGACTTATGGTTTTGCCGACGATTATCATATATTGATGACCGGTATAAGCATTAACACTCTCTTTGATTTAATGCAGCAAGCCCTGCGATCTGTTGAACAATGGTGTTGTCAGGTTTGGATTATCTGTAAATCCGGGCAAAACATCAATGGTGCTTTTCACTCATCGTAGGATAATTACAGGAGCTCGTCCGTTGCAGTTCTTTGGTTCAGGGGTCACTGTGGTCGATCAAGTTAAATACGTCGGGGTTATTCTTGACTCAAAACTGAATTGGTCTGCTCACATTGATTTCAGGATTAAAAGAGCTTGCATGGCTTTCGGCCAATGCAGACGAGCTTTTGGAAAATCATGGGGACTCAAACCCAGATATATTCATTGGATCTACACAACTATCGTTAGACCAATTTTAGCATATGGATGTCTTGTATGGTGGCAGAAAGGAGAAGTCGCGACAGTTCAGTCAAAGCTAAATCATCTCCAAAGGATGGTCCTAATGGCGATGACAGGAGCATTCACGACAACTCCTTCTGCTGCTCTAGAGGCGCTACTGTGCATTAAACCACTACATGTGTTCCTAAAACAAGAAGCATTATCTTGTGCATACCGTCTTAGGGTTACAGGGCTTTGGAACAGTAACCCATTAGAATATGCTACCAGTCACACTCGCTTGTGGTCTCAAATGTTTCCGTGGGATGAGTATTTACTCGCTCCTAGTGACCTAACTCTCACAAGCAGTTTTCCTTTTAAAACATTCAATGTGAGCTATCCTCTTCGTTAGGAATGATTGTCTGGTTGTCTGGAACGACAACTTGATGAACACATAGTTTGTTTTACGGACGGTTCTCTGTTGAATGGTACTGCTGGTGCTGGTATCTACTGTCGTGAAATAGGCTGGAGCAGTCTCATTCACTTGGTAGATGCTGTACTGTGTTCCAAGCAGAAATCTACGCAATTCTGTGTGGAGTACAATCGGCACTTCAGCAGAGGATCTGTGGTAAACGTATTTATTTTTGTTCCGACAGTCAGGCAGCCTTAAAAGCACTCAGTTCGAATGACTCACGGTCGAATCAAGTGATCGCATGTCGAACTCAAATTGAAGACCTCAGCATTTCAAATGCTGTTTACCACTTTCAACTAGTTGGATAAAGCACAAGATACGTTCTTGGGCTGCATCCAAACATGCCAGCTACTGGCGCAGCTTGCAAACTTGCGCTCAGACAAAAGCATTTCTACCAGATTTAAATCTGAAAATGTCAAAGTGTCTACTGCATTTCTCCAAGTATCATTGAAGTATTCTGGTCAGAGCTCTGACTGGACATTGCAAACTCAATTATCACATGGCTACTATTCAACGTGCTGAGTATTATTCGTGTGATTTGTGTGAATGCGATTATGGTACTTCATATCATCTGATATGTAACTGTCCCGCATTGACGCAGCTACGTATCCGGGTTTTTGGTTCTCCATACATGGTTGAGTCTGTGTATGCGGAGCTAAAATTGAAGGATATTCTCTCGTTTCTCACCCAATGTGGTAAGGAGCTATAGTCAGAAGGGTTCATCGTTCTTCCTGGAGTGAATGAATCCCTTCTGTATTCACCTTAAATAGGGTTTGGCAGATTGTTTGGCATCCTCTGAGGGGTACCGAATTTACTTCTTCTCGTACATACTGCGAGTCGTTCTGCATTCTTCCGGGAGTGCAGAATGGTGTCGCTTTTGTAAGATCTCTAAATCCTCTCGGGGGTTGGAGGTTTTATTAACAGCAGACTGTTCGGGACCTCGTAGAGGTTCAGAATTTCCTTCTGCTTCCACTAAATGTGATCCTCAGCAGATTGTTCAGCATCCCTTGGGGGTGCAGAATTTACTTCTGCTTTTATGTGTTTTTGTGTCGTCAATTTTTCCCATCCTCCTAGTCCAACCCTTACCATTTCCTTTCAATCCTTCCCTCTTATATATCGGGAAAATGATGCTAAAAACAAATTGATGGCAAGGCACAAATCTCCAAATATCAAGGGGAACGTGCCATTTGAGCCAATTTGTTCTGATTCCTGATTCCTGAACATTCACGAAAAGCTAGGACTATCATAAAATTTATTGTTTTTTCACGAAAAGCTAGGACTATCATGAAATTATTACTTTTTACTTCATAGGAAACTTCAAATAACTCCTGCTACAAACCCTGGTTTCACTAGGACCAATATCTTAAACGACAATAAATTTTTATAAAATCTTTAAAAGCGTGAGCACTATTTGAAAAAGACGCAATGTTTACAAAGTGACATGCTTGGTCAAAACTAACAAATGACTATGACGTCTAAGTAAACTTACAATGCGCATACATGAATCTGCTTTGTTAAGTAAAAAATTTATCTCCAACCTCTTGGAGCTGCTGCTGCATCATTAAAAGACCATCAGTATACCCTTCTACACTCAGAGCTAGATTAATTCTCGATTCCTCGAGTACACGAACACAAATAAGTGAAACAAATCACCGCGGAATTATTCTTCCCATTACTCCCGTTCAATGAACTCACGTCGGTCCGCAACCGGGATTGCTTCAGTCACTTCTGCAACAGTCATCCCAAGCCAGCGGACCAAGCCAACTATGGGCCAGTCTGACTTCAAACGAGAAGAACGAACATCTGATATCCGCTAGCTAGGCACTACTGCACTACCGCCCACGTGAATCATCCGGGCCGACGGGTGGCGGTTCTATTTTGAGCAGCAATTTGTAAAAATAATTATAAAACTATTGAGAACACGGTAGGTGCCATTTAAGACAATGTATATGCAGTCAACAGTGCACAAAACATCACACTCGGTGAGCAGTTGCAGTTGCAGTTGCAGTCGCGGTGGCTCCAACAAGCTTATGGCAGTTCCTCTCCGCTCCGATCCGCTCGTTGCAGCCATGCACAATGCACATATATCATTATGGTAAAGCCATTAGAAAAGCACCATTCGGTTACAGGGACGACTCTTTGATGTGCACATTGGCCGTGGGTTGGTTGGTGGGAGATTTGCCTTAAATATAGATAGATCGAGCTGTCAGGAACAGCTTGGGCCTACCCGGAAGGGGACGGGACAAGCGGTAACGATAATGAGCAAAGCAAAATGCGACCGCGGCCTGACGAGAATGTGTCATTAAACAAAGAAGGAAAGTGTCAATTATATTTTATCGGTACAGCAATGAATTTGCCGCATTCACTGCACTCCACGGTGTCACGATCGTGTGGAGGAGTTTGAGCCCGGCAAGAGACAGGGCAGAATACACGGACGCGTTACTTCTAGAGTAAGATTGATAGGTTTGTCTCACTTCTGCCACAATGACAATGCCATAGATGCATACGCATTTATTACGGTATCGATGAAATCAAAAGGAATAAAAGTGTAGGGTTTTAAATAATAATTAACCTAGCATATAATGCATAAATAATTCCATGTCGTACTTTCCTATCACGTATCACGTATCGTATAGGTGTATGGACAACGCTTATTTTGTTCCTACTAAAAACCGTTTTAATTTCTAACATATTTATCGCTTTTATCACTTGTTATCATTACCGTAGTTTACGTATTACCCGTCGTCGCTGATCTGTGAATTCATTTTATAATTGTTCGGTTTTAGTGCAAAATTGATCTTGATTTGTCTCAGTTACTGTTTGGTGCTATTCCTTCCTTTGTTCTATCATGGAGATGAAAAAACAATGCAGTGAATGTCAGTTGGAAATAAACGAAATTGAGCCGTTGTGCTGTGGTTTCTGTGAATGTTATTTTCATATCAGCCAGCAGTGCTGTGGATTTAGTTTTAGTCGTGCCAACCGTGAGCTCTTTACCCAAGGAAAGGCATTATTTGTATGTCTAAACTGTAGAAAAGAACTAAACGGCAAGAGTATTAAACAGTATTTCTGCGACATGGTTTCATCCGGAGCTACCTCATCATCCGTTGCTGAATTATCTGAAGATGGCTTACCAGCACAAGTGCATCAGTTGTTCAAGTTAGTCGAAAAACTGAACGACAAAGTCGATCGTTGCATATCATCTGACTCTCTCTTGGACAAATCTTCGATTCGCACCAAGAATGACTGGCCGAGGCTTGGTGTTAAACGTCGCCGTGGTAATGAAGGTCAACCTATTGGTGTTCCATCTGATCGCGGCACCAGTACCATAGATATAACTGATTTATCCGCACCATCTTTGACACCCATGACAAGCCAACCAAAATTTTGGCTCTATTTATCAGGTTTTCACCCTCTTGTGACTACGGAGGATATGCAAAAAATAGTCTCTCGCTGCTTGAAGATAACGGTGCCGGTCGACATCATTCGTTTAGTGCCGAATGATATAGATGTGACCAATCTGACGTTTGTATCGTTCAAAGTTGGACTTGATCCATCGTTGAGAGAACTAGCTCTTGATGGTTCCGTTTGGCCGGATGGAATACTGTTCCGTGAATTTGTCGAGTTATCAAAAAACCAAAGGACACCGAGCCATATCAATCAGCTGTAACTAATTTAAATCGATTTAACAACACTATTGGTCATCTTTCTGTGAACGGTGGAGACTCTAGGGTTTGCTCCAACCATGATAACTATTCTCGGCGGCTTTCTGTTGACGGTGGAAACCCTAGGGTTTCCACCAAAGGCGAGTATTATACTATTCCTAATATTTCCGGATTTGATGCTTCTTCGTCGCAGTTTCCAGCTAGTGATGATTGCCGTCTTTGGATATACTACCAGAATGTTCGTGGACTACGGAGTAAAATTGACGAATTTTATTGCAACGCACTTGAAAGCAATTTCGATGTGATTATTTTGATCGAGGCTGGCCTCGATGCAGCAATAAACTCATCGCAACTATTTGGTGGGACGTACAATGTGCATCGTTGTGATCGTAACAATCGGAACAGCAAAAAAACACGGTTTGGTGGAGTATTGGTTGCTGTACACCAGGGGTTCCCAAACTATTTTGGGTCATAGACCCCTGTACTAAAATTAACTTAGGCCTCAGACCCCCATCAACAAATTCCTTTGAAAATTCAATTTCTTGCTCTTTTAATAATGATGTAAAATACTTACCAATTTTTACGTATGGTCAAATAAACACAACTTTTTTAGCATAAATATTTTAAATAACAAGTTGTTGTATCAAACAATAGGGGGTCGATTTCTAGACCCCCAAAGTCAGTTTTCGTTTACCTCGACCCCCGCAAAAAGGATATCGACCCCAAGGGGTCTATATCAACCACTTTGGGAACCCCTGCTGTACACAATCGTTTTATCAGCTCAATTGTCAACGTTACTATGGGAGAAACCATTGAGCAAGTGTGCGTGTCGATGTCAATGGGACGTAAGCGACTGCTGTTGTGTGCTATTTATATTCCCCCCGATATTAGTAATGATGTCAATGTGATGAGTGCACATATTCATTCAGTCAACGAGCTAATCAAATTTGGTTCTGAGAACGTCCTGATATGTGGTGACTATAACCAGCCCAGATTATCTTGGGGGTTGGATGACGAAGGACTTCGACCTAATAGTTCTACCTCCTTGCCAACAGCTTCCTCGTTACTAGTTGATAGTATGGATTTTTTCAATCTACGACAGATGAATCCTATTCGCAACCATTTAGATCGCACACTCGACCTGATCTTTTGTTCCCAGGATATGACAGTTGATATTACGTGTTCCGTCTCTCCGCTCCTATCAATTGATCGTCATCATCCGCCGTTGGTGATAAGCACTCCGCTTGCAGCTTCTGAAGTGCTTTTGAATTACGACACTGTTGATGACGAGATGCCGTTGGATTACAATAAAATCGATTTTGATATGCTTTTTACTGCACTAACCGCAATTGATTGGGTGAATTTATTTAATGGGAAGAACACTGACGAAATGGCTGAAACTTTTTGTGCTGTGCTAAATAACTGGATGAACACTCATGTACCGATTCGCCGGCCAAGTATTTCTCCTGCTTGGATCCTGTGATTTTTTTTCCTATGATCGAAATTGTGAGTAATTCATTCAAGTAAGCTACATTTGTTTTATTTTTCGTGAAGTTTTATCAAATACAAATTCTAATACGGAATATTCTGATGAATTTTCGAGGACACGTTTTGTACTATACGGTACTAGAGTGCCTATAACCAGAGTAACGACTTCTCATCCGTAATGTTGGCAACAATTCAAAACATTCCATTAGCTTTACATTGAATTGACAGGTCGTTTGCTCGTTCGGAACTGGTAGCTGTCATTCCAAACGAACAGCTGTCGTCACTCTGATTATAGTCACTCTATACGGTACACTGTCAGTGTAAATAATTGTAATTTGTGTATAACTAGCCACACTGGAGGCTGAAAATGAGTTCACCATGGATACTGTTTATTATATCGAAAATCAGTAGAAAGTTTGGCGATTAAAGAACCTTTTTGCATGTTTGGCACACTTTTTACAGGAATCAATATTCAGTCAGAAAAATGAGCGATTTCCACTAACTAGGACATGACGAAACAAACGATCTGTTTGAAATGAGAAAGTAGCCAAAAGCTGCTCCGCGGTCAAGGGGAAATACCAAAGAAGGATTTTTAGGGGAATATTGTATCTCTAAGCCCCATCTAACACATGGGCTGGAAATTCCCGGGCCTAACAAAGAGAACACGATTTTTTTTGCTTCAAAATTAACTTCATTCATGAAGGTAATCTCCATCAAGAGCAACGCAATCATTCCAGCGCCGCTCTAACATTTCAATACCACTTTTGTAGAACGATTTATCATTTGCTTAAAAATAGGCCTCAGTTTCAGCGGTAACCTCTTCCACTGCCTTAGTCGCTGGGAGCCAAATCTGGCAAATGAGGTGGATGTGGGAATTCGAAATTGAATTCATGTAGTTTTACTATTATTTTGATTGACTTGTGAAATGGTGCGTGGTCTTGACGAAACAAAATTTTTTTCTTTGCCATATGCGGTCTTTGCCATTTCAACTTTCAAACGCTTTAATAACGCTATATAATATTCACTGTTAATGGTATTTCCTTTCTCAAGATAGTCGATAAATATTACACCACGCACATCCCAAAGTATCGAGGCCATGACCTTTCCAGCCGATTGTTGTGCTTTCGGGACGAGGTTCACCGGTTGCTCTCCACTCAAATGGCGATCGTTCTGATTTCAGAGTGAAGTGATTAATCCATGTTTCATCCATTGTCACATATCGACGCAAAAATTCCGGTTTGTTACGTTTAAACATGGCCAAACACTACTCAGAATTATCAACACGTCCTCGTTGTTTGTCAACAGTAAGCAAACGAGGAACCCACTTTGAACAGAGCTTCCTCATAGTCAAATGCCCATCCAATATAAAGCCAACACGTTCTTTTGATATACTGACGATGTCAGCCAACTCACGCAACTTCACCTTTCGATCATTCGAAACGATTTTGTGAAGTTTTTTAATGTTTACTGGTGTTACCGCCTCATTTGGACGTCCACTGAAAAAAATTACTTCCGAGATTTTCATGCATGAATATGAATTTGATTCATAGAAGTACACCCAAACCTCCGTTTACGAACACTTTTTTTACGTTACCTCTTTTTACGTAACTCTTTTTACGAACCAAATCCCAAATAACGTAATCTTTTTTTACGCACCAAATCCCAAATAACGTAAACATTTTTTACGAACCAACTTCGTAAAAAGAGGTTTTTGCATCTAATGCAAACAATTTCCGGCTCCATGGAAATTACTACAATATGGGTATTTTCAGAACGGGATTGATGATTAGATGACGGAAAACATGTTTGAAGTGGTTCGGAAATCCAAGATGACAACTTCCGGTTTATCGATATTGTATAAAAACCCTTACAATGTGGGTATTTTCGGAACGGGATTGATGAGTAGATGACGGAAAACGATGTTTGAAATAGTTCGGAAATCCAAGATGGCGATTTCCGGTTTGTCGGTATTCATTAAAAACCTTTACAATGTGGGTATTTTTGGAACGGGATTGATGAGTAGTTGACGGAAAACTATGTTTGAAGTGGTTCGGAAATCAAAGATGGCGACTTCCGGTTTATCAATACGATCATTACGATATGATTATATATCGTTCAAAAAAAAGTTATGCTTCTGACAAAGGTGTTTCCTGCTAATCATTATTGTTTGAATATTGTACTATATTTTCGAAATGACCATAACAAGTAGACGTCTGAGCAGCTGTAATAATTTTTATATTGTTATAGTTATATTGTATGCTTTCAATGTTTTATTTAACAACTGGAAGTCTCAATCTAATATTTGGAAGCAACCACAAACATTAAAATTTGGTTTCAAATCAATGACCGTGTTCTCCAATTTTTTTTATTTTCAGTGTTTCACTTATAATTTAACTTATAATTTAACCGTAACTAACCACTTCAAACATCGTTTTCCGTCATCTACTCATCAATCCTTTTCCGAAAATACCCACATTGTAAGGGTTTTTAGGAATATTGATAAACCGGAAGTCGCCATTTTGATTTTCGAACCACTTCAAACATCGTTTTCCGTCAACTACTCATCAATCCCGTTCCGAAAATACCCACATTGTAAAGATTTTTAAGGAATATCGACAAACCGGAAGTCGCCATCTTGGATTTCCAAACCACTTCAAACATCGTTTTCCGTCAACTACTCATCAGTCCCGTTCCGAAAATACCCACATTGTAAGCATGTTCAAGGAATATTGATAAACCGGAAGTCGCCATCTTGGATTTTGAACCGACCCCAAACATCATTTTGTTGCACCCACTTATAACATCCGTTCCGAAAATGGCCATGTAATTGGGGGTTTCCACATTCATTACACAAAACTTTTTTTACGAACTTAACTCCAAATAACGTACACTTGTTTTACGAACCAAATCCCAAATAACGTAAACTTTTTTTACGAACCAAATCCCAAATAACGTAAACTTTTTTTACGGACTACCTCCATTTACGAACCCTCGTTTAGTTCGTAAATGGACGTTTCGGTGTAACAGGAGCGCAGCATTGTCATCCACAAAACTCTGAACCTCGAAGTTTACAAGTGATTTTTTAAGTCAGCGAAACTTGATGACGAATTTTCACCCAAAGAAATATCGCTAAAAAGATAATCGAAAGTGAGAAGAGTCTCCAATGATACTTCGATGCTAAATTTCCGCTACACTTCAGTTCGACACCGAATGATTCGAGTAAGATTTAATTATTATATATTCATCGATTAAAAAATCTCTGCTCTGTTGTTTTAATTCCAGCAAGTTGATTACACTGCACTATTTAGATTGAACCCAAATAAAACGCTATTTAGCATGAATTTGATTCATAGAAGTAACAGGAGCCCAGCATTGACAGCAAGTCTCGAACACACAGTAGGCGCAGTGTTTTAATGGCGCGTTTGAATTGGCATAGCGGTGGTCTGCGTTACTGTTACCAAATACAAATAATAATACCCCTAAGTCCCATACAAACGAACCGCCAATGTTTGGTTCACAGCCTGAACAAGTAAGCCTAGCAAATTACTCCCTTTCGTTGCGATAGTATGAAAATGTGGAAGGAGATCGTTTCTGGCAACACTTTATGCTAGTTGCTACGGCGCAAAACAAGTTTGTTTGTTTATGTTTTCCGTTGTTGTATTGCAACAAATTCAAAGATACACTCCAGCTAATCGATGAATGAAGAATTGCGATATTTTTTGGCAGTGATGGGACTTTATTTCATAGACGGGCCTTGGTGTGGAACATGTGTACGATTCGTATACGTACCACGGAAACAGCGATTAGCGCTCTACACGATAAAATAGAAGTTAAAAGAGAAACAAATGCAAGCTGTGTATGCGTTTTCCCAATAGTCTCATAGACTCATATATGCGTGACCCAGACAAATTGATTATAGCCCGAACGGTGGCAGACAACAGTTTTTCTTTCATGATGGATAAACTTATTAATTGAATTATTTTCTATTAGTATTATGACGTAAAGGTTCCCCGCATTTAGCAGATGTTGGAAAAATTCCTACTCCTCTGACGGGCGTGATTTGCAATGTGAAGAACGGATGGCTACCATAACGATTCGGTGAACAGTGCCGAGACATTCTAACATATAATACTGAGCAATTTCCGAAAAGCCAAGGAGCAAATTTCTGAAAAGCCAAGGAGGAAAAAAAACAAAATCCGATATGGAATAACCATATCTCATACACAACAACATAGTTCAAGTTTATTTTTCACTACAATAAACAGTAACTATGGTGAACTTGTTCTTACCCTTCAGTGTTGCTAGTTTTATAGAAAACTCGTTAAAGTACATTGTCACTCTGACAGTGTATCATGACAGTGTACCGCACGATGCAAAATGTGTCCTTGAAAATTTGTCGAAGTACTCCGTATTATAATTTGTATTTGCTGTTACTTCTGTTCAAGCTAAATGTCATGGCATGGTTAATAATTTTTAATTAGCTGCATAACATGCTTTGTGATTGTTTTTATTATTGTTTTTATTATCATTACAACTAATATTAATCCCAGAATTTGCTGCGGTTACGCTCGTTGAAAATCCCAAAAATATTTACAAGTAAGTTCAGGCATATTGACTCTGAGAAAATATTTTACGCGGACGGATCACGAATTGATGAGGCTACTGGGTTTAGTATATTCAACAATAATGTTTCGGTCTCATTTAGGCTTCAAGAACCTGCATCAGAACGGTTATTCATGTTAGATATGTTATATAAATTGTTTCACACGTTTTTGCACAATTGTGAAAATCATTCGAATTACTGCTTATGAAACCAACTCAAAAACCTGAAAGGATTATGTTCCACATCGGTTTTTTCAACTGACTCTACAATAAGTTCATTTGAGTAGTTTCATTTTCGGTTTCTCCTTGAAAAAATATTACTACTATGAAACATTTCAGACAGGAAACTTGTTGCACATCATACAAGCAAGCTGCGCTTTTTCAATCGCACAATCGTTACGAGAAGAGTAAATAAATATAATGCTAGAACAATGTTTGCTGCTTGGGAAGTCACTGTTTGGTGTGGGTTGTGGCCCGGTGGCATTATTTGTGAAATACCGGCCGATATCATGGAGAGAGTATGCCAAAATTGAACCTTGCGCATGGGCCATCTACAGCGGAGCCGCCATAAAATCATCTTCAAACATTAGATTATATTGATCGTTCTATCGATTCCAATAAAGATTTCATCAATTTTCTCAATTTTGTTGAGTCCTATACCAAAAACCACCCTTTACAAACACTCAAAGAACAATGTGAATTAGCAATGCTTTATCTTATCAACGACATTTTTGCTCAACCCATTCAATCAGCTTCACTACTATCGCGATTCAATTTTTATGTATCTAGCCGTGAATTACGAATCCGAAAACTATGTTTAGAAAGACAGAACAGAACAAATAGTCCAAATAGTCCGGTCAATCGAGTGATGCGTCACTATAATTAATTTTGTAATCAGCTTGATCTTACCATTTCAAAAAATCAAATTTAACTCAGCGTAGAAATAATGCGTGGCATAAAAAAAAACATTGGGAATTGTTTATATGTGATCTACATTTGCATGACGAAATAACTAGGTAAAGCTGTACAAATCGATGAATCACATAAGTTTGGATTGCTTTTTAATTCGTCAATTGGTTTTACGAATGGTTTTGGTCATAAGAGCTACATGAAAGTTGAAGAAAGTTAACTTAAATATTTCAGGTTATTCTTTTCATTTTTCATTTCCTTTTCAAAGCTTGCTAGCACAAATAATACATGACACATTTAAAAGTGTTCCATAATTTTTGGTTCGATTTCATTGAATGGCCATAGGTTTGCCCATTGTTTTGAAAGTTGCTCGAAAACGCAACCAATTCCGTTCAATTGTTCATTCGTTCAACCGGAAATTTTGGAAAACGGTTTTCCCCTGTGAGGCCGGAGCGCATCAAATGCAGCAGTAAACTCAATTTGCCGACCCGAGCGCGATCGACGGCGTAGAAATGCAACGGAGTTATTTCATCTTACGTGCCTTGCAAGTGGGCTCTTTACTGCTGGCAATCTCCAGCGAACGGTTTAATTACTTGCGAAATTTGGACCGTTTTTCGGCGTTCTCCACCTGCCTGGGGATAGTTTCCTGGCTGTTTGATTGAAGAAGATTTGCGAAAAACAGCAGCTCTCTTTTCGTTGCATCACCCGCCAGCTTACCCTTCTGCTTGCGTTTTTTTTTCGGAATTCGATGGGAAAGAGGCGTCGGCACTTTCGTCAAATTAGCACTTGCTGATTTATTTTCGCGAACAAACCGGTACCGATTTTATGGTTGCCGCTATCCGTGTAGATGTGCATTGCATTATGTATTGCCTGTTACTGGTTTGTGCCGGGGAACTGCTGCTGCTTCTGCTGCTACTGCTGGTGGACCGTAATAACAACCGTTCGACTTTTGCTTTGCGAATTTCACCGTGATTTGATTGCGAAATTGTAGTATCATTATAAAGCACGTACCAAGTTGCGTTATGTTGTTGCTCTGCGATTGATCAGTACGCCTGGTGCGTGGGTAGAGATTGTATCAGTCGGAGCGAAAATCCTGAAGTCTCGCTTAAGTCAAAAACACGAAAACGTTTCATTTGTATTCGGTCCATTTTCCGCAGATAACTCAACCGATTGTAACAGATCTAGGTTCAAATTGTAGGTCCTCTGGCATTTTTATTTCTGTTGAGTATCCTTCTGATCTGAGTTCCAGTTCCCGAACTATGCGTTGATGAGTGCGGTAAACAACGAAATGACAATCTTCACCAAATTTTTAAATTACTTCGCTTTCCAAGCTTTGCCAATTGATGATAAAACATTTTTCTGATATGTGGTTAATGTACATCGATTTCTAGGTACTGGTACCATTCTACCGTTGATTTCGAGTAGTGACAAGAAGCAAGATCTGGCCAGAAGACAACAGGATCCTTGTGGCTTCGAATCATGGGTAGAAGTCGTTTTTGTAAACATTCCTTGATGTATACGTTTATCCAACTGAGGGTTAGCAGGACCTTTTTTTCGACCCGTTTTCGGTTTATCCTCACCGAACTTCATGATTGCATTTCACACGGCTTTTTCACTTACTCCTTCCATTTTTGCTATCTTTCTCAGTGACAGTCTGCGTTCTGTGCACCATTTGTACACAATTTTGCGACGTTGTTCTGCTGAAAGCCCACGCATTTCGAAACAAACTAATGAAAACGAATAAACAACTGCACAAGTGGTTAGAGAAGAGTGTAAACAACAGGACGCAGCCATAAAAATTGACAGATTCGGAATCATTGCGAAATGGCAGCGGTTTTTGTTTGCGTCCATACTTTCTGGGGCAGTCTTTACTTAAATAAAGTAAATATTACACCTGCTGTGATAATAAATTGTCATATCAGGCCAAAACATTACAGGTTCATTGTGAGCTTTGATGTACGATAGAATACGGTTCTCATCGGACAATTTTCTGGTAGATTTTTTGACCACAAAATCTAGAGGTGTCAGTATTAGTGTTCGAAAAGAGCAAAATCCTTCATGCAGATGATTAATTCTTGCAGTTAATGTTTTGGTAATATCATCATTTTACTTCCATTAAGTATAACTTTTTCGAATTAAAAAAATGAATCGCGACCAAATTTTCAGCACTGAAACAGTACAGATCCCTCAGCGCTATATTGAATTAGACAGTGTGCCCAGATATTACACGACTTTAGGCAGATTTCAAAACTTACTTTAAGAGTAAATGTGAATATTGAATCAATTCAACTCACTTAAGTGGAAATTTCGTGATCAAGTTTCGAGAAGACAACTAAGCCAAAGATAACCTCAAGGTTACAATCTCCCATAAGATTCATTGAAAATTTTTGGGTCATTAATCGTGAACCAGTTGGTTCAGTAATAATGTAATTTTATTGACCCTCCGATAATAAGCATCGACTAGTTCTGACAAAATGCCATGGAAACAATACAAGTTAGAAAGGAAACAAATATATGGTTACATTCAGCACATAATGATTTCTTGCCACAACTGACTTTAATGACGAATCATGGGACGAGGCAATGACAAACTAAATAAATTCTAGGCAATGGTTCTAAGTAGCTTTAACTTTTTATTGTAAGAATCACTGGATATAAGGCAAAATTGCTCAATATCGTTCATACTGTAACTTGATATTTTTCCAAACATAAACAATCATTGTCATAGTTACGACGCTTGTTATTTTGCTTCAAAAGACTGAAACTGACAGTGAACCGAGCTCATCGAGGGGTCCAGTTCAAAGGATACATAAGAGATCGCAGAATACTCTATCTTGAGTTTATCTTTGACTAAGCGACCTCAATGTAAAAAAAATAATGTCTTTCTCTTGCATTTCAAACAGTCTCATTGAAACCTTTTTTATTTCAATCATATAACTTTGGATAGGAATTTCTGTTTTTTTTACTCAAATTCCTTCCGATTGAAAGGAGAGTTCACAAAAGAGAACTTCAGTGCTTACGTCACAAAAACCGAAATTAAATGCAGATTTGAATTGCCACTTTCTGCGAAAATTGTGCTGATAACAAAATGGGCGATCTGTCGGTCACCTATGCGATTATACCTCCGCAACCGAATGTGTTTGCCTTTAGCTTTGAAAACTTATCAAATAATAAAGGGTGATTTTTTAAAAAGGTATAAAATTTGTTTTTCAAGAAAAACACAAAAAATCTGAGAAAATTGATGAAATCTTCATTGGAATCGATAGAACGATCAATATAATTTAATGTTTGAAGATAATTTCATGCAAATGTTGGCTCCGCTGTAGATGGCCCATGCACAAGGTCCAATTTTGGCGAACTCTCTGAAACATATAGGCCGAGTTTTCACGACCGGCCCATAATCCACACCAAACAGTGACTTTTTTGGGATGTATTTATTGGTAGCTCTTGCAATTTGCAATTTTGCTGGTTAACGCAGCCATTCAACCAGAAATGAGCTCCGTCATTGAACACAATTTTTCGATAAGAAAGTTCCGGAATTACAGGGACAAGTGTGTTAAAAAATTTAACCCGTCACTTAGTCGCAAAATAGGGAAAATTTTGGCTCAAAACTATTTCAATTTCAAGGTTATGGCCAAACGGAACTCAAGAAAAGGTTCTCACTTCATTTTCCTAAGAGATGGCCAAACCGATTTTCACAAACTGAGAAACTAAAATGAAAAGACTTATAGTTTCATAAACTTTAATATTTAATTAAATTTTTATATAGTTAAAATCGAACTGTTCACACTTGGATTACGTTATACGCATGACATATTGTTTGTTATTGAGTTTGTTTAGGAACAAATTGCAAAAATGTCTACCACGCAGAAATTAAGCACTTGTGTTTAATTTTCATCCCTTTTCAAGAGAGAGTTGCGGTTGATTTTTACGTTTTGGCTACCGGAAATTTCGTAGTATAGTTTGTAATACTTCGGAATAGGAAAACCTACAGAGAAAAAATTAAAGATTGCTTCTCCGGCTTCAAGAAGCGTTGTTTACCACAATGTCAAGAAGCGTTGTTTTCCACAATGTTTCAATGTTTACCACAATGTGTATTAAAAAAATTCTTTCTAAGTCATATGTTGGTTGTAAATATTTATTTAGTGTTATTTGCCAACGTTTCGAAGATTTATTGCATCGAAACGTTAATTATTTAGGTGAAATAAATATTTATAAGCAACAAATAATCAAATATTATAGTACAAAAATGAAGGCTGTACCAGTTTCCAGTTTTATTCCATTATGATTACATGGCTACTCTGATGGAAAACAGATTCGACAACAGCTTGTCAATTGACACAGTCGAAAAATGACGGCAAATGTTTGCAGGGTTGTGCTTGACTAACAATTATATCATGTTATTCAGGGAAAATATGTTTTAATGTGACGTTTCTGAATAGGAAATAACGAAAAAGAAAAACATGCTATTTAGCTTAAAACATAAAATCAGAGTTAAAACTCGTAGTGTGAACATTGTATAACTTGTCAGTGTAACAGTTCTCTAAACGAGCACAGATATAAATGGAAACGGCCATCATGTGTTTCTTTCATTTGCGTGAAAATATTTGAATATCTGCGTTGACAGCAATATCAAACTTCATGATCTTTCAACGTTACGTTCAATCTATATCTATGTTCCTACGCCTCCAATAGACAGTCTAACCAAAAACTCGAACTGTGAGTGGGAATATAATAGATGCGCCAATAGAGCATGCGTGAAGCATTTCACGTTAATTATTCATACCAGTCTTCTCTAAAGTAACAAAAATTGGACTAGACAAAGACATTTTTTTTTTGCTTGGAAACTATAGAAGATTTAACTTATTAGTAAAGTCAAAGTAGATTCATGGTCAATTTGCGTTACTGTAACTGCTAACGATCATCTTATTTGAAGTACAACATCTAGGAAACGAAAATAGAGCCGCCACAGCGCGGTTCAGTCCTCGAAACTGGAGCTATATCTCGACTTAAAAGTGCTATTTTTATTTATCTAGTTGCGTATCGCAACTAGCTGACTATCTAGGCTGTTCATTCAGAGAAGTTGTTATTAATTAGTATATCCCAGACATAACCGAATACATCCACTGGCCGCATTGAGTTCATCAAGACAGGGTTTTCATTGATAAATTATTCTACTAACCGTAGGTGCATAAATCACGTCACGCTTGTCCTCTATAATCTATACGTTGGCAAAGTTCCCAGTTCCATCCAAGCTTCAATCTTCAAATTGACCTGAATACTCAGTCCAAAGTCGCAAGGTCGTTGAAACCAGACTGAAATCTGACGTCACCGGTCAGTAAAATTCCTTGAAACCTTTTGGTGTGAACGTACATTGCACCTCACGTTAGCTGGCTGGCAAATTGCTCTGCATACCGAAATTCATCTCATTCATAAATTTAATCGATCTTTCCTTGCTATTGCAAATACGTGGCAAAGGGATGCTTTCCCTCCCGAAGCGTGCGGTCGTCGGTAAAATTGTTTTTCGGTCAGATTTTATGAATGAGCGCGCCCGAAATAGAACACTGCACACTAGTAGTAGGTGGCGGCTGTACCTCGCGGACTGGACGAGGTCGGCGCTCTGGTTTGGCATAAATTTTACTTATTTCAAGGAAAGTGCCGTTTCGTCAATGTGGCAGACGAACAGAACACTGAATAATCCTGCGGTGCCGCCGGTCTCGGTGACCGACTTTCCGGTCTGGAAGGTTAAAGTAAATAGCGCTCCGCTATCGAGTGATGTTGCTGTGATGTACACAGGAAAAATAGAACTGCTATTTTTCTAGTACCGTAGTCAAGAAAATAACATTCCCAGTCGTTGTTGTTGTTGTTGTCGCTGCTGTTGCTGAGCAAAGGTATTCGAATGGATCACCCAGTTAACAGATGTGTAGCATCGGGACTTTTGTTAGAACTGATTCGAATTTAGAGATGGTGGTATTTACACTAAGCTGTGAGCGCATTCTGCCGTAATCTAAAGTTAAAAAATCAACATTTTATCACGTCCTGCACCGTTTGTATTGCTGGTTGTTAGTAGAAAATAGTCATAGAATGTTGTTAAATAATGCAGTAGAATTTGGTAACATATTTAGCAACTGGTTTTCGTTTAACTTTTAGCTCTGAACAAACAAGAATATGTTAGCGTGAATGCCATTTTCAAGATTAAGTTTGTTTGCCGAAAATTACACCTTATTTATCGTTATTTTCATTGAATTCGATGACGCTATCATGATTGAAGAATCATGGGACAAATCTTTCTTGTATATCATGAAGTAACTATAATTCTTGATCTCATGATCAAAATGAAAAGCATTCTGATGAACGAAAACCCTTGTTATTGTATTGTTATTTATAGGCGTAAAAATGAGTTCGAACCGTTTTCTAGCAGATAGCGCAACTTGATTTGTATTCCAGTGATTTACCTTTCCAAATATGCGATGGAACGCTACTTCCATACAGTTTCAAAATCAGTACATGTCATTTAGCTAAACAGCGAACCTTTTCTTTACTGTGAAAATGTCGCATTTTGGGACGAATAAAGTGTTTTGCGGAGAGTTCACATCCGCCTAATTACAAGTCACATGGCAGTTTACATGCATCAACCTTCTTTTCGGTATTTGTGATCTTTTTTTTGCAAACACATCAGCAGCGTCTTTTGCGAAGACACGTTGTCAAGTCATTACATTCTTGAAGCTACTAAAAATGTCCCTCCGATTGACTCATATCCCATCATCACAATGGGTACGATCAAAACTTCATGCACTAAACAGAAAAAGTGCTGGGCTTTTCTTTTTATTTATTTACATGTAATCAACAGACAAGGTGTAGTCCCAATGATTAAAAACTATTCCTATTTCTCAGTATGTTTAAAAAATTCGTTTGAATTCTGCTACGCGTAATGTGAAAATCGAATCCGGCAGATACTCCATTGAAAGTTCGTTGTAGACCAATAATAGCACCGTTATATCCATAATTCGTACGGCTAAGAGGCAATCGAAGAAAGACGTTATTCCGAAGAGCTCTACTGCGTACATTTAAATAAATTTCGCTGAGGAGTGCAGGGCAGTCTATTTTGTTGTTCAACATGTCGGCGATCAACATAGCACGGGACAAATCACGCCGAATGCCAAGGGTGTCGAGTCCAATCAATAATCCACGGCTTTCGTAGCTAGGCAGATCATAAGGGTTATTTCAAGGTAGCTGTCGAAGAGCAAAACGGACGAATCTGCGCTGTATTGATTCTATTCGGTGGGAGCCGTTTAGGTAATATGGGTTCCATATCGTAGAGCAGTACTCGAGCGTTGTACGAATGAGTGAGCAATATAGAGACTTTAAACAGTAAATGTCTGTGAAATGTTTTGCTATTATCATTACAAATCCTAAACTAGGAGATGCCTTTGCTACAATAAAGTTAGAAATTACACCGACACGTTAATCACTACTTCATCAAGGCAGTAGTTGTATCTTATAGGAACTTTTTTGCGTGGGAACGTGATGATTGAGCATTTATCAATGTTGAAAACCATTCGATTTACCTTACACCACTTTGAAAAAATTTCAAGTTGGTGTTGGAGGAAAACAGCATCCTCGTTACTTCGAACTATTTGGAATAGCTTGAGATCATCAGCGAAAGATAAACGTGGACAATTTAGAGAAAGATTCACATCGTCAAAATACAGGAGGAAGATCAGAGGTCCGAGATGGCTGCCTTGTGGAGTCCCAGAAGATGCGATGAACTCTTTGGATACAGCGTCATTTATCTTAATTGCTAATCGGCGATTATTAAGGTATGAGGAAAACCAACGCAGCATGTTAGAACCAAATCCCAATCTGTCTAACATAGCAACAGTAATGGCGTGGTTAATATTGTCAAAGGCAGCGGAAAGGTTCGTGTAGATAACGTCAGTTTGTAAATCGCTGGATATAGCATCCGTCACAAACGTCGTGAAGGTTAAAAGATTGGTAGTCGTAGACCGTTTCGGCATAAACCCATGTTGTGTTTCTGCAACAAGACATTTACAATAGTTGAATATAGATTCAAGTATCACCATTTCAAAAAGCTTTGGAATAGCACTGAGCGAGGTAATTCCACGGTAGTTGTCGATGTCTTTTTTGTTTCCTTTTTTATGAACTGGAAACATGTATGAAAACTTCCTGGAATCAGGGAAGATCCCAGATGGCAGATAGGTGAAATCAAACCGATGGAGCATTTTTTCACAAAGATTGCAGGAATACCATCGGGTCCGGATAGTAACACTGATAGTATCCAACAACTGATGTGATACTGGAACGTTCATTGCTGCTTGGGCGATTTGGTTCGGTGACAACACTTCATTGGAGAAAACGCTGGAAAACTTTTCGGAACACTTCCAACACTTATCCCATATACCATCGACCAGGGCAAATTCGATTCTTTTCGTTGGTCGTTTACGTACTTCCAAAAAGATTTAGGATCAGACTTCAATTTGTTCTGAACATTCCGAAGGTAGCGTGCGTAGCAACGTTTTGCTGTCCTTTTATATAAGGAGTTGATGTGTACGTAGTTTGCGCGCAGTGCATACCCGCCATGCTTGGAATATTTTTTTTAACGCAGATCTTTTGGATGATTTTAATCGTTTCAATTCAGTAGTTTGCCATGGAGCTTGTCTGAAACCATTACTTAGTCGTTTCGGCACATAATGATAGCATACGTCAAAATATTGGAAAAAGTCTGAACAGGAAGATTTGCATCGTCTTTGTCGAGAACTTCACTCCAATCAATATTCGACAAAAAGTCGATAATTTTCCTATAGTCTGCTTTTTTATAATCATATCTGACTTATCGGGCTTGATGGTATTCCATCTGAAGTTCTCAAAAAGTACTCGGAAAATCTACTAACGCCATTCATGATGATATTATTCAATATCTCCATACGCTTTGGAATTTTCCCCGATTCAAGGAAGAAATCGTTCATCTTGTCTGTATTTCAAAAAGGCAATAAAAGTGAATAATCAGTTACACTTACATTCAGTCACTGCAGGCGCAACTACAGGTGGACGCAATATACCTATAGCTACTTTATTGCTGCTTCTGATACAATAAAACTACGAATAGCTATTGAAAAACCAAGTAGACTTGAATTTAATCGTCCTTTCTTGAGTTGGTTGCAATTCGCTTTCACATCTCATCCAAGTCAGTCGATAAAACAAAACCGCTTACGTTCGGGATGGAAGAAACCAAGCACAGTATTGTGTAGTGAACAATAGAACGACCTCGACATGAGTGAACCAAACGGACAAAAACTACCGCCGACACGAAAGAATACAATTGTTGTGCAAAATTCGACGTTCGATACGAGAACTTGAAGGTTTGCTTAAGGAGCAAATGTATCTTGACATAAAACGTGTGCATTTACTTCAATGCAATAAGACAAATAATGTTGTTTACATCCAGTTTTATAAAGAGTTGGATGCAATTCAATTCGCAAAAGACAATAACAATGTGCATTATGTAGAGCACGAGAACATTAATTACAACATTCCAGTATATATGGAAGATAGTGCTATAGAAGTGCATGCGCATGATCTTCCTTCAAGCGTCACCGATTCATATATTCGCAAAACTATGTCCCAATACGAAGAGATTCTCTCTATCGAAAAATAAAAGTGGAGAAATTTTTCCCCGGTATTCTAAATGGAGTACGTTTATTACGCATACACTTGAAGAGGCCTACACCTTCTTATGTGATTTTCGGTCAAGATACAAGAATTCTGTGCAAATCACTTGTTACCTATGACAATCAGATGGCCACATGTCAATATTGCCAAAAAGCTGTTCACTACGGTAAGCCATGTGATAAACTGGACAAGGGGACAGCTACACCAAAGGACAACGGTGCTTCCTTCACACAAACCCCAAGCAAACCCACTACACCTGTGACAGCCACCAACAACAATGAAGCATCCCCTTCAACGAATCCATCATCATCCCCTATAGAACAAAGTACACCAGCTGCAGTTAACAACTTACCCTCCAACCAACCAGCAATTGCAACCAATGTACAACAATACAACAAGGTGCATCTGCAGCAACTAGCAACGAAAAGAAGACGGAAATCGACAACAATACCATCGATGCGGCAATGGATGACGAGACGAACCACGAACGAAGTGCCCCTCAATCCTCGCAGGAGGGAAATGGAAGCTCCTCTCTCCCTAGAAAAAGGGTGACAACGAGATCCAACTCAAAAAAAAATTATTTAAAAAAACGGCGCAATCGGACACGTAAAGCTTGTACGCAAATAGGCCTGAATAAAAATATTTTTAAAAACAAATATCGTCAATCTGGTAGATGATGCTACAAAAACTCGCTACCTCTCAATGCATGAACCGTGAGAGAATTTTTCTACATTTCATAGCTCCACCTCCTACTCTGATTATGAGGTGGAGCTATGAGTCTTACCAAAATAGATACAGTTTTGCAATGATCGGCGTTATGTGGAATTTAGCAAGAGAGAATCACAAGTTGACAATTATAGCAGAAAATCGAATCGATGATTCGACTTGATGATTCTCATACTAGGTTACAAAAGCATACAAAAGTTAGTTATACTCTCATAGTAAAAATAAGCGACAATAGTAAAATGATTCTATCGCAATTATCCATTGCCCGTATAGAACCAAATCGCAAAACGAAAGTGAACAACCGTTTGTTGCTTCAGAGCGAATCCTCACAGCAGCGTGCTGACCTGTGATGCTCAGACGGTTCATCGAGAGAAATTCGCTCTCGCACTGGTGTCCAATCTATGTTAAATGAACCATGTGTTCTTTGATACGGTAAAAGCCATCCTTGCACATAGGTATGTACAGTAGGGTGCCAATATTTTGGTGTCATCTCTAATTTCATAAAGCGATAGTGCTCAAAAGCTTAAGCACCCAAAAAAAAATCCTATGTAAACTTTGAGCTAAATCAGATAGGACTAAGTGGTGTCGTCTGGAGGTTAAAGTTTGAAAATTTTCGATCTTGAAGACTCACTATAGGTGGGAAGGAAATCACAAAAAAAAATCGAAAATAAACGACCTGAAAAATTTTCAGATTCTCGAAATCGAATTTTTTTTAAGCCGAATGTCTTAGATTGACTTTTTTTTTGTTTTGGAAAGTATCAACTCTCTGCTGACAAATTAAACCTCCCCTGACTTTCAACGATTTGTTGTTTGAGTCTTGTTAAGACGTAGAGTCACCTTGAGCAAGTTTAGACTTGCGATGCGACGTGGGGTTGCCAAGAAGGTATGACACTACAAAGCATGCTCGGTTCTTCAAGTCAATCAGGCTGCTTGTTCATGTGTTTTCACAAGCAGGGTAGTTCAATTGACAAAACAATTTCCCCAGATAGGAACTAGCTACGAGTTCAAGTCCCGTCTCTGCGGGAGCTTTTACGATGTTTCCATTACATAGTTGTATTCGCATGTCATTTTTCTAATATATTTTCCTCGTTAGATACTGATCAAAATTAGAAGTAAAAATAAATTAATAGCTACAGAAACACATCACTCAACGAGTCGTTTGACAAGAAAAATACATATTTTTGCCGAAAATCGATTGTGTATACCACTGTAATCTCCTTTAAGGGGTTGGTAGGGTCTAACACTTTTGAAAAATCTTTTTTTTTTCTTTGTATTCTCTTATAGTAATACATTTCAAGAATATTCTGTGAAATTTTCATGGCTATCGGAACAAAACTGCGAAGAAATAAGAACTCGGCGCATAGGCCCAAAATTTCTGCTTTGATTGACTGAAAAACTTGACAAAACATTCTTGAAATGTTTCATCATAACAAATTATTTAAAAAATGCTTTTTTGGAAACATTAGACCCTACGGGCTCCGTTGAGTAATGATTTGTTTCCATTGATTTTATAGACAAAAAACTTGAAACGCGTTTTTCTCGAAAGCAGGTTTTGAAAGTCCGTGTCCATCGTCATTCAAAAACTACTGCACCAATTTTGTTCAAATTTTTCACGCAATTTCTGCATATAAAAAACCAGACCCCAACGTTTTCCTTTTCGTTGTTTGTTACTTTGGGGAGATTTTACATCTTCAAAATGGCGGACTTTACATCTTCAAAATGGCGGATTCCATTTTTCCACGAAAAAATCACAAAATGTTGTTCGAATGATGCTTATTAGCATGCAAAACATTTGAATTTATTTTGTTGAACGATAATTCTGAAAACAAAATGGCAAAAATGATGATTTTTTTTCATCATTTAGACCCTACCCCTCCCTTAAGAACAATACAATCATTTCAACGCTACTCTAATTTCTCGATGCCGTTTTGCAATACGATTTGTCATTTGTGTCACATTTTTGCTTCACACTCAGGAATTGCTTCTTCGTTTGAGTTGAATTTTTTACCGTTTTTTTTTAGGTATAGTTTAAGAATAGACAGTAGTCACTGGGGGGCAGATCTAAGCTATACGGTGAATGAGCAATTATAAGTGTAATTTGTTCAATTTAACCCGTTGCCATCGACTTGTGCATTGGTTCATTGTCTTGGTGAAACAGTGTTTTTTTCTTTGACATATGGAGTCATTTTTTCTTGATTTCGCTATTGATTGCTTTTCCTTTCGCAAGATAGTGGGTAAAGAGTGTACCATGTGCATCCGAAATTACTAATGCCATAACCTTTCCAGTTGACTGTTGTACCTTCGGACACTTCGGACGCGAGTCACCGAAAGAAGTTCACTCATAGGACTATTGTTTTGATTCCGAAGTGAAATAATGGATCCATGTTTTATCCATTGTCACATATCGACGCAAAAAAAATCTGATTTATTACTTGTAAACAAGGCCGAATACTGTTCTGAATCATCAACCCGTTGTTGTTTTTGATCGACTGTGAGCAAAACCTGTCAGCTTAAAGGGAAACCAGTCTTTAGTTTTGCTACGCCATCGCACAGCACCACATTGAACATATCATGTGAATTGTATGGGTGTGCAGTGCTACTATTTTGACGCGCATGAATTTGACATTTCTCTCACCTACTTTTATGTACGATATTCGATGTGCTGCCTAAATATTCCAAACAAAAATTAACAGAGATTTCGATAATAGTTGTAGTTTCATGTTTTATTTAAAAAAAATAACTTCGTAACTCAACCAACCCAGCCAATATTTTTTAACTTCACTCAACGAGAAACGGATTCGGGAAAGGTAAATTTAAAAAAACTCGAGCATGCAAGCTTTCGGCTTGTTCATTAAAACTACTTTTCGGAAAAGTCTTATTCTGTTTCCTATCGCTCATCCAGTGAAGACGTTTGAGAATTTTCTTTATCCCTTTTCGGCTTGTGTATCTTGAATAAATGAGAAATTATGGTAACATTTCAAGATGAAGAGATTTTTAAAGCTTGCATGGTTTTGAATCTTGAAAAACTAAGTTTCTCGGTTTAAATACAAGTAATTTTATTTCATGAAACTTCGCCATATAACGTACATTTCGGTGAAAAGCATAGTTTAACAAACTATTTTTTTCAAGTATTTCCGGTAACACAAAGAGCGCCTAGAATATCAAAACACTAGCTGAAACATTTCATTTGAGCGTTTTGTTTGCGTTTTACCCCGTGACTGGATAAATTTTAATGAATTTCCGCTGATAAATCATAAAAATCACTTTGAACCATCTGTGATTTAAGGCGTGATAATGCTCCAATGGTTTGTTTTAGTTTTGTTAAAACGTAGAGCCGTTTTTAACTATTTAAAAAAAATTCTCTTCATGTATTATGAACAACACCTTCCCAAAAATCTTTCAGAAATTATGTGAATCGAGTTTCAAAATAAACAGAAGCATGTTTACAATTTAGGGAAAATGGAAGTGTGTTTTTCTCTTTCTTGGATCGTTCCATAACCTAAACGACGACATGTCAGGTGTTGTTGGCCCGAGTTTCATAACCCTAATTAACATTCCTTCTGTTTTTTTTCATTCAAGAATTACTTCATTCATCGGTAGTAAACTGAAACGTAGCATCGGACAATGTCATGACCTTAGAGTAAAATGCAGCTATTGGATGATAAAACGGGGCATGTTTTTATGCGCGCTAATTTTACTTGGCTACGAAGAATTCGGGTTATTTTCGAACTGGCACGTGTCCATTCAAGCGCATGACTGTGTTATTACGTACATCCACAAAATTGCTTACCGTTAATTGGAATTTTTCGTGTACATGTGCAGTTGAGTGAAACTGTGCTTCTACTCGAATGACGTCAACGGACGCATCCTAACAGGTTAAACGAATGCCATGCAGCAAAAAAAACCGTTTCATTGAGAAAAACTAGATCACTTGGGTGGCGGGGCTGGTGGATCGCTACAGAAAATGATGAGCACATATAAAACGTACATGCATAAGCATATTTCCGAATATAAACAGCTGCTCATCTGTAACCAACACGTTCCGACGAAAAATGCGCTCACCTTGGAATGCTCTACAGAAAGAAAGAAAAAGTGCGTAAACATGCGTACCGCCAGAGCCGGGAACGGCGAGAAGACGGTGGTGGAGAGTAGGTTCCTGTACGAATGGACCGAAACAAACGGCAAGATAAATTTAAACTCACAAGAAAAACGGTATTTAAAATCGACAAGATCGAAGCGCAATAACTGTACCGAACGTGCGTGCGTTGTGCTCGATGGTTGCAGCTTATCTCGCTCACGTCACGTCACGCTGACGTATTTCAGGAGAGGGCTTCTTCGCAGCTGACTGCTTTACTGCCGTCATGCTTCTTCACTGTGCGTAGGCAGGTTCGCTTGGCATACATCAAGCATGTAACAGATCAGCTTGATTTTCCGCGTATTGATCGTACAGCAAAAACCCGAACAATCCTACCGAAGCAACAACACGCACTCGACGGCGTGCGTCCGAGATGCTGGCCAGCAGAGAGCGAACGACGCTCTTTGCGTAAGTTTCCATCACATCATCGCCGGTCGTCATCCTCGTCGTCGTCGTCAGCAACACCATTCCCAGTGTCTAGAAAAGTGTTGAGTGCTATTGTTTTTTTTTTTTTTGGAACGTTTGGATTAGCTCCCTACCAACAGCGCAAAAAAGGGGGGTTGGTATTTTCAGAATGGGTCAGCTGTTTGTTACGGTATTACATTTATCACGTAGAATAAAGTCACATAGAGAAAAAATATCAATTTCAAACTCATTCAACAGAATAAACGGTGAATTTATTCAAAGGTAATCATTAAAGTTACCGCAAGACATGTTACATTTCGTATGTAACGGAAGAAATGAAAGACGCAATAACGATATTCGCCGATAAGGCTGTTGCGACAAAAACTGCGATTTACGGATAATTTTGCGTATCACTGCGATGACGTGTTATCATGCGGCTGCTAAATCCTGTCCCGATAAACAGTGAACCTATTCAGTCATTCAATGCGACCCGTTTATACAAGCGCCATTCATGACGTACGAGTATGCTAATTGCGCAATTTGGCATTCCATTTTGCGTAACGGGGGGACAACGTTAACGTAAACCGAAATGTGCCGAGGTGCCAAAATTTGGGTCGCTGATTTTCAAATATTGCTGGATTAATTTGCGTTCGAGAAAAACTTACAGTACAAAGTACAATATCGGAGACAATTTCACAATTCAGCCCTTCTGAAAACCAGAAATAAATTCCGTGTGGTGTTATGATAGTTTTGTTCGTTGAAATACGCAAATCCGAAATGAAATAACCAGCATCAAAATTCAGTATGCTACTATCTATCGTGCTATTAGGACAGCCCATTCGTGAAAAAGCTGCGAACGAAACCACGTAAAAGAAAATCTCCCCACAAAAATTGCATCAGTATTGAATCAACTTGCGCAGGGAGCAGTTCTGCTCCGGGACGTTCGCAGTGGAAGTTTCAAACAAGAACAAACAAGAGCGATTGCGTCATCCAGCTGCTGGTCGATTGCATTGGAACATAACGCACCGAAAAGTGAGCCGCCACCATCGTGAAAATCCTTCAAATTGGCCCATTTATGTTTACATAAAAACTATTACAATAACTTATCCGTTTGAAATAGGAAAATAGGACGTGAAAATAATCAGTTTAGTTCACAAGTTAACAGTCTGATAGATTCTAATTAGAAAATTGTCGCATTCTTTTCTCGGCTTTTTTCAGCTGGATTTTTTGTGTATTGGTTTGATTGCGTTTTGTTGACTTCAGGTTGTGCAAGTGGTGCCAATTATTTTATTGCTCATTACCTTATGATCAAAAAAGAACCGGAATTTTATTAAAAAACGTGTTTAATCTACCTAGCAGTGAGATGATACCTTTTTTTATCAATCCGCATGTGTTTTTTTGCATGAATATTCTTCGGTGTTTAAGCTTTCATGACATTACTTTAATGACCGTCGTTTTAAGCGACAATTTGAGATTTTAATCACTCATTACTCTGTAATGTCGAAACTGCAAATCGGATCGAATTTGAATCTAGAAGTGTGATAATCGATTAAACATGCCATGATATGTAAGTTCCACTTTAGAGTCTACGGTAATTTAAGGTACTTCCAAAGCCGGTATTCAGGAACCAGCATAACCCAAACCGATTCGTATGGCCATATGACGAATAAATTACAACAGTTTTGAGTCCAACTTTGAAACTTTTCGGGATTGTCATCTTCTATATCGGTTTGAATTTTAAAAATTCATCATCATGTAATTCGAGAACCGGAAGTCATAATTGGATAAAATTAATTAATTTTGTATATAAGTTTATTTTAATTTGAATTTTTGTTTCTGAAATTTGATTAGGCTTTTTTTGAGAAAACAATTGAGCTTTGAGAAACGATTTTATATTGGAACCGGAATTCTAAAATCGGTATGGCCGAAGTCAGATAAATTCACCTGAGTAGCTGTATAGTTTACATTTATTTAAAAATATTTGAAAATCAGTGAAGACATCTTTGAGAAATCATAGCACGAATTTTTAGGTGCCTTCTGAATCGACAACTGAATACCACTAAAACTGAAAAAAGTTTTTTATCGACTATCCAAATCTGCTAACCCAATAAACCTGATTAATTTATGTGGAATAGACATTTTTATACCAATCACCCTGTATCCCCGAAACCGGAAGTTGGATCTGACTGAAGAGCAAGATGTTTTATAGAATCTTGAAACTTTTCATTTGAATCTTAGATTATTCTTAGATTTCATTTGAATCTTCGATTGCCATCTACGAGAAGAATGATTTACAGCCATCTACGAGAAGAATGATTTACACAATTTTGATTTCGTTTCACATAGTTCCGGAACCAGACTTTTCGTATGAATCTGAATTTGTAGAACAGATATTTTCCGAGAAAATTGAGTGAAATTATTTGTCACACACGCATTTGCTGATCTCGACGAACTGATTCGAATGGTATATGGATGTTAGGTTCTTCCAGCATTTATTGCTGTAAGTAGTTTAAAACAATATAATTAAAAAAAATTCTGCCATCATCTGGTTTATATATGTCATATTCGAACGATTATGTTGCCAAAAACGAGCCGTGCTTAAATCGGTCCGAGGCTAAATGTCATGAAAAAGGATGCCGTACACAGTCTTTTTGATACTTAGAAACAATTGTATGTAACAGTATAAAAGATCGTGTTTTCCGTTGCTCCCAAGCATTTCTTTGTCATACAGCGCTCAAAACTCCTACTGCTGGAATAGGGGGAAAAGTCGTTTGCACAAAAATTTCGATATCTCCGTTAAAAAAGGACGGATTTTAACAATCTATGGCTTGTTGGATAGCTATTACCGTGCGGAATCTAAGTCTGAAAATATATTTTTTGTTCAAGGACAATTGTGACAGATACTGTCAAAAAACTGAAAATTTTGACATAAAACTTCGTATAACTCAAAAAGTAAACATCCGATCTCAAAACCATCCAATAGCGTTTTGGGTGACGAGGAGACCTTTCATTTGCGACCAGTTTGATCAAAATCGGTCTAGCCATCTCTGAGATCTCGACCTCTTAGTTGACAACACACCTTCAGACACACACACACATACACACACACGGACATTTGCTCAGTCGAGCTGAATCGATTGGTATATGTCATTCAGCCCTCCGGGCCTCGGAAAATTTTTCTAAACTTTGAGCGAATTCTATACCTATTTTTTAAATATATAAAAAAGGTACAACGCAAAATTTCAATTTATAATAAATTTCTTTATTATCGCCTTCAAAGTACTCTCCTGCTGCGGCAATACATGCATGCCAACGCTTGATCCAATTTTCCATACAAATTTTATAGGCCGCCGAAGGTATGGCCTTTAGTTCACGCAGCGAATTCTCTTTTATGGTCTCTATGGTCTCAAAACGCGTTCCCCGCAATGGCAGTTTGAGTCTGGGGAAGAGGAAAAAGTCACACGGGGCCATATCTGGAGAGTACGGTGCTTGGTTGATGATACTGGTTGAGTTTTTGGCCAAAAACTGCGATACAACGAACATCAACACTGAAATTGAACTTGTTTCGCACCAGCCGAGAAGCGACGCGTTTCAAACCCAAAACATCAGTTAAAATGTGTTCGGCTGATCCATAAGAGATGCCCAACAACACAGTAATCTCAGTTCGCTCGTATATCTCCTCCAAGTCAGTCGATATAACAAAACCGCTTACGTTCGGGACAGAAGAAACCAAGTACAGTATTGTGTAGTAAACAATAGAACGACCTCGAAATGAGTGAACCAAACGAACAAAAGCTACGCCGACACGAAAAAATACAATTGTTGTTGACTTCAGGCAGTGCAAAATTCAACCTTCGATACAAGAACTTGAAGGTTTGCTTAAGGAGCAAATGCATCTTGACATTAAACGTGTGCATTTACTTCAATATAATAAGACGAATAATGTTGTTTACATTCAGTTTTATAAAGAGTTGAATGAAATTCAATTCGCAAAAGACAATAACAATGTGCACTATGTGGAGCATGAAAATATCAAATACAACATTCCAGTATATATGGATGATAGTGCTATAGAAGTGCGTGTGCATGATCCTCCCTCAAGCGTCACCGATTCATATATTCGCAAAACTATGTCCCAATACGGAGAGATTCTCTCTATCGAAAAAGAAAAGTGGAAGAATTTTTTCCCCGGAATTCTAAATGGCGTACGTTCATTACGCATACACTTGAAGAAGCCTATACTTTCTCATGTGATTTTCGGTCAAGAAACAGGAATTCCGTGCAAATCACTTGTTACCTATGACAATCAGATCTCCACATGTCAATGGCCCTTATTACCGTTCTCACTTCCACTTTCACATTCACTTCACTTACATGTCACTTCACTTGATTTTCCCTATTACCAGTATCACGCATAGCGAAGTGATCACTGTAGTGGAAAAAACTCATTTTTTTCAACGAAATGTTGGTGGCGTGATATTCATAATGACATCAAGTTCATCCAAATAATTACTTTTGTCTTTGAAGCGACTTCCGTGCTAAGGACCTAAATTCACTTCACTCGATTTTCACCGTGAAGTGATACCGATAATAAGGGTCACAATCACTTCACTTGGTTTTCACCGTGTAGTGATACCCGTAATAAGGGCCAATATTGCCAAAAAGCTGTTCACTACGGTAAGCCATGTGACAAACTGGACAAGGAGACAACCACACCAAAGGACAATGGTGCTTCCTTCACACCAACCCTAAGCAACCCCAGTACACCTATGACAGTCACCAACAACAGTGAAGCATCCCCTTCAACGAAACCATCAATATCCTCTATAGAACAAAGTACACCAGCTGCAGTTAACAACTTACCCTCCAACCAACCAGCAACTGCAACCAATGTATAACAAGGCGCATCTACAGCAACTCTCAACGAGACTACGATTAACAAGGAAAACGAAAATAAAACGGAAATCACACACAATACCGACGATGAATCAATGGATGATGAGATAAGCCGCGGACGAAGTGACCCCCGATCCTTGTTGGATGGAAATGGAAACTCATCTCCCCCTAGAAAAAGGGTGACAACGAGATCCAATAGCAAAAAAAAAATTTAAGTAACAAAAATATAAGCCAATCGGCCACGTAAAGCTTTTACGCAAAAAGCTATTTTTTATTGTATAAAAATAAACACAGCAATTTCTCTAATCGGTACAGAACGATTTTGCAACACGATTTGCTTCACCGATTCAATGTTTTCTTCAGTAACAGATGTTGTTGGGCGGCCAGGGATCTCATCACGATCCAAGCTTGTACGACCACCTTTGAAGCGTTTATACCCTGTCTATGCCTGTGTTTTTCCTAGACACGATTCACCAAAGGCCTTTTCTAACATTTTCAACGTTTCTGAACACTTAAATCCATTTGCAACACAAAATTTGATGCACGCATTTTGTTCTAAATTTTCATCCATTATAAAAATCGCCACCCGAAAATTTTTCAACTTCTTTGTATAGACGCCAAACAAAAACTAATTAATCGTACGATATGCGTCAAAATTTGACAGACGCTTGTACTAAAATAAAATAAAAAGTTTACCGGTTGGACAAGCGAGGTAAGATTTCTTACTTATAATGTCTCACTCAATCCGTTAAAGAGAGATAGATGCAGGCATGTTAGAAATAACGTAACTTGGTGCAAACATTTTTCTCGTTTAGAACTCGCTCTTCAAGAGCCGAAGATCCGTTCAGCTCATAGCTTATGCCCCTCTTCACAATGCGGCGAACTGGGCAGGAAATGAATGAGCTGCAATTCTTTCAAAAAGAGCTGTGAGCTATCGGTTCACTTTTATGATTCGATTCATTGGAACAGCTCAGGAGCGAATTGCCCATCTCTATTGATAAGTAAAGAAAGTAAAAATTTTGATGCTTCCTTCATTCTATTCTGCGTAGTTGACTCGTACAGTCTCGGCCAGAATCCAGGTCTAGATTCCAAATCTAGAGCTTAGTTCTGAAATTCAGTTTCAGAATCCAACACCAGTGTGTTGATTTGTAGCAGTGTAGGTGTGATGTTATAGAAAATTTATTTGAAATTGGTTGAGCTGTAGATATTTTCGCAAGTGATTTTTGGAAAAAAGGAATCATCGATCAGAAAACTCACTGAAAAGAAACTGGCTATTGATTTAATGCAAACGCGATTCTCTTTAAGTATGATTTCACATAGTAAAAAATCAGTTGTGAAAAGTTTACTAGCGAACATTCTCCTCGATGAAATTTATGAAGCAAGTTCGCACATTGAATATACCTGATATCTTGATATATCTTGCAATTTGATGCTCTGTTGATTAGTTGAACAATAGTGGTGATGTATTCGAAATGCATTCAGTAATACCGTGGTGGTGGAGTAACTTCATCAATAAAATTATGTGATCATACATACTGTGATTAATAATAGTTAGCAGCTGATTAAAATATATTACCCAATTTGGCTTGAATATCATACGCAAAAGTAACAGGAGCGCAGGATATCGCTGAGCTAATTTAAACGCTGTGTCTGTTGTGTTTTTGGGACATATAAAATCCTGCGCTCCTTTTTACTTCTATAAATCAACTTCATGTTAGCTAACGTTTTATTGGGTTTAATTCACTTATCGAAAGCGCAGAGATTCGATAGCAGTCAACAAAATATTTCGCAGTTGCGATTCAGTTGCGAATTTATTCATTAGAGATGTTTTATTGATAAGAATATAATAATTGAATCTTGCACGAATCACTTCGGTGCCGAACTGACGGGTAGTGAAAATTCTTACGATTATCTCTTAAGCAATATTTTTGTGGGTGAGAATTCGTCAATCAATTTCGCTGATACAAAAAATCACTCGTGAATGTCGAGATTCAGAGTTCCAGTTCCATGCTTGTTTCTTGAATAAAAATCTCGGTAGTAAGTTTTACAGTCGCTGTTATTTTTTTAAATTATACCTATATCGAATAAAAATAGAATGATTTTAAGCTTAAAATAATCCACTAACTGACAGCTATCTACATTTCTTTTTTATTTCCAGTACATCCTGCTCTTGATCCATGTTGAATTAATTTCCCCTACTGTGATTTCAACTTTCCCAAGTAAGTATGCGGATCTTGTAGCTGTAAGATTTTCTCGCCAGTTACCAAACAATACCGAACTCACAATGTTATTCAACGGTTTCGCCACCAAAATCATCGTATAAACTGTTTCTCATCAATCAAACGAAACGACAGCTCTCTAATCATCAGTACATAAAAACCAAACCATGCGTGGCGAACTGTAAAAATAATTCTCAATTTGCTGCCACATATTAATTAACCCGTTTGGGGCACATTTCAGTGGCAATTAACGGCGAGCTAAAAACGTACGGATCCGATGGCACAGTGGGTTAGAAGCATCCAGTGGACAATCTTTCCAATCCAAAGTTCCAATCGCACCGATCAGCTTTACAGCCTAAATCCTAAAATTTAAAGATTCGGGCCTTTGTGTATCGTAAACATGTGATTGATTGCGATCGACATTCTATTTCAAACGACCAACCGCAAAATTTCTCGTTCCCTCTCATAGTCAATGGATTGAAATCGATTTAATTACGTTATTTTTACGAGCAGAAGATGATCGATTTCTTTTTTTTCGTGGCTGCTCGCTGCCATTGTTTTCCACGATCTATAAACCGCAACCGTTCGACACGACGCCGGGCGTTGAAACCCGGCCACAGGTGGATGTAATTTATTTAATATTTATTACCATTCACTGCACTTTCTTTGTACGCTGACCGCCGCAGATTGATTATCACTGTTGTCTGCAGTCACGCTGTAGAATTCCCTTACGATGGCGGCCGTTGGACTAACCCCTATGGGTGGCAGCCAGCCAATTAAGTAAATAGCCCGGGTACGGGTGAAAGCAGCCGATGATGGCCACGTGAAACATCGTGGTGTTTAGTTATTTCATTTTATTTTATTATCATTACCCCACCACCCCATCCCACCCATGATCGTTGATGTACCCAGGTCTTCCGGAAAAGTGTAACTAAAATATTCGATAAAAATTTCCACAGTCAGGTTCTCATAACGAACGATTCATAATGGCATCTAAGTCCTGGTCATAAATTAGCAACATGTGATTTCAGCAGCTCACAGAATTCGGCCAATTTTATTAGTTTGTTCATGAGAGTACTAATCAAACGTTCGACAGTTACGAGAATACTAGTTAAGTTCGAATATTATTATGATACATATGCATCAGTTTTTCCAAGGCGCGATGCGACATATTATAATTTTACAAGTGTAATTTTCGGGAGCCAAAGCCATTTCACCGAAAGTCGTTTCGCCGAAAGGGTCATTTCGCCGAAAGGGTCAGCGGCGGCCTCTTGCATACAAAACTATAACCGCCTCGTTTGCCCGGTCTTCTCAAAGCTAGGTTTCTTTGCTTTAGTTAGGTCCGAACGAGCGAGGTCGGACAGCACACAAATCAAATCGATGTGGTGAAGCCACATTAGATATTTTTTCACTTAGTAAACGGAAAATACCACATACATTTGCTTTGTAGATACACCTATGCAATTGCTTTGAGGCTTAGTGGCTAATAGTAAACCCGTTTTCTTTGGAAACTCCGTTCTGAGGTTCATGAATCAATCTTTATTCAAGAGTACAAGAATCAATTTTTATTCAAGAAGTACAATTGTAGGTCAACAAAACCAATTATAATATTAAGACAATAGCGGGCATCGGCGAAATTACCCTTTCGGCGAAATGACTCTGATCCATAATTTTCCTCCATCTCAAACAAAATTCCACTACCAACTGCACAACTGAACGGACGTGAAGAAAACACTTTTCAGAGAATCTGTATACAATTGGATTGATTTCAGTTAAGCATGAAAAAAGTTATGAACATTTCAAATTATTACTATCGACTTACCCTTTAGAATAAGTTCATTCGGGGTTACGTACAAAGTTGGGGCTTCAGAAATCGAAAAATTTTCAATGCATGTTCTCGAAGAACATACTTTCGAAAGCATCTGAGTGTCATCCAAATAGGATATCTAGATATCAAATGGCAGTCGTTCGTGGCACGCTGGTTCCATCACTTGACGAGCAACACTTTTAGGTCAGGTTTCTCCAAAAAATTGCTTGTTTTAATTTCCTCTTATTGTTTAAACAATTTTTTTAATAACTATTTATTGGAATATGAGTTAAAATTAAATTATTAAGATTTAAATTGGGTGTTCAGTAGGGTGGGACAAGGTTGTATGGGAAAAGATGAAAATGTTTATTTTTTCGCTCCACATAACTTTTCATTTTCCTTTTGGGTCCCTAAAGCACCATGCAAAATTTTAGCCCGATCGGAGAAACTATATTTTCGCGCCCACGGTTTAAAGTTTGTATGGGATTTAGTATGGAGAAATTCACTTTTAACAAAAAAATCGGCTGGAGATCAACCTATGAAGTCTAAAAATCAGCGCATATTTCGTAGGAAATTTAACGAGGAAGAAAACTTTAGAAGACCGCAAAACAATCCAACATTTGTTTAAAAAGTTATTAAAGAAAAACCGATACAAGGTCTGAACATTTGCTCATTCCTTAATATATCTAGCACCACTGTTGCTAGTGAAAGTAACATGATGTGACTTCCTTTTAATGTGCTATAACGGTTGATCCGTTTGTTCACGATAGTTACTCAGCAGAGTATGAAGATTATTTTCAAGTGACAAACCATGCTCCAAACCTTACAGCAAAGACACAAAACGTCATGTAAATTGTGTTTTTGTTTGCATAAAATGGTACCATCTATATCTTCTAAACTATAAGAGATAGAGAGTTTATATATTCCGCAAAGTTTTTGGATTTGAGTTTATCTAAAATATTGTAGAAGATTCCAAAAACCTATTTCTTCAAATTAAAAAGTTAGACTTTTTTGTGTCTTTACAGTGAGTTTTGGAACATGACTTGTCACTTAAAAGTAGTCCTCATACTCAGCTGAGAAACTTTTGTGAAGACATCAAACAACTAAAATCAACCGTTATAGCATAATAAAAAAAAGCACAATCATATTACCACCACTAGCAGCAGTGGTGCTAGATATATTAAGGAGTGAGCCATTGTTCGAACCTTATGTCGGTTTTCCTTTAATATTTTTTTTCTACAAATGTCGTATTGTTTTGCTGTCTTCTAATGTTTTCTTCCTCGATAAATTTCCTACGAAAATATCATATGCGCTGATTTTTAGACTTCATAGGTTGATCTCCAGCCGATTTTTTTTGTTAAAAGTGAATTTCTCCATACTAAATCCCATACAAACTTTAAACCGTGGGCGCAAAAATATAGTTTCTCCGATCGAGCTAAAATTTTGCATGATGCTTATGGGACCCAAAAGGAACACGAAAAGTTTGGTGGAGTTGATATCAATTTTTTGTCCCACCCTAGTGTTCAGCCACAATTGGTGACTTTTCAGCCCTATTATATACATGATTTGGTTATTACCATGAAGACATCATTTGCTTTTGCAATTATGTGATTTCTAAACCTACTTGTATTGTGTAATGGGGAAAAGGAACTTATATACTAACATACTAACTAATACAGAGAGCGAATCGATTCAATTGAAGATTGCATCGATTTTTGTCGGAATTTGCTTATAATATTATGTGACATTACATCTAATGGTTCTATATTTGTGAGTCTGTGGAACTCATTTGTACTAAACCAGGGAGGACGCTTCGAAATAATTTTCAGAATTTTATTCTGAATCCTTTGAAGCGTTTTCTTCCTGGTGAAACAACAACATGACCAAATTGGTACTGCATAAAGCATGGCTGGTCTGAAAATTTGTTTATAAATTAACAATTTGTGTTTCAGACAGAGCTTAGAATTTCTGTTTATAAGAGGATATAAACATTTAATATATGTATTAAACTTTGCCTGGATTCCTTCAATGTGATCCTTGAAAGTGAGTTTTTGTCATACGTTAAGTATTTTGCTTGATCAGACCATGTCAATTCCAAGCCATTTAATTTGAGAATGCGATTATTGTTTGGTTTAAGAAAAGAAGTTCTTGGCTTATGAGGAAAGATAATTAATTGCGTTTTTGCTGCATTTGGTTTAATTTTCCATTTTGACAGATAATCACTGAAAATATTTAAACTTCTTTGTAGGCGACTGCAGATCACTCTTAGATTTCTACCCGTGGCTAACAGACTTGTGTCGTCACAGAATAGCGATTTCTGACAACCAACGGGTAGATTTGGAAGATCAGAAGTGAAAATATTATACAAGATTGGAGCTACACTCGAACCCTGCGGAACACCGGCTCGTACGGGGAGCAATTCAGATTTACAATTCTGATAGCTAACCTGAAGAGTACGATCAGTTAAATAATTTTGAATTATTTTGATCAAATAAATAGAAAATTGGAAATCAGACATTTTTGCTATTAAACCTTTGTGCCAAACACTGTCGAATGCTTTTTCTATGCATGCAACTCCAGTGGATAACCCAGAAGATTAATTTGATTTTATCATGTTCGTTACTCTGACAACTTTATGAGTAGTTGAATGTTCATGACGAAATCCAAACTGCTCTGATAAAAAAAAATTGAATTCTCATTTATATGAGACATCATTCTCAACCAGATATTTTTTTCAAAAAGTTTACTGAAAGAAGAAAGTAAGCTAATTGGTCGATAACTTGATGTTTCTGCTGGGTTTTTATCAGGTTTGAGGATAGGAATTACTTTATCGTTTTTCCATCTTTTTGGGAAGTAAGCTAATGTAAAACACTTGTTGAAAATTTTAAACAGGAGTCTCAAGGCAACATTGGGAAGATTTTTAATAAGAATATTAAAAATTCCATCATTACCAGGAGCCTTCATGTTTTTGAGTTTCCTAATAATTGATTTAATTTCATCAAAATTCGTCTCAATAATGTCATCGTGTGATAACACTTGGGTTGAAATATGATCATATTTCAGTGAGACTTCATTTTCAATAGGACTCACAACGTTAAAATTATAATTGTGGACACTCTTGAATTGCTGAGCAAGTTTTTGAGCTTTTTCGCCATTTGTAAGAAGTATTTGATTTCCTTCCTTGAGAGCAGGAATTGGTTTCTGAGGTTTCTTAAGAACCTTAGAAAGTTTCCAGAAAGGTTTAGAATATGGTTTAATTTGTTCAACATTTTTTAGCGAAATTTTCATTTCGCAAAAGAGTTAGTCAATGTTTATTTTTTTGTAAATCCTTAACTATGTTTTTCATAGCAGGATCACGAGAACGTTGATATTGTCGTCGACGAACATTCTTCAACCGAATGAGCAGTTGAAGATTTTCATCGATGATAGGAGAATTTAATTTAGTTTGAGCTTTGGGAACTGAAAGATTTCTAGCTTCGATAATGTAATGATTCAAATTATCAATTGCTGTGTCGATGTCCGCAGAATTTTCTAAAATAGTTTCATGATCCACATGATTTTCAATGTGAGATCTGTAATCCAACCAATTAGCTCTATGATAGTTGAATATATAACTAATTGGATTAATTATAGCTTCGTTGGAAAGTCTGAATGTTACTGGAAGATGATCTGAGTCAAAGTCAGCATGTGTAATCGGTTCACTACAAATGTGACTTTGATCTGTTAGAACCAGATCAATTGTAGACGGGTTTTTCACGGAAGAGAAACAAGTCGGATTACTGGGATGAAGAACTGTGAAGTAACCAGCTGAGAGTTGATTATGAAGTATTTTGTCATTACGGTTATTTTGCCCACAACTCCACTGGACATGCTTTGCAATTAAGTCCCCTATTACGAAAAATTTTCCGTTATATCGCCTAAATCGACTTCGTTTAAAGAAGCGAATGGCATTGAAGGAATATTGGTAGGTAGACTGCCATTAGAAGAAGATGATTTGGCCGATCTACCTATTAATAAATTGATTTCGTTAGAAGACGAATTGGAAGGCGACAACATCATACAATCAGTCTCAAGGTTGTGCAAAAGATCAGAGAAAAACAATATATTTTTCTCTGTATTTTCTAATAGTACAACATTTCAAGAATATTTTGTCAAATGTTCCAACCTATAGGAACAAAACTCTGGAAATTATGGGCTTTTATCTTTTCTTGTCTCATACTGCGAAGAGGCAAGAGCTCGGCGCGGGTCCAAAATTTCTGTTTCGATTGACTTGAAAAAATTGATAAAACATTCTTGAAATATTTTATTATAGCAAAATACAAAATAAAAATATGATTTTTCGAAAGTGTTGTACCATACCCGCCCCCTAGAAAAATAAATTGTTTCCTTCAATTTTATTGACCATGAACTTTTAACGCGTTTTTCTTGAAAGCACGTTTTAACAGTCCGTGTCCTCCGTCATACAAAAACTACTTCACCAATTATTTCAAATTTTGCACACACTTTCTACATAATACATATATTATCCAACCCCAACGTTTTCCTTTTTCGCTACTTTGAGGAGGTTTTACAGCTCAAAAATGGCAAATTTTTTCATGAAAAACCAAAGCTTTGACTTTAAACAACCACTAAAATTTTAAAGAAAAATTTAAAAATCGAATAAAAACGTAGGGGTCTAGAAAAACATCTACTACAACTATGTTGCTTTGATTTTTTGGCTTCTGGTGATTCTGGAAAATATTTCTCCATCGACTCATTTCTCAATATTTTTCCATGAAAACATTATGTTTTCCACATCTTACAGGATGAATTTTGACTATTGTATAATGTGATCAGTTTTGATATTATTCTACAACAGCTTCAGTGAGATGAAATCTTTTGCACACAGCTCCTAAGAACTCGATTCCTAACCCATTAGAAAAAACCATCAGAAGATTTATCTGGGGCACGTGACCAATGAACTCGAAGCAAAAAAGTGACTGCATAGTCTTTCCTTATGAGTAAGGTGTTTTGTGTTGGACCTACCCACACAAAATAAAATCTGACAGATTATATCATGTAGTCTTGTATACTTGATGGTACATCATTAGAAGAAGAAAAGCATTACTCAATTTCGTGATGAAAACAAAGCCATTTCAATCGAGTGGAAATTTCTTCAACGGCAAACGAGATAAAAATAATCGAAAATTCTGGATATAGTTTGAAATTGTGGTTTTGAATGAGTTGTCTGAAATTCTACAGTGATATTCTAGTCCCCATGATCCGGATTTTGTACTCGCTAACATTTGCACATTTGCTTTTGCAACATTTGCACTTCAAATAAGACCGGTTTTCCTGAGCAAAATAAAAAAAAAACAACATCTTGATGCCTTAGCGTAAGATCGAAATTGTGGCACGTACACACATTGTTTCAATAAAGTTACATCGAAATGTGCAAAGAGAAAGCATACAAAAAAAAACTTCCCTATTTTCGGGTCCTCGATTGGTGGTGCAAAAATTACTCTCCGGTGGCGGACACACCCCGCGCCCACGGTTCCGCACACAATCGAAATAGCCAGCTGACGGTCAGAGAAATCGCGAGATGCTGCTAGCCGTCTAAATATAAAAATAATTTATGTTATGAAATGGTGTGTTTCGGTACAGACGAATTCCGTGCTGTAAAGCAATCGCCAACTTTTGGGTAGCGAAAAATATGTGCTTAGGATAACAGTACCGATGATTGTCTCAATTTCTTCACTCCATAATTGCGGTACATATCTCGTTGACCTTATGGTGAGGTTTTAGAAAAGAGCTGTCAAAGTTTTTGACGAAGCGAGATTATCGAATGCTACCGTTGATAGTTCTAAACTTATCCTAATGCTTATTCTACGACAAAGTGAGTTTCGACATTCCAAATCCTGGCATCGACATTCCAATTAGTTAGGCCAAATATCACTCGTATTTTTTTGCCAATTATTAGCAGTAGTTGGAATAGTATAAAATGCTGAGTAATGGGATGAAAATACGAACGTTCACTGTATGGAATTGCATGCATAAATCATTCGATGCGATGTAAAAATGTTTGACAGGTCGCTGCCGGCGGTGGTCAAAAATCGAAAGTTACGCAGGTGTCTCATCGAAACCGGGTGGATGAGTTTGAGTTGAAGCGGAGTAATTATTCTCACGCGTAGGTTTGGAGAACTCGAAACACGAATAGTCTTTGTATCAGTCTCGGTCATTTTGTTAGTATAAAGACTGTCCCAGAAAGTATAGACGCAACCGAAACCCGCTGCCATTTCGCAATAGTTCAGAATCTGTTAATTTTTATGGCTGCGTCCTATTGTTTACACTCTTTTCTAACCACTTGTGCAGTTGTTTATTCGTTTTCATTAGTTTGTCTCGAAATGCGTGGACTTTCAGCAGAACAACGTCGAAAAATTGTGTACAAATTGTACACAGAACGCGGACTGTCACTGAGAAAGATAGCAAAAATGGAAGGAGTAAGTGAGCAATCAGGAAGTTCGGTGAGGATAACACCTTTGAGGATAAACCGAAAAAAAGATCCTGCTAACCCTCAGTTGGATAAACGTATACTGAAGGCGTTCGAGCAAAAGAAGGAGGTTTCAGTTCGGGATGTGGCCAAATAAGTGGGCACTTCAAAGTCAAATGTTCTTCGTGCTAAAGAACGGAAATTTGAACTGCATAATCATGGATGACGAAACCTACGTGAAACTGGATTACAAATCCTTGACGGGACCACAATATTATACGGTGCGAGAGGTGCAAGTGTTAAACCAGTCCGAGACATCGATTGAAGTCGAAGAATCTGGTAAGAAAGCTATGGTCTGGCAAGCAATTTGTAGCTGCGGTAAGATTTCGAAATCCTTCATCACCACTGCTTCAATGAACAGCGAAATATACATCAAGGAATGTTTACAAAAACGACTTCTACCCATGATTCGAAGCCACAAGAATCTTGTTGTCTTCTGGCAAGATCTTGCTTCTGGCCACTACTCGAAATCAACGGTAGAATGATATACTACCAAAAATGTCACTTTCATTCCAAAAGACATGAATCCACCAAATTGCCCACAACTTCTACCAATTGAGGAATTTTGGGCATTAACGAAGGCACATCTTAGGAAACATGTCTCGGCAGCCGAAACCATTCAACAGTTCAAAAAGATTGGAAAAAAGTGTCAAAACTTGTCACCAAGAAGTCTGTACGGAATTTAATGAGGAACGCTCGCAAGAAGGTGCGCCAGCTAGTCTACAATGGCTAAGTAGCAAATGTTGAGAATAATATTCTGTTGTTGTAGTCTAATATTATCAGTATATCGAATAAATTTGAATATCTAACACTTGTGAATTATTTACAGTGAAATAAAAGTGCGTCCATACTTTCTGGGACAGTCTTTAACACGAAGAATCCGCAGATCATAAAATTACAAAATTTGCTGATAAAGCTATATGCGGCTACTTAGGCAAAATTTCTTTGTTGAAGCGGTGAACTATTAGCTACCCCCCGACGAGACTAGCAGTAAAAAATATTTAGTGCAATAGGTGTCTTAAGTTCTAATAACTGAATAATTGGTTAAAACAACTAAGGCATTTTTTACTTTCATGCGTACAGGTAATCTTGATGGGATTGTGTCATTGCTCAGTTGCACGAGTGACACCTCATTGAAACGTTTCATTTTCCGCTTTTATACCGCTGACAGACATGTGATTCCCGTACAATGATTTCTGTACAACGCTGCATACGCGTACAACGATTAGGTGACAGACATGTTTCGCGCACAGAATGAATATGCAGTGAAACGAAACAACTCAAAACTTAACTTAATGCTCCGATGATCGATAATATAGAAACCAAAATTTTTGCGGTTTGATGTGTATTCCTAGTATTTGATTTATGACATATATAATCAAAACCTCTCTGAATTAATAAACTAGTTTTATGTGTAAGTGTTCAACGGATGACAGTTTTACTCATATCACATTTTATGGTTTTACGGTACATTTATGACACGTTTGTTCTGGGATACTGGATTTTTCCTCCATTGTTTAAATGTAATTAGCATTAGGAGAATTTGATGTCCATGATGTTGATGTTCTACCGTAACATTACTGAGGCCAAATAAAAGTAGAAAATGGAGAAAATATAAAAGGTTTTTATAGAAGTTATTTTCGGAACACTAGCACTATTATTTATGCAACGAAGCTGATTTCTTCCAAAAAGGTGATTAATCATCAAATTTTGTTTGTCGACTTTTGCAAAATCCACATAAATTTCAAGGTGTTCAGTCATAATTCCTTTTTTACCTGCGTAAATATAAGAGCGCTTAAACTTTTAACATTGAGCTTCATAATAGTAAATAAATCTAAGATAGTTTTAGTAATAATCAGAAATGGCATGGCACACACATTTTCCAGAAAAATGCTTTTAACAGTTACGAAATTTTCATAAAAAGAATTATGTTTATCATAAAGCTGATTTTAAAACCTTCTTGAATTTTGAATCATTCCGAAATAGATTTGACATAGGTTTGATACTTTGTTTTGCTTCATATTAAATAAAATAGTCTAGTAGGTTGGAATATAAACTCATAATGGTTTTATTAGGAGTTTGAGGAGTTTAAAGTTGTTATGCCATATCTACGAAGTAACACTGAAAACTACTACAAGTATTCATTAAATTGAATATGTTAGTTGGTACGTGTTCTGCTTCAATTCACCCACACTGAAAGACATGATTCGCTGTTCTCTATTCGTACCCAAAATAAGACTCTTTCTAAACAATTCAAAAACAAGTTTTCTTTCTATCCAACGGCATTCAACCTGATGATATAAGACAAAGTAATTAGAAGATTTAGTTTCCCAGAAGTGAATATATACACGGAACGACCGAAATTAGCTCTGCGCCTAATTCGTATTACTGTTTTTGAATTAGTTGATTTTAACAACAAAATTTCCAAAATAACTATAAAATTAGTTAAAATTGAGAATTTACTTTGCTGAAAAAACTCTTAGTTTTAGAGAATGTGTTTAGTTGGTGAATATCCTGGACTCAAACCAGCAATATTTCAATCCAACACGAAATTCTCATTGACAACTAATTTTGTTTTTAAAATCAGAAAATTTGTTTCTATTTATCTATCACCATCATTACTGAAGGACAGCATAAAGAAACCAAAACTGAAATGGGTATTATTAACAAGTTTATTAGCCAAAAACTCATGAGAAGTGTCAAAGCAAAACAATCCATTAAAAAGCTAAGAAGGACAGTCTTATTGAAACTGCTTGAACATTGTTTTGATGTTTTTCGCATGTGTTCGATATATCTTTATTTAAATTTCTAAACCGATATGTAAAAATGTCGTAAACTGTTAGTGGAAATCGTATTTATTCAGAATTTGTGCGCACTTGAAGCGATTGTGCGTAATAAAATTTTTACGCGGAACAGTGAAGTGAATTTCGAATGTTTCACTCTAATTGTGATGAAGTTTTTTTGTATCTTCAAACCTTCCGAGCTGCGCCGTCCGGTGTACTATTTGTATTCGGTTTTTGTTTTCCGAGTGCTCAAAGTTTTCAGTGAGAATGAAGAAACAGTGATTTAGAAGAAAAAAAAATCAAAAAGATGTTTACGTTTCGTTTATGTCTTTTTCTCCAACACAACATCGTATTTATACCTGCCAATATAGAAAAGACAACCGCGTCTGAATTTTTTTCGGCAGTAGTGTGCCATCTAGTGGCTAGTAGTCATTAAGGTGTTACCGTTTCGGTGACAGGGCGCCATATAGCTGCAGATTGCAGAAGACAATTCAACCATTCATATTGGTTGAAAACAACATTATATTTCTTTAATTCAACTAAAAAATTAGTTGACTGGATATGAAGTGTGCCTTAGCTAAGAAATGACAGTACGTTTATTTTGTGAATTCAACTAAAAAAAATAGTCATTTCAACAAATATTTTATTATTATTAAGGGAATGAGAATAAAAAATCTAAATCAGCAAAAGTAAGATTTTTTTAGTTGTCTCAAAAAATAACTAACTAAAACCAGCAAATCAACTAAATTTTTCGCGAAAATGCTGATTTCGGTCGTTCCGTGTAGGACCAATATGATGAATGGAATTACCATATGTACATTCAAAATATGAATCATCACACGGAACGACAGAAATTAGCTCTGCGCCTAATTCGTATTACTGTTTTTAAATTAGTTGATTTTAACAACAAAATTTCCAAAAAAAACTATAAAATTAGTTAAAATTGAGAATTTACTTTGCTGAAAAAACTCTTATTTTTAGAGAATGTGTTTAGTTGGCGAATATCCTGGACACAAACCAGCAATATTTCAATCCAACACGAAATTCTCATTGACAACTAATTTTGTTATTAAAATCAGAAAATTCGTTTCTATTTATCTATCACCATCATTACTGATGGACAGTACAAAGAAAACAAAAATGAAATGGGTTTTATTAGCAAGTTTATTACCCAAAAACTCATGAGAAGTGTCAAAGCAAAACAATCCATAAAAAAGCTAAAAAGGACAGTCTTGTTGAAACTGCTTGCAAATTGTTTAGATGTTTTTCGCATGTGTTACGATATATCCATATATAAATTTCTAAACCAATTTGTAAAAATGACGTAAACCCTTAGTGGAAAGTGTATTTATTCAGAATTTGTGCGCATTTGAAGCGATTGTGCGTAATACTGTTTTTACGCGGAACAGTGAAGTGAGTTTCGAATGTTACACTCTAATTGTATAAGTCAAATGATGTTTTTTGAATCTTCCAACCTTCCGGGCCACGCCGTCCGGTGTACCACTTGTATTCGGTTTTTGTTTTCCGAATGCTCAAAGTTTTCAGTGAGAGAGTTGATTTCGCGAAGTCGAATGAAGAAAACAGCGATTTAGAAGAAAAATTTTCAAAGAGAAGTTTATGTTTCGTTTATGTCTTTTTCTCCAATACAACATCGTATTCATACCTGCCAATATAGAAAAGACAATCGCGATTGAAATTTTTTTCGGTAGTAGTGTGTCATCTACTGGCTAGTAGTTTTTTTTATCATTTATTTTACCCCGGCTTTAACCATTTTGGTCGTTCACCGGGTAAAATACTGGCTAGTAGTCATTACGGTGTTAACATTTTCCGGTGACAGAGCGCCATATAGCCGCAAATTGCAGAAGCCAATTGGTTGAAAACAACGTTTTATTTCTCCAATTCAACTAAAAAATTAGTTGAATGGAAATGAATGTGCCTTAGCTAAGAAATGACAGCATGTTTAATTGATGAATTCAAATAAAAATTTTTTAGTTGTGTCAAAAAATAACTAACTAAAATCAGAAAATCAACTAGCTTTTTCGGCAAAATGCTGATTTCGGTCTTTCCGTGCAGAAATGAATATATAGGACCAATATGATGAATGGAATTACCATATGTACATTTAAAATATGAATCATTATGTTTTTAAATCCATTTCAACAATAATTTTACTTGTTATTGAACTGGAAACAATTACCTAATAGTGCTGATTTTATGTACAAATATGAATATATTGTTTTCCTTATTTGTATTTCGAAACTTCACCAAATTCATGAACATTTCTTTGTTTGACTGCGTTTTGAAAATATGCTGCAACGTTGATAAAGTATATAAGTTTTATGTTGCTTGTTAGCATTTTACAGAGATTTTTTTTTATATTAAAACAAAGGTTGTTTATTATTTGATACTAAGAAGAAGGAAATATTGTTTCGTGAGTTCACCATCGCTCGTCAATGGCGCTGGAAGCAGTAAACAGTGATGTGATTTTGCACAGTACAACGATAAATGACCGTAGTACGGAAATCACCGTTGTATCATGATGCTCGCGTGATACCACCGTGATTCAGGGTGACAGACATGTGATTTCATGGCGTACAGTGATTCCGATATCACATGTCTGTCATAAGCATTTAGGGTGTACGTCATTGCTCAACCGTAACGTTTCATTACTCGTTTGAGGTGTGTGTGTCTTTGCTGGGTGTTATTGCTAAACTGTCAGCACAATAAGTCAAAAATGATAGTTTAGTCACAACAATAATCGATTAGTTGTACCAAATTTTAACCAATAAAATTCAGAAAAAACAACTAATATTTTAGTTGATTTGCGATCGCTGGCTTGTCCGTGAAAAGAAAGCATCATTGTCACATGTTGTTCTTTTTCGATCGTTGAATATGTCTAATATGTCGTTTTGATGAAATGACGAACTTTTATTTGAAATACCTCGTATTGTCTGTTGGAAACTGTTTGTCAATTTCAGCAGTCATTTTTTTTCTCCTATCTCTCCATATCGGAATCCAGAATCAGTTTTTCAGCCTTTCCCGACTTCTGGTTGGCAATTGTCTAATATTTCTCGACCAGACGAGAATGTTCTTTTAGACCTTTCTTGTAGAGCTTCGAGTTTGTAGACACATTTTTAACAAAACTTGAGTTTTTGTTGGAAGCTGAAAATCGCTTGCGGAATCTGAAGTTTTCCTGCGATGATTCATTGAGTTTAGCGGTCGTGTTGTATTTTTTTCTGAATGAAGAACTGCTAAAAATTGGAACGCTCGGAAATGCATACCTCTACTTGTTCATCGAATATCTCGGCTTTGAAGGCTTGTATCATAAATCTACCGTGACAATGTCTAGATAATTTAGTTTAGATGCGATTAGTACATAAAAACATATATGTTATCGCGATAAAAAAAGTCTTGTATTTTTCTGTGAAAAAAAGTCAGTTTCAATGCATCCACCATTTTTTTCGCTTTGGTTTTCTGATAGCATTCTGAAAAAGGAGAGAGAAATAAAATTGGCTCGACAAGGCTGCCAAACACACAGACATTCAATCTTTGTAAAAGTTGAACCCGGTACAGTTTGCTCATACGAGAGAGTACAAGAGAAATACGATGCGCAAAGGGAATTGAGCTAGCCACGTGGTCGATTTAAAACTCAACACGTGACCCTCTGTCATCAGACCTTAAAGCATGACGCCTGAATTTCAGCTGAAATTTCAGCGAAATTGATCAAAATGGTTCATGATCCGAGAACTATTTGACATGGAGCATTCAGGGGTTTTTTTGGTTTGTACGTAAAGTACATATTTAGTTTCGATTTCTTCGCGTTTCGCCTTCGGCTCATCAGTGCTTAAAGCAGTTAAAATTGAACCGCCATCTCCGCCTAACAGTTCAATTTGAACCGCTAAGCAGACGCAAAGTCCACACTATTTATGTGACCCTTTAACACATGATTTATTTGACATGGAATATTTTCATAACATGAAAATACACTCTTTTCCCCAAATCATGACTCGTTTTGCTTATTTTTAGAATCGGAATTTGAACTGCTATGCACTGATGAGTCAAAGACGAAACGTGAACATATTGAATTTGTAACAGATCATCAGACTTCAGATATTCTGATTGAAATGAAACTATACAAATGTTTTCAATATGACAAACTATTTATTTTTATCAATGGAAAGACCAATCCGACTCAAGAATGATGAATAATTTTTAGAATGCACTTTTTTCATATTACTGTGGCTCGAAAACTACGTGTAGAACACGATTCTACACATAAAAAGCAAAAAAAAGTTATTTTCAAAGATCTCAATGTTTTACGTGAACTCATGATCTGAGTCACTGAGTGTTGAGAAAATCATGATCAGTAAAAGTTCATTTCAGTATCACTCGTGAAAAAATCAGTTCAAGAGATTTTGTAAAAAAAACTCAGTGACTGAAAAAATCACTTCCGATTTTCTAATTCATGAAACAAGCATAATGGAACTCTGAATCTTGAAGTTCACAAGTGATTATTTGTGTCAGTGGAACTTGATGACGAATTTTCACCCGCAGAAACGTCGCTAAAGAGATAATCGAAAGCGAGAAGAGTCTCCGATGATATTTCAACACTGAATTTCCACTACGCTTCAGTTCGACACCGAAGTGATTCGTACAAGATTTAAGTATTATATTTTCAGCAATAATAAAATCTCTACTGAATAAAATCGCAACTGAGAAATAATAACTGTAATATTTTCGATGTCAATATGATCAACAATATTTTTTTCCACATTTCAAATAGTGATTATAGTGTTTCAATTCCAACTGACTGATTACCCTGCACTATTTAGATTAAACCCAATGAAACACTATTTAGCATGAATTTGATTCATAGAAATAACAGGACCGCAGCATTGTCAGCATGTCTGAAACACTCAAACGCTGCACCTGCGTCTGACGCGTTTGAATTGGCGAAGCGATAACCTGCGCTCCTGTTACTTCTGCGTACGACATTCAAATTAAATTGGATAATATTTTTAATCAGCAGCATAACATGCTCTATGATTGTTTTTACTATCATTATAACTATTTCACAGTACTTGCTGTTTTTATTGATGATGTTACTCCACCACCACGGTATTGCTGAGTAAATCTCGCATGCACCACCACTATTGATACACTTATCAACCACCCTACGCACACTGAACATTTTCAGAAAGGTGCAGGTTTTGTTCATCGCCGAATTTATTTATCATGTATTTTGCAAAGGGTTGAGATTTAACGACTATGAAAGTTCATTTCCTGAAAATCATTTTCTGGTCATCAGTTGGCTATTTTTTACCAAGAACTTGAGCTCTTGACGATGACTACAAATTTTTTCACCAGTAACTAATTCATTTTACAAAAAAAATAAATTGCATAAACGTAAAGGTGTTAATTTGATTTTTTCAGTTTTTTTTAATTTTTGATTATGTTTTGGACCTTTTTAAAGTATTAAGTAAAACTCGTCTCCCCATCCGTGCATTTTTGTCGTACTGAAGATATATGCAATTTTTCATCGAAATCAGAATAAGACGATCACAATTTCGCCATCTTTTCTGCTGTTAATTTCTGGAATTACTCAACATAAAACCCCCGAGACTTGATAGCATTTGCAATCAGAACCGGGTTAAGTTTTGCTTTAAACGAAAACTCTATAAAACTACCAGGAAAGGAAACTCAGCCTATGTTTTCAGATAAGATTTGGTTTTTACTGTTCTTTACGTTTCGTCTTAGACTCGTCAGTGCAGAGCAGTTCAAATTGAACTGCTTATTGAAAAGCTAAACAGTTCAACTTGAACCCCTAAATGACCATACCTGTATTGGCCAGTAACAAACGTTTTCGTTCGGCACGTCAGGAAAGACGTGGTACTTCGGTAAAAAAAAAGTGTGTTGCAAGTAGCATTAACTTTGCGTCTGCTTAGCGGTACAAGTAAGAATTTCATGCTAACCCATTGAACAGAACTACACAGGTAACCAATAAGCACATATTAATGCCGCGCTATGACAGCAAATAATCGCTAATTGGCACTTTAATCGCTCTAGAGACTGCATTAGGACCGATTTTGGCAAAATATACGGCTATTCATGGATCATGCTTATGTATGACAGGTGTTCATTTTGTAAGCGAAATTCTGATTGATTTACAACAGATGAGCTTTCAGATTACAGATATAAAGCTATAAGAATTTTCGGTGCTATTAAAAGGCTATTTTACTGCCATTATTAGTGCTTACTGGTTACCTGGGTAATTTCATTTTGATTTTAGAAATCTTCAGAAAATCAGTCAGTTCCGTCCAATAAAAAAAAACCTAAATTCACCTCTGAAATAAAGTAACGTGCAACACTGGTTCCCCGAAATCATCAAGCCAATTTCGATCGCATGATTCACCTTCAAAACCTTCTTCCATGCCGAGCTCAGCTTTAACCGAGATTGAACTGCGAAATGGAAGGGGTAAAAAAAGAGTTACATACTAGAGCGCCCCCCTAAAAATAAAGCCAACTCACTCCTCAACAGGCATTCTATTTTAAGCCAAAAACTTCCTTAAAGTTCGCAATTTTTCCGCTACTCCCAAGTCCCGACCTCACCAACCAAGCCTCTGGATTTCTGGAACAGGTACTCATTTTCGTGCATATTTATTTAAAAGTAAGCCAAGTGGTTTGCGCGCTTCAATCTCTCGGCGTGGCCTTAAAAAGAGGAAGAACTGCGCAACCAACCAGCAGCTCCACCCCGACAGCTCATCCAGCGCTACGCTACGCAACGCAACCGACTTTGGTTTGCTGGAGTACAGGCCAGCCCACCACCCTCCCACACCCCCTTCGCAGTTGTGGCTAAGATTTCACGTGTGGAATGGATGTTAACACTGGGGAGGAACCTCAAATAAGAAGGAGCGAAGTTGGAGTTTGAAGCGGAGAAGAAAGATCGAGTGTACTGAACGGATGAATGATTCAAGGTGAAGTGATTTTATATGGTTGTTAGCTTTTATTTGCAAGGAACAAATAAGCATTGCAGAATTGCTGTTGCTGCTGTTGGTTTGGAATCTCCAGAGTAGAGCGTGGTTTCGCGTTCGCCGTCCGTTTCACTGTACAGTTGCCTCTGTGTTTCCACCTCTCTCCGTTACCCACCGAAACCTCGTGTTCCTCGCACTTCGGTAGCAACCAACCCAAAGCCAGATTTGCACACTTTTGGTCTAGGTGGTTGTGTTGGTGGTGGTTGCTCTTTGGCGATTCTTATCGAAAATGTGCTTTGATTTCTATAATGATGAGATTTCTTAATTTGTGGCCATTTCGCGATGTAATTGCGCTGTGGGCCAGAAACCCCATCGGAAGACCCGCAAAAATACTGGTCGAAAGCCGCGATCCGCCAAATGATAGAACGTTGAGCGATGGATGGAGCTTTCTGGGCATCAAGAAAGCACAAGTAACGCAGAGTTCAATGAACTGCAGCACTGATGGCGAGCAGGTTGCTCTCGGAATGGGCTGCAGATTCGCTTTATAAAGGAATTTCTTTTTTTTCTTTCGGTAAAGTAAGCACACTAATCATTTCGATGTGAGACTTCTTCACTTTAAACTACTCGATCATGTTGACTCGTTAATGTTGAGCAGCCTAGACTCTCATCAGCCACTGAAGAAAATAACTTAATTTTGATACACGGATGAAAAGCACAAAAAACCAAAGCTCCTAATTAATGAGACTTTTTGCAATCTGAACACGCCGATCGTACACTTAGATAGCTTTTTGACCCAAGCAAAAGGTTATAATTTTTTTCACCACAATACAGATGGTACCGGATGTTCACTTGGTGTTGCCACTGTAGATGCATCTCTCGCCCAGTAGTAATTTGTAACTTGGAAAAAGATACTGATATTGAAGAGAGTTACTTATTGAGCCGTGATGTAATACGTAATACTAAAGTACTAATTAGTTCCGTCATGAAATTCCGCGAAATGACCCATTTTGCGGAATAGCTTTCGACGAAACGGCTTTCGGTGAAACGGCTTCCGGTGAAACGGCTTTCGACTAAATGGCTTTCGATGAAACGGCTTTCGGCGAAACAGCTTCGGTGAAACGGTTTTTGGCAAAATGACCCTGATCCTATCATATTACTCGTGCTTTGGTTGGAGTGTATGTGTGGAAGATGCGCATTGTTTTGTCTGCGTTCTTAGCGTCTATGTTGCACTCGATTCGTGGGAACTGGAGTGTAGGGTAACAGAGGTATTTTGGCCCACTTTATAAAAATATCCACTAAGTGTTGTAATATCTTTGGAAAACACGCAACAGGTAATTTAATGTGCTTCAAATTGATGCAACACATACTACACGGAACCACCCGCGATCCCATTTCAACCAGAATATTAGTTGATTTTCTGAATTCGATTGGTTAAAATTTGGTACAACTAATCGATTGTTGTTTTAACTAAACTGTCATTTTTGTTTTTCGATTAGCAGAAACGATGGTTGAAACAACTAATTTAACTGTTTGAAAAAAAAAATGCTGTCAATTAGTGAGGACACATACCTACAAATATTTTAGTTGAACTAACTGGTGTTGTTATTGAAACAAAATTCTGTTAGTTGGAAAATAAATCGGTTTTAAAGGTTTAAATTTACCTTCAAACGGTTGAACTAAAGTTATGCACTGATAATTTTAGTCAATTTATATGAGCTGGGGTGCATCAACCGCTGGGAATTGGAATTTTGCGACGGCAATTCAATCGCAGCGCGTTCTGTGTGTTTGAAACCCTTCGCTCCTGTTACTTTCATAAATTAAATTCATGTCAAAAAGCGTTTTATTGCTAATGCATGAACATCATCATCGGTATCAAACAGCTGGAAGTAAATCAATGATCGAATTTGAAGCATGAAATTTTTGCGCATACCTGATTGAAGATTACGAGATGATCATTCATTAACATTTTCTAATTTGTCACCAAATCTTTTTCATCTTAAACAAGGTTAACTTTATCACAACACCGCTATTATATAAACACTTGTTATCATAAATTTCTCAAATCGAATGAACACAATTTCACAAAACGCTCTAACTATCGATGTTGTTTTCATTGACATTTTGAAGCGACGCGAACAGATTTCAACTAAAAAAGTTGTTGATTCTGCATTGCGATTATTGTTTTGCTTTCAACTGTCTCCGGCATTTGACAGCATTCAAAACAACATATTTTTCAACTACTTGAATATATGCAAATCAAAAACCATATTGGTTGAATCAAAAAGAAATTAGTTAAATCAACTATCGCAAAAATCAAAAACTGCGATATCGCAATTTTATGATCGAAGGGTTCTCCGTGTACTTACCGAATTCATACATAAACCGAATATTTCAATCCATTTGAAAAGAGAAAAATAGTCAAAATGTAATCAAAGCATGTTTTACTTTAGTTCGACAACTCAAAACCATAACTCATATGTCATGAATGTCTTGATCAAATTCCGTCAGATAATATTTCAATCTTAATTTTCAAGGCATACTGTTTAGCATTCAGTTATTCGAACATAGTTTTAAAAAATATTAGAACATTGGGTCTGTTTAAGCCACTTAGTAGTGATTCAACCTACCTTCAACAATTTTTTTATTAGATATTATCAGGTGTACAACTTTGCTTCCGCCGTTTTTTTTTTCAAAATTAGAAGCTTTATTGCGAAAAAGTGCGTACAGAAGTATTATTCAAAGTATTGTCCGTCGCTACCGTCAACTTTCTCCCATCTTTCCGGCAATTTTCGGATCCCGGCTCGAAAAAAGGAGTCCTCTTTTGACGCTATCCATGAAGCAATCCATTTTTCCAACTCTTCTAAGGATTGAAAATGTTGATCTGCCAGGCCGTGTGCCATCGAGCGAAATAGGTGGGCGACATCTGGAGAATACGGCGGGTGGGGCAAGACTTACCATTTCAGCGTTTCCAGGTACTTTTTGACCACTTTTGCGACGTGAGGCCGAGCATTGTCGTGTTGGAGGATGACTTTGTCATGTCGCTCTTGATATTGTGGCAGCATTTCCTTTAGCGCGCGACTAAGGCGCATCAGTTGCGTTCGGTAGCGATCTCCTGCGATGGTTTGCCACGAATCTTCATCAAGTAATGCTTTTAGTTGTTCATCTTTCAAGGTTTTTTCTCTTCCACCACCATGTTTGTCTTCGACATCAAAATCACCATTTTTAAACGTTGAAACCACTCCTGACACGTTCTTTTACTCAGAGCAGCATCACCGTAAGTTTCTGAGAGCATTCGATGCGCTTCAGCTGCATTTTTTTCGAATTGTAACAGAAAAGTAAAACTTCCCGCAAATGCCGAGAATTGGGCACATAAACAGACATTTTCGAGCGTGAATAATACGAAAACAAGAACAACTGTCACTGAAACGGTGATGACAATTCATTAGGCACTGTACACACTCACTTTAAAGGCAATATCATCTATGTATTTTGACCAGCCTCAGCCGGTACCGCCACCTATCGGAAAACGGCGGAAGCAAAGTTGTACACCTGATATTAGACAGTACATAAGCTTATAAAAGAAAGCTAACAACAATTTTTTATGTCCTATATTCTAACATTCTACCAGCTGTGAACATGTCGGTCGTTCGTGACACGGTGCATTTGATCTCCTAGTTTGCAAATAGTTTTCTCATATTTGATTGCTCGGGCCAAACTGCGAAAACAATTGCTTTTGTTTCTTTACGATAAAATTTGGAATAAAACCAATTTACTGTTAGTTCAATCGAAGATGTATTTTTTATTCATTTAATTGTTCATTATTAGTCGCCTTGAAACTAATTTCAAGCTTTGCTTTGCTTTGCTTTGCTTTGCTTTGCTTTGCTTTGCTTTGCTTTGCTTTGCTTTGCTTTGCTTTGCTTTGCTTTGCTTTGCTTTGCTTTGCTTTGCTTTGCTTTGCTTTGCTTTGCTTTGCTTTGCTTTGCTTTGCTTTGCTTTGCTTTGCTTTGCTTTGCTTTGCTTTGCTTTGCTTTGCTTTGCTTTGCTTTGCTTTGCTTTGCTTTGCTTTGCTTTGCTTTGCTTTGCTTTGCTTTGCTTTGCTTTGCTTTGCTTTGCTTTGCTTTGCTTTGCTTTGCTTTGCTTTGCTTTGCTTTGCTTTGCTTTGCTTTGCTTTGCTTTGCTTTGCTTTGCTTTGCTTTGCTTTGCTTTGCTTTGCTTTGCTTTGCTTTGCTTTGCTTTGCTTTGCTTTGCTTTGCTTTGCTTTGCTTTGCTTTGCTTTGCTTTGCTTTGCTTTGCTTTGCTTTGCTTTGCTTTGCTTTGCTTTGCTTTGCTTTGCTTTGCTTTGCTTTGCTTTGCTTTGCTTTGCTTTGCTTTGCTTTGCTTTGCTTTGCTTTGCTTTGCTTTGCTTTGCTTTGCTTTGCTTTGCTTTGCTTTGCTTTGCTTTGCTTTGCTTTGCTTTGCTTTGCTTTGCTTTGCTTTGCTTTGCTTTGCTTTGCTTTGCTTTGCTTTGCTTTGCTTTGCTTTGCTTTGCTTTGCTTTGCTTTGCTTTGCTTTGCTTTGCTTTGCTTTGCTTTGCTTTGCTTTGCTTTGCTTTGCTTTGCTTTGCTTTGCTTTGCTTTGCTTTGCTTTGCTTTGCTTTGCTTTGCTTTGCTTTGCTTTGCTTTGCTTTGCTTTGCTTTGCTTTGCTTTGCTTTGCTTTGCTTTGCTTTGCTTTGCTTTGCTTTGCTTTGCTTTGCTTTGCTTTGCTTTGCTTTGCTTTGCTTTGCTTTGCTTTGCTTTGCTTTGCTTTGCTTTGCTTTGCTTTGCTTTGCTTTGCTTTGCTTTGCTTTGCTTTGCTTTGCTTTGCTTTGCTTTGCTTTGCTTTGCTTTGCTTTGCTTTGCTTTGCTTTGCTTTGCTTTGCTTTGCTTTGCTTTGCTTTGCTTTGCTTTGCTTTGCTTTGCTTTGCTTTGCTTTGCTTTGCTTTGCTTTGCTTTGCTTTGCTTTGCTTTGCTTTGCTTTGCTTTGCTTTGCTTTGCTTTGCTTTGCTTTGCTTTGCTTTGCTTTGCTTTGCTTTGCTTTGCTTTGCTTTGCTTTGCTTTGCTTTGCTTTGCTTTGCTTTGCTTTGCTTTGCTTTGCTTTGCTTTGCTTTGCTTTGCTTTGCTTTGCTTTGCTTTGCTTTGCTTTGCTTTGCTTTGCTTTGCTTTGCTTTGCTTTGCTTTGCTTTGCTTTGCTTTGCTTTGCTTTGCTTTGCTTTGCTTTGCTTTGCTTTGCTTTGCTTTGCTTTGCTTTGCTTTGCTTTGCTTTGCTTTGCTTTGCTTTGCTTTTACATGAAGAAATAACGAACTTTTGAGTTTATTCCAGCTATTAGGCTCTCAGGTTTGTTAGCTTGATTCACCTCTACAAGATGGACTAGCGAGGAAGCGTCTAGGATGTGTAGAAATGGGAAGAATCGCGTCTTTATGCATTCTTCACTGTATACTTCCTTGTTTACCGTTCTGGTAGTATCACAGCTTTGACTTGCTCAACCACAGCTGCATATTGCCTGTAAAACAAAATATTTTTTGGGAAACAAGGCCTTTTTCTTCGCCCTGAAATACTCCTCTCTACCGTTCCGTTGCATGGCACTATAAAAAGGCATTTCTGAAATCTGCTTAAAGTCTTCCAGCACATAAGTTTCATCGTTCATAATCACGCAGAAAAACTTCGCCTGGATTTTAGCCGTTGGAAGCATGCACAAAAGTTGGAGATATATTTATTTTTCTAACCACAGTACGTACTGAAAGATCCGGTATCTTTTTCAAGATTTACTTCACCTAAGCATACCTCTGGTGGTTCCTGAGATCCGTTTTTGTTCCGCTTCCAGCCTTCCTAAGAACGTTATATACACTGCTTAAAGGAACACCAAACTTTTTGCAAATTTTGATTTGATCTTCTTTGCCATCTTCGATCTAAAAACCAACAATTGATTTCGCACATACGTTCATCAGTCTGCGAAATAGTTCACGCGATGATGAAGTAATTCCAGAGATATACGAATTTGGGGGTGTCCAAATTAGAGGTGTTCCAAAATCTCCTACAACTTCAATTTTCGATTTTTCTTAACGATGGAATGAACGATTTCCGGAACAACAGCGTCATGTGTACAAACAGAATGTGGTGCATTATTGATTTTTGCACGATCGACCTCGCTTAAATTCAGCATATCAGTGAGTGATGGTAGATTTACTTGGAGCAGAGCCCTGAAAATGCTTATAAATCCATTTCTTTGCTTTCACAGTACATTTTTCTATTACACAAAAATCCTTACTAGGATAGTACATACAATGATGCTGGCATGACATGAAACCACTACGAGTTAACAATGCTGAGATCTGTATCGATTATTTTTTCGACTTCATGAGTTTAGATTGTTGGTTATTTCAAATATTAGGTTTTTCATCGTGACGACACAAATGAACAAGTGTTCATCCTTGACAGTTCAGTGTTTACAAACAAACTTAACCAAAAATCGAAGAGCACATCTAAAACGATCATCTTTACACTTTGTAACTAGTCACTTTTATTTAATAAATATCAAAAACAAGCCGTATTCAATCGTGAACAAATGTTTTAAAACTTTAATTAGGCACTACGAACCGTAAATGGTCTGATCCAATTGGTCAATAAACAAACAAAAGAAATTTATGTTTACAAACAGTACTGCTGAACTGTCAAAATGTGTTCATCCGATTGAGGTTAGCAGTGACGGTAAAAAACCTAATTGTTTATAGGGTAAGGGCTCCCTATTTCATCTCAGCTCCAATTTCCATCTCATTCCTTCACCTCATAACTTTGAACATTAATCATATCGTTAAACGTACCTGAACAAAACTGTGGAACGTTCTAAAACATTTATTCTAGGTTTTGCCACACTTTCCAATTGAAAAAAAAGTTAAAAACCCTTCAACGATCGCTTTTTTCATTTAAAATAAACTCACTTTTTGATTTAGGAACCACTTTCGTCTGAAGTTTTACAATTCATCATGTTTCTGTATATTTACTAATCCATTCGTCTCACAACATGACCACTATTTCACATAATTACACCACTATTCAATGTTGGATGACTTTATAGTTAGTAATGTTCACTTTCCACTTATTTATTCAACGATTAAAGACTTCTGAAATTACCTGATAAGCAATAAAAGTAATGAAAAATATGAGATGAAAATTTGCACTTAATTCACTTGATTGCGCTTTGTTTTCATCTCATTTCGTATCGCAAGGTTGCCAAGTTTTCTCATAATGTTGAATAAAAAAATTCATTTTTTCTTCTTTAAATTATCATCAACAAGTATTTTTTGGTATCCGTGACATTAGTTTAATTATATCATTGATATTTATATATAAATAAAACTGTTTCGGATTCTAATATTACCAAATAGAGCGTGTTAAATACTAATCAAATAACCATTGTGGCAAATCTAGTAGCACTGGTTTTTTCCGCTATACGTCACCATAACACTGGTAAATGTGTGTGTTTCATCGGCTGTGCACAGAGATGCCAGATATTTTCAGAGAAAATATGTATCTGCTCTATCTGTTTTCACTAATAAAATGAATTAAATTCAAATTCAAATCAAATTCAAATTGGTTTTAAATTTTAATATATATGTTTATCAGTGTTCATCATCAAACATTTGCACAAAAGATTTCCATTTTAACATGAGATTTGTCCGTTGATTAATAAACTTTTAAAGAAGTACTGTAATCAAATTCTAACGGATACTCAGAGAGAAAAGTCTAACGTTTTACTTCTCACTTTTTATGAACCTTTACATTTCTGTAATCTGATTTAACGAACGCAAACGCAAAAATCTATACAATACAGATAAATCTGTATGAATGGCATCTCTGATTCTGCATGTTGTTTGAGAAAGGGATAATGCCTAAATAGTAACAATTCATTTTTTGTTTTTATTTAAGTTAAACAAATTAACTGCAGAGTAAAATTTTAAATTTGAAACGAAAGGTAATAAAAACTATCCAAAAAATTTTAAACATCGAAATGATTCCAAACTTTTTTTTAATATCGTGTATTGTGTCATAGTTTGCATTAGGCCCTTTTTAAGGAAAATTCTGACATTTTGAACCTGAGAGTGTAATAGTGCAATATTTTGGTTTTGATTGCTGTCACCATTGCTAATTTATGGGATGAATAAAGGACCAACGATAGAATGAATACAAAACCTTTGAGATGAAATTAGGAGCACAGTAGTGAACATATCAGTAGTGTTTTTAGCTGATTATTTATTATTTTAATTTCCAAGGAATGTGAATCAATTCCCAATGTGGAGCAAGTCAAATTAAGCAGAAATATGAAAAAATCGTAGTGATTTTGATCATGTTTTTATTTAGCATAAAGATTTTATAGCAGCCTAAATTCGGGTCTACTAGTGTCTTCATTAAAAAAAACCGTTGGTTAATTTCTAGGTCTAGTTGGCTTAAAATGTTTAATTCTTATGCTAGATGTCAGCAGTGTAGTATTCAAGATCGAAATCATAACTTAGAATGTTCCACAAGCATAAGGAGAACTAATCCACTTCATGTTGAAGAAGAATCAAATATTTATTTTTCAGTACTATCAATATCAGACGAAGATAAAAAAATCTTATTATCTACTGCTTGCAGAAACAATAAGCCTGGATGCAATACATAAATCGGTAGTTCATATGTCCAAGATAATAGTACACGTTTCGGATAGCAGTATATTAATACAAGCTATTCCTATATATGCGCTTGGTATATAGTTTGGTTCTTTAAATTTTTGCCCTCGATTGGAAACATATAATCCTAACATTTTACCGAAAAAGAACACTGATTTTACTATTTCAAACATCTTCATCGGGCGAACGATAGGAAAGAAAATGTATCGCGACTGGATATGGCTTATGGATTGTGATGATATGTGTTTTACCTCAACCCAGCACTGATAAATTGACCCTGAGATTCCCTGAGATTGGAGTAGGTTAGCAGGCCTGTGTTTTGTTGGCTATTAATTAATAGTTGAGCTAAGTTAATGACGACTGTACGTTAAAACGAACGAAATTATATAAATCTTCAAAAGTCATCGATTGTATTGCGGCTCGACTAAATTTTTGTAAGTCCAGCAGTCCAGCTGCAAGATCAATACTTTACCCTGCAGTTCCGGAACCGGGAGTCGGATCCGAATAAAATTCTATAGCATCTTATAGGACTATAAGACTTTAAATTTGTTACCTAAGTTTGTGAAAATCAGCTTTGTTCTGAGTTTTTGACCACTATTTCCGGTACTTCCGAAACCGGGAACTGAGAGCCGCTATAGCCGATGGCGGTTCTTTTAGCAAGCAGCTATCACAAATGAGAATGTAAACAATTTTGAATTTAGATGAATTTTTCCTTATTTTTGCATCAACTCTCTGAATGATGATTTGCAATTGCAAGCTCCGGAACCGGAAGTCGGATCCGAATAAAATTCAATAGCAATAGCCCTTCTATGGGCCCTGTCGTATGAACATAAGTTTGTTGGAATTGGCTCAGTCATTTTGAGAATACAAACAAACACATACAGACATTTTACGATCTCGACTAATGGTATACGGCACTCGGCCCTTCTGGCATCAAAATTCGGTTTTCACTGTATGAAAAAGGCAAAACTGTGGACGAGTCTGCTTGTTTGTTACGGACAACTTGGAACGCAGCATAGTCCCACAACGGCAGTTGGTAGGAACTTTGAATGCAAAAACAGGATAAAAACATTTGTTTTGGAAGAACCGGTTAAGTTTTTCTCTGGTTTTTGCATTCAAAGTTTTTTTTTTGCCAGTTCTTGATGAAATGATGATTTTAAACGATTCTTGCATTCCACAATACTTAAACTGGTATCCAAACTAAGTTGCACTTATGTGATTTTTGCTCTTAGCCGTTCAGTCGAAAAGAGTAATTTTTTTTTGGGTTTTTCAGTAAAACAGCTGATTTAGCTGCATTTATTAGGCATTTCATTGAGATTTTCAATAAGTACTGTACAACAGTATTCAGCTTTCGAATATCTACAGCTCGAGCATTTTAAATAGATTTTTAATATCATTACACACACTGCTGGGAAATATCTCTGTGCGTCGATCCGAGTAGATAAGACTAAAAAATTTGTGTTCGAAACTGTTTATTTTCCGAGCTATTCTCACGGACTCCTCTAACAGAGATGACAATTTCGCCAATATGAGATCGCATAGCATATACGCTACTATTCAAATAAAGCCCCTTCATACAATTATGATTAGTATAGAACCGACTTGCACTATGTGCGGTTCGTTCATGCCGTATAGATGTATGCTGTGCTCATCAACAAGTGAAGTGCGGATTCATTTTATGCGCCGTTTGCCTCACACGAGAGGGAATCATTTTTTATCGGAATTCTGCTGGTTTTTCGTATCCAAAGAGAATGCTAGACGAACTTCATCATTGAGTGCTTGATAATCTTGATCAGCACATCTCATCATTAGCATGAACATGAGCAACTAAATGGTCGGAAGTATATTGCGCATAGATACAAATAAGTATAAGTGGAACACCAAAAATCGGCTGCCTAAATGTTCAAAACAAAATTTAATAGTGATTTTGGCATTAGTTGTGTATGTTTGTCCTATGTCAACAGTTGGAACAACCCCATTAAGGGCTGAGGCCAGTAGGTTGCGTATAACCACGTGCATCGCTGTGCGTATCACATTTCTCTCCATGATCTCTCGCAAATGTGCAAAATGGCTCTCGATTTAGCTGTTTTGATATTTACGGTTACAAGTTTGACTACATCACATAAAATCCAATAAAGCTACCGCTTGTTTGGCAGCCTTTCTGAACAGATTTTATTTCTCTCTCATTTTTCGTTTCGTTACCAGGAAACTGGAGCACAAAAAATGGCGCGTGCATAGCATTCGACTTACCTTCACGAAAATAACATTCACTTCATTTTTATCGCGACAACATATAAGTTTTTATGCACTAATCGCATCTAAATTAAATTATCTAGACATTGTCAGGAAAGATTTTTGATGCATGCCTTTGAAGGCGAGATATTCATTGAACAAGTTGAAAGTTGCCGTTTTCAGCTATGCAATTCTTCCTTCAGAAAAAAGACTTTCCCGACCGCTAAAGTCAATTAACCATTCTGAAATTTTCACAGAATAACCTAATTTAATTTTCTATGAAATTGTCAGTTGGGTTTTCTATATTCGTCACCGTTTCTGAGAAAATCAGATTTGAAGCGTGAAAATAGCCCTTTAAAACAGCCTAAAACACACTGGCCTCAGACCTGCGGTAAGATTTCGAAACCCTTCATCACCACTGCTTCAATGAACAGCGAAATATACATCAAGAAATATTTACAAAAACGACTTCTATTCATGATTCGAAACCACAAGGATCCTGTTGTCTTCTGGCCAGATCTTGCCTCTTGCCACTACTCGAAATCAACGATATAATGGTATACTACCAAAAATGTCACTTTCATTCCTAAAGACATGGAAACATGTCTCGGCAGCCGAAACCATTCAACAGTTCGAAAAAGATTGGAAAAAAGTGTCAAAACTTGTCGCCAGTCTGTACAGAATTTAATGAGTAACGTTCGCAAGATGGTGCGCCAGCTAGTCTACAATGGCTAAGTAGCAAATGTTGAGAATAATATTCTGTTGTTGTAGTCTAATATTATCAGCATATCGAAAAAATTTGAATATCTAACACTTGTGAATTATTTACAGCGAAATCAAAGTGCGTCCATACTTTCTGGGACAGTCTTTAATCAAAATGAACATTGAATTTACCGAATTATCTGTTGGAGTTTACAGTGTTTACTTAACCGCTCGGTAGATTTTGACAAATCGACTAAAATTAGTTTACCGAACGCTTTGTGATCAATTCAACTTTCGAACTGATGACTAAATAGTAATCTGTTGGAAATTCGGCATAAAATTAACAAATTCTATCAAATTTTCCAAGTGAGTGAAATGTTTACTACTATTCGTCGTTCTCTAAGTCTGGGTGTTCGTCTCTTTCATTGAGAGATATGTTTGATTCTTTAAAACCCAAGGTAAAGTTTTTCAACACCATACTTTTGGAAAGCCATCGCTCTTTTTTGTAAAGAAGAAGGTCCATTTCTTCTACGAATTCTTCAAAAAGTCGTTGACCTCAACAATTTCGACCGGAAATACATTGATAACGAATTTGTTTCATTCGGCAGGTTATACTAGATTATGATGCACAGACAATCTTTTTGGTTTCTTTAAAGAATCGAAAAAAATTTAGAAGAATACCCCAATAATTAACATGAGAGTATCATTGATATGAGGAAGGCATCAATCATTACACCACTACGTGGATAAAAACAGGTTTTTTTTCGTATGTTTTCGATATCGAGCGTCTTGTTCCGCATATATTCCATTGGAAAAAAATATAAGGGTTCTGTTTTAAGTCATAAAAACGTTGCTTCGAGAATTCGAGACAGTCTTAGATAATGAAGAGATGATATATTGATGTTTAACTTACTTCACGGAAGGACAACGGCTCATCAGACCCTTCAACATCTGTCATGGAATTGGTGAATTGAACGAGTATAAAGTCTAGGATTCGTCCTAAGTAAGCTAAAATGAATGTAATTTGCTATCTGGTGTAGTATGCTCCAGTAGTCATTTCGGCTCCAGTAATTATCTCATATACGAAAACCTTTAGTTAGAGTTAAATCTGCTGCCTCTATTTGATAGATTGATCTTAAGCATGACATGAAAGTAAAGATATTATATCCGTGTAATCACAGTTCGTTGATTGAAAGCGAATAATCGGCAAAATATTATGGCGACTCCACTTATGAGACGACTATTGGCACAATAGCCCTATAATATATTTAAGCTTCGAGCTCACACGTTTACACAAACGAGAGTAATTAATTCTAGTAGTTCAATTACCATTATACAGTTTATGGTATTTTCTGTGAGTTGTAAAAGTTTCATTCAAATTTGTTTATTTGTTAAAGAATTGTATGAATTTGTTGAAAATGTGACTTTCAGAAAAATTTTTGTTTTCAATGTTTCTTCTTGAAAGTCATTTTAATGATCAAAAAGAACCAAATTGTCATTGTTTTCTGGACAATTTTATGAGCTCTGATCCATATGCTTTGATGTTTATCAACTCGGAACCCGAAACTATCAACTAGAATTAAAATCCAGGTTAAATTAAATTCATAATTACAAATGAAAAAAATAAGAAAAGTATTTGAGAGTTATAATTTGCTTGTTTCGATTAAAGTTTCAAGTTTTCAACAATTCTCAATTGTTTCCGGCTATCTGATGTGCCGTTGAACCGATTATTTTTTTAAACGAAATGAAATTGTATTGCTCAAAACCATTACAATCCTCATACAACACAACAATTTTATATCTCTGAGAACGTTTCACATTATATCGAACGAGCCGGCCAACGTTGATTGAATATTTCCTACAATGAGAGAATTAATATTTATGTAAATAATTTGAACGCTTAAAGTTATAGTAATTTCGAGTCACTGCGCGAATATTCCACTGCTTTTATATACCATGCTTCATCCATTATGGTGGGCTACTGAACTTTTGTAATTGTTTAGTTCGTTGATAAATTTGGCAAATCGAACAACATTTTTAATCTCTGCTGAAAACATCAATTAAACTAATTGTCATTAATCATTGTTATGTTTTGCACCGGAGAATGAAGTGTTCTGGGTCCGAATAGAATCCAGAAACACGGGAACACTGTTAAATGGAGCCAACAAGATTGAACATTTCAACTCGCACCAATGCCAAACTACTTGTACTCATCATAGCAGATCATTTTTTTTTCGCTTCTTTTCAACCTAGGCCAGTTTAAATTGACTACTAAGGCTTGATTTAATGAGGGGTTTGAGTATTACCGCGCGAACACGACGAAGTTCAACTGCGGGGACTAACTTATATCATTAGCTTGATTCACACTCAATTTAGCTTCTCTGGTAGCCGAACTGGGAACCAACGGTGCGAATCATGCGCTAAATGTGAAGCGCCATTCTGGGACTAACCGGACGATCGCCTTTCAATGGAAAAAAATGGGGGTTACCTGAGCATATTGCCCCGAGCTGGAAATTGGTGTGCCGTTTAATCTGCTGCTTTTAGTAGATAATGAGTTAATTGCTACGCAAGCTTGGGTGAATTTAGGAAAATCTTTTTATAAGCTTGACTAATTTTAGGTTAAAATTTTGAACGTAATATGACACTGGTACTTGGAAGGATATAGCACAAATGGACGCGATCGTGCTATCGGATTACATCTAGGCTTCATTTGATTCTTTATCTCTCTAATGGGTCTCAGAAAAGTGGGAGTGAACTATTAAGGTTAGTTAGGATGAACAGGACAATCAACTTCATTTTTTTCCATTTATTTATTTCTCGACGCTTAGACCAGCGGTCGGCAACATGCGGATCACGAAAATACTTAAAAATCACTTTAAATCGATTAACGAGGATCATACTCCATTTCTATATCTTTGTCATGTGTGCTCGCTTCTCATCGAACCTTTGTCCCGTGACTCGCGTCATCAATGTATTTCCGGTCGAAATTGTTGAGGTCAACGACTTTTTGAAGAATTCGTAGAAGAAATGGACCTTCTTCTTTACTAAAACGAGCGATGGCTTTCCAAAAGTATGGTGTTGAAAAACTTTACCTTGGCTTTTAAGGAATCAAACATATCTCTCAATGAAAGAGACAAACACCCAAACTTAGAGAACGACGAATAGTAGTAAACATTTCACTCACTTGGAAAATTTGATAGAATTTGTTAATTTTATGCCGAATTTGAAAACAGCCTATTATTCAGTCATCAGTTCGAAAGTTGAATTGATTACAAAGCGTTCGGTAAACTAATTTTAGTCGATTTGTCAAAATCTACCGAGCGGTTAAGTAAACACTTTAAACTGCAACAGATAATTCGGTAAATTCAATGTTCATTTTGATTAAAGACTGTCCCAGAAAGTATGGACTTACTTTGATTTCGCTGTAAATAATTCACAAGTGTTAGATATTCAAGATTTATTCGATATACTGATAATATTAAACTACAACAACATAATATTATTCTCAACATTTGCATTTTTTCTTATTAACCTTGTAAAAATCTTCTCGTCTTTCGAGACTATAATTTGCAAAAAATCAGGACAAATTATCTATTGGTTTAATCCAAGAATTCTATAGTTGTACCCAATACCGTTCGATAGGTCACAACTTCGGACAGTAAGGTTAATTTGCCTCTTCCGGTACAACATGGAATCCAATCGCTTTATACCATTCCAAAACATCTTTGGAATAGTGACAAGATGCCAAATCAGGCCAGAATAGTGAGGGAGCGCTGCGTGGCTGGGTAAGAATGGTAACAATCGTCTCTTTGGATATCCTTCACGGTATATTTCCTTGTTTACCGTTCCGGTAGTATTAAAGCTTTGGCTTGCTTTACCACGGCTGGATATTGCCTGTCAAACAAAATATTTTTTGGGAAACTAGGCTGTTTTATTCGCCCTGAAATACTCCTCTATGGCGTTCCGTTGTGAGACAGTATAAAAAGATGTTCCGGGTCTTACAAGAAAATTTCGTCAAATATTCGCGATAAAACTTGCGAGCGTGGGTCTTAGCCGTCACATTCTGTTTATCATTAGGGTTCGGCACAGTTTTCACCTTGACTGACTTCATATCTTACCGGTGCTTGAAAGTATGCACAAAAGTTGGAGACATTTTTGTTTTTCTAGCCACAGTACGTACTAAAAGATCCGGTATCTTCTTCAATATTTGCTTCACCTTCGCGTCCTTCTGGTGAATTCTGACATCCGTTTTTGTTCCACTCCCAGCCTTGCTGGCTATTGTGAAACATGTATTGAAAGATTTAAACGTTTGCAGGAAAACCAAACTTTGTCTCATGTTTTCTTGTTAATAGATCCAAATTTTCATTGAGACCGCACAAAATTGCTTTTCGCACTTGCTCTTCTTTCGACGCCTCTAAAAGCTCGTTGTATCATAGAAATATTTTACACATCAAACAGACATACATCCATCAGCCTGCTGAATATTTCATGTGTTGATGAAGTATTACTAAAAATATACCAAATTAAGAGGTCCAGATTTTATCACTCGCTTCTTCCGTAAAAGCCAATATCAATTAGAAAAAGTTTTTGTAGCCCTTGCTCACTCTGCGATAGAATTTAACAATTACCTTTTAGCCTACGTTTAGTACATATGCATTCAGTTTTAGTAAATAATTCCTTCAATACTTTTCGATGGAACACGAGTGGCCTAGAGCATAGGCCGGCCCAAAGCTGAATGATAATTGTAAGCATTGCATTTTTTTCAAACATTATACCTCCTGACGAATCGACGGCTTCGGAAAATTAGAACAACGATCTGCATAAATAATTTGACCAGAAATCTGTAATTTTAATAAAGAATGTGCACATGCTTTTACATGGCAGAACGAGCAAAGAACTCAGGGAAGAATTGCGAGCCTGATTGATTCGAGAATGATTCACCTGAATCTGAATGCTCAAATTTTACATCCACAGAAACGGTAACCTAATCCCACTAACTTCACTAAATGAATCGTTTTTTCTTTTTTTGTTATCTCCGAGCTCTGTGAACTGGAGGATTGCAAATTGACTTGGTGGGGATGCACTCTAATATCAAACCCACACACGCGATCGCACGCGTTTCTTGCTACATGTGCGATCATTGCACGTTCGAATCGTAAGAGAGAGAAAAGGAAAGAGAGAGAGAGAGAGAGAGAGAGATAGAGAGAGAGAGAGAGAGAGAGAGAGAGAGAGAGAGAGAGAGAGAGAGAGAGAGAGAGAGAGAGAGAGAGAGAGAGAGAGAGAGAGAGAGAGAGAGAGAGAGAGAGAGAGAGAGAGAGAGAGAGAGAGAGAGAGAGAGAGAGAGAGAGAGAGAGAGAGAGAGAGAGAGAGAGAGAGAGACTGAGAGGATATTGGCTTTGTTGGCCGGTTCGTTCACTTCCAGCTCCAGCTCCAAAACCGTCAGTGGCCGAGGGATACAAAGTGCCCTTGTATGTTTCCCGACCCGGTGCGTCTCGTCAGCCATGACCCCGACGTTGCAAAGATCTGCACGGTTTCCGAGTGCCGAGTCAGGCAGCCGGCCGGCATCGCCAGTCATCATCTTTCGGAGCAAGAAGATATGACAGCAGTAGGACGCTGGCCCCGGGTTTCACAACTCGAGGCAAGTTTATGGGTGTAATCATGCTACCAAAATGCCGCTCCGGGCAACACCCCGCGTGCTGGAAAGAGAAGCTTAGGTGCTTCTGCACTTTCTTGTTCGTTGCTCGACCGATCTATCAGTTCTCACAGCGATTCCGACGAATGGGCGGAAATAGCATTTCCGTTTTGCTTCCTAATTTCGTTTCGGTCAGTTTCCCTTCGCTCTCTCGCAATAGCTCTCGTGCATAAGTCTACCGAACTTAAGATATCGCTTGTGCTGTCCCAAACAACATTGTATTAGTCAATCCAATGGGATCGCACTAGATCTGACCTGGTTTATTGCCCTACAACACCAACCCGGTTCCCCGTGCGTTCAATCGTTCGGATCGTTGAATAAACAATGCGAGATGATTACTTCCACTTATGAAGTAAAATATGAATGTGATAAAACTGCGTTTTCGATCCAAGCAAAGTATGTGATAAATTATTCTTGAAATTAATATTGAGCATATCTCGAATATTGACGGAGGCGCGCAGTACTTTTCTCTACGCGCCGTACCTAGAGACTCCTTGAAACTATTCTCTAAATACTTGATTATAACATTCCGATGGATCTTTTAAATTGTGTCGGTTCGAAAGAATTCTGTTTCAGGATGTGATTTTGAAACTGCTACCTAATAAAGTATAATGTAGTAATAATGAATGTTTTTGTGTTACACCTAAACGCATAATAAGTGTAAAATTAATTTCGACGGGGTTCCGATGAACACGCGAACTTCCTATGAAGTTCCCGCACTCATCTGCCAGACTGGACTGGACTGATTACCTTCAGAGGTAATATTTTCAACATCAAATAAAATGAGTAACTACTTCTGTTTCGCAGCACCGAAATCCCAAAAAAAAACATGTTTTTAAGCAATCTCACAAATGAAGCTGAATCTACACAGATAAAAATATTTTGTGAATTTACATATTTTTTCATGCCCGTATTAGGAGCAGAAAATTGAATATAAAATTACTTCTCAGTTCCTCATTGTTCACTATACTTTATAAGTAAAACTAAGCGTTAATTGAAAACTACCGAATTGTTAATCGAAAAATCAATGCTGGTTTACAATCAATTTTCCGATTCAACTGATGCCTAATTCATATGTCGTGTAAATTTCCCTTTCGTTTTTACCTTTCTTTTATAGAAAGGCTATCCAATCACTGTAAAAACCGAGATTTTAACCGAGGTCCGGAGGGCCAAATGTCATATACCATTAAACTCAGCTCGACGAACTGAGCGAATGTCTGTGCGTTTGTATGTGTGTATGTATGCAACAAAAATATGCACTCATTTTTCTCGGGGATGACTGAAATAATTCTCTCAAATTTAGATTCAAATGAAAGATCTTATGGTCGCATAGCTCGCTATTGAATTTCATCCTGATCCGACTTCCTGTTCTAAAGATACAGGGTAAAGATACAGAATGGAAAAAATAGGCTCACACTTTATTCAGACTGAACCGATTTTCACAAACTTAGATTCAAATGGAAGGTCTTATGATTCCATAATCTGTTATTTGATTTCATTTGGATTCGACTGTTGGTTCCGGAGTAACAGGGTAAAATGTGAAAATTGGAGAAAAAATGTGCACCAATTTTTCTCGGAAGCGGCTCAACCGATTTTCACAAACTAAGATTCAAATGAAAGGTCTTATAGTTTTCTAAAAACTTTCTACAACATTTTATTCGGATCCGACTTCCGGTTCCGGAACTAATGCGTGATAAGTGGAACATTTCCGATTTCATGAGTAGGGGAAGATGTTCAGTTGCTGGCAGTGTTCGGTTGCCGGTACCCCACCGTAACTTTTGACAGAAAGCAGATAGCGTCATTCCGACAAATATTCGAGACAAATATATATGTGTGTAATAGCGGCACGTTCTTTTTGTGCCGAATACCAAAGCAAACAGACGCTTGTAGATTTTGCTGCGCTCAAAACAAATTTTTATTGTGTGAAAATCAATATAAAAATTTCTTATGACTTTTTTTATAGTATCATAAATTGAAAAGCATCAATCAAAAAGGTGAGTAGATTGAATATTTATGAAGTGAAATCGCTCTATTTTGTGATTTAATATCGGATGCTATCAAAAGTTTTTTTTTTTGTAATTATCAAAATGTCTACCGATTTCGGTTACCGGCACCCCAAGGTGTTCAGTTACCGGCACCCCATTTTTTTCGACAAATCGCGAATAATTGTCAGTGATATGCAGAGATGCCAAGTCTGCAAATTTAACGGTAAATTATCAAATTTCTTAGTTAACATGTAAACCTTTTTTGCGTCTAAAAACTTTTTACAAACTTTTGAAACTTCGATTGTTTGCAGACATTCGTAATAAATAACAGACTTTTGAAAATTGGCGCGATCTTTCAATTTTTGCTACCTAAACTTATTGTATTACCTGGCATCTCGGGTGATATGCAACACGTGGACAACTTGACGGCTTCAATACATGCGTCATATAAGTAAAAACATTGGTTCTCTGGTTCTGTTAGCCATGACGACTTCGAACAAATCGTCCAAGTCAAGGAAAATGAACTTTAATGCACTGATTGGTGTCTTTAAACGTTGCTTAGTGGATATGAAGCCAATAAATTCGACTGCAGCAACGTATTCTATCTCGCGAAGCCGGTGGGAGACCGGCCTTATCAACACTAAAGGCGCCACCATACAAATTATTGGCCTAGAGAGCCAAGGCGAAGGCACCATCAGACAATGAAGACTTTTGTCCAGAATGCCTACGAAAAGAATAAATTTCGTGTTTTCTTTGTTTAATTGCAGTTTTTACTTATAATTTTCCATTTTTAGCGATTTTTTTTTTGGGGTGCCGGTAACCGATCACCTTTTTAGAAATGGCCATAATTTATCACTTTACTAAATTGAAAATAAAGTTCTTCCAATCAATTGAATCAACTTAGTTTCTCATTCAGTTGTTAGCTAGGGGCTTTAGTTTTCCATTGATGTATAGATATCTGCATAATGTGCACTTAGTCAGAAGTTAGAAGCTTAAAAGAAAAGGGTGCCGGTAACCGAACACTCTCCCTTATTTTTTCACGAATGATGGCCAAAACATGGTACAAATTCTAGAAAACTGTTTGGTAATATCTTCTAGTTTGCAGAACTTGTTAGTTTGTGGGCATTTAAACCTAATTCGATACTACTGGTCCCCTCTTTTCCTGTTCCGGAAGCACCGAATATAGTGGAGAAAAACTCCAAAATAGAACTCACTTCGATTTCTCAGCGATGCTTGAACTGATTATCACATATTTTGGTTTAAAATAAAGCTCACATTGTCGCAAAAACTACTGCGAAATTTCATCCGGATTCGACTTCCGGTTCTGCAGCTACAGGGCGATGAGTGTTTCAAGCTTTCAAACTGCCATATAGAATGACAATATAATACCGGTACACACGTGGAAGAAGAAAACACAACACGAACGTGCTTTGTTCTATTTCATACACGTTATAAAGAAAACGAAACGGTTACGGATATCTGCTACTGATGTGTGATATTAGTAAAATATGGTGCTGCTATAGTGAAATATGGTGTGTGATATTGGTAAAAAACGGTTAGCTCTTTAAGATAAGTGCGACCGAAAGAATGAAAGAATGTCAATGAAATGAGATTTATTTGAAAAAATATACATGCATCGGAATTTCGGGCTTGCGTTGTCAATTTTGGAACAGACGCACTCAATTTAGGAACAGATTCACTGTTGAACTATATAAAAATTCGAGGACCGACGCCTCGTTGGACTAGTTTTACTGAAGAATTTTGGAAGCTTCCTTTATTTTTATATAAATCAGCGGGGTTGACTTTAGGTCAATGAAGTAGTAAGCTTTTCATTACTATCCAACTAGTTTCAACCTCGAGCATGTGACCTAGCATTGTCGTGATGAAAAATTACTAGCTCGTGTCTAGTCTCCTATTCTGGACGTTTCCACATCAATTTATTTATTCATTTCATTTTTGACTCATTGTCGCACAAATATCGTTAATATAAAATAATAATGAAGAAAAAACTACGACAGATCTCATAAAAAATCAGAAGTATGTGGTAAATAGTTCATGGGTACAGCCAGGGTATTGTACACCTCTGTATGTGCGTACAGGATTTCAGAGATGGCATCTCCGATTTTTATCAAACTAGTCGCAAATCAAAGGGCTTTTCGTCTGCTAGAACACTATTGAATAATTCTGAGACGCAAAGTTTACTTTTTTAGTTACACAAAGTTTTGCTTCAAAATTTTCAGTTTTTTGACAATTTCTGTCATCAATATAATATTGAATAATTCTCAACCGCAAGACAATTGTGTAGTCAATAGTGCCTCCAAGGTTTAGAAGTTCATCAACCATGGTATAGATCAGATTCAAGTCTTCAAGAGAACCAATTTCAACGGTTTGCATACTGGATCTATCATTTCGCTATCAAATCACGACACCATGGTCTAATAATGCGATTTTTGTATTGCATAGGTTTCAACCTTAAGGTTTTTCGCCTCTTCGGGCCAAAAAACTTTCTAATCCTATGTGCGGGGCTGGGAATCGAAACCAGGCGGGCTGCGACTTACCCATCACGCTTAACCCGTCTCCACAATATGAATTTCACAGCTGGATTATCACGGACTTTGTTTATTGTACGCACAGATAGGCAAATGACCAGAATCAAAGGAACACCCGAAATAGTTGCAATGGTAGTGAACGTACATATATGCAATAACTTTTAGCATGTTCTGACTTGTGAATTATTAAATAAAAAAGGATAATGCTCCGAGGGTTGATTTGGTCACTGAATATTTCTCAACAATTTTGAAATCAACAATTTTCTGGAGGACTTAAAAAGGCATCGTAGATTCTAGCCATTTTTACCTTTTTGTCTTTCTCTATAGAAAGGTATTAGAATTGCTGGAAAAACCGACTTTCGAGCAAAGTATCGGAGACCCATAGTGTTATATACCATTCAACTCAGTTCGACGAGATCGGAAAATGTTTGTGTGTGTGTATGTGTCTGTACACTTTTAGAACATATTTATACGCGCTCAATTTTCTCAGAGATGACTGAACCGATTTTAGCAAACTTGGGCTCGTTTGAAAGCTACTGTCGGGCCATTGATCAAGTTCAAAGATCAAATGACTGTGACTTTTGGTTCCGGAGATATGATGGTATAAATGATGTAACCGACAAAACGTAATGTTTTTTTACCGCGCAAGTTTCTCGGAGATGGCTGAACCGATTTTAACAAACCTATGCTCGTTCAAAAGCTACTGTTGGGCCATTGATCAAATTCAAAGATCAAATGGCTGTGACTTTTGGTTCCGGAGATATGATTGTATAAGTGACGTTACCGACAAAACGTGTTGTTTTTTTACCGCATTAGTTTCTCGGATGTGGCTGAACCGATTTAACAAGTCTAGACTCGTTTGAAAGCTATTTTTAGGCTATTGATCAAGTTCGAAGATCAAATTGTTGTGACTGTTGGTTCCAGAGATATGATGGTATTAGTGACATAGCCGACAAAACACGTTGATTTTTACCGCTCTTATTTTGGGATCACCTCTAATTTCGTAAAGCGCTAGTGCTTAAAAGTTTAAGCACATCGAAAAATGTCCTCATGCAAAATTTGAGCTAAATCGGACATGCGTAAGGGGAGCTGCCCGTCGGTTAAGGTTTGAAAATTATCGATCTTGAAAAAGCACCATAGGGGGGAGTATATGAAATTTCCGAAATCGAAATTTTTTTTTGATGCCGAAAATCTTGAAATTGCATGAAACGTCGAAATTTAGTGTTATCTCAAAAATAAATTTTTTTGCAAAAATCGTCTTTCTGGAACTTACAAAAAGTCCCAGAAAGTCAGCAACATAACTTCTATGGTGTATGAGAGACCATTGGAATCAGTTCGTCGAGATCAGCAAATGTGTGTGACGAATGATTTCCCTCATTATTCTCGGAGATTGCTGAACCGATTTTTACAAACTTAGATTTATATGAAATTTCCAGTGCTCCCATACAAGGTTCTTGAATTTCATTTGGATCCGACTTCTAGTTCCGGTGCTACGGGATGATATGCGTAAAGAAAATTAAAATAATGTCACTCATTTTTCTCGTAGATGACTTAACCGATTTCCTCTATCTAAGATTAAAATGAAAGCTCTTAAGATTCCACAAAAACACATTTTCTTAATATCAGATCCGACTTCCGGTTCAGGATTCCAGTATTCGGTCATTATGATTTGGAGCGCACTATGATTTTTAAAAAATGGCTACATTGAATTTCAAAAATTTCTAATCAAATAGAATGGTTTACAATCCCTTAGGTGAATTTTACTGACTTCGGCTACATCGACCGTTTCCAGAAGTGCCGTAAATTATGACCAAAGACTCTAAAATGGAACTCACTTCGACATCTCATAGAATGCTTAATCGATGGCCGTTAGTTGGCATAGTGGCCTCATGTGTCATTTCGATAGAAATACCCAGTCCGTACGCCAGACTGAGTTTATTTGTTTACTTATAAACGGAGTTACCATTCACACAGATTTATTCGTATTGCGCAGATTTGTATACACACACACAGATTCCGAGCAGAAAACAGATTTAATAAATATTTTAAAAAAAAATTGGCTCAAATATACGTTTTGTTGTCAAAAAAATATTAAGATACATAAATCAAAACATAATAATATTCGTGAATACCAACAAATATTGTTTAACTTGGTAAGGCATATTTTTGGTGGAATTATATGGAATTTTGGTACATCAATCCAATTCCAAAAGGTTACACATTATACTTTTTTTAGGGATGTCGGTAAAAATTTTACTGACTTTCAAACAGCTGAACAGTCAGTAAACATTTCAGTAAAATTTAAATTTACTGAATGATTGGTAAGCTGGATCGCCACAACGAACTGTAAAAATTTACTGACTTATTCATCACCTAATACCGAAGTTCGGTAAAATTTACAAAACAAAACGTAAAAATTGAATTTTTTGAATTCTTCTATATTACTAAATCTGTAGTATTTGATACCAAATACTAAGAAATTAAAAAGGATCAGCGAAAAATAATACACAGGTTTATTCGGTGATATGTTAAGTTTAATGATTTTTGAATACATTACTTAAGACTACACTGAAAAAAATTATGAATTTTACAGGTGACAGAATTCTCGCACTCGCACAAAATTTTACATGCTCCGAGTGTAATTTGCACTCGGCTACCAAGTGCTGCTGTATGGATTTATATTTATCAATTATTCATTGAACAGATATGAGCTCTGTGGTTCAGTCGAGTAACCGATGTGCTTGTGATCTAATGTTTCTCGGTTCAAGTCGCGCTGCTGCTATCGACCTTTTGTTTTTTATTTCAGTCGAATTCAAGACATGTAATTTTAAAATCACACAATTTTACATGTTCTTGAAGATAAATTTGTATGAAATACGACGCTCCATTTATGTGCATCGTATAAGATGTAAAATCACAAGATTTTTTCGAACTGTGTACGCATAATTTTTTCTCCCGTCGTTGTTAAGGCAGCAATGCCCATGAGCGAATATATAAATAAAAAAAAAATTTATCCGAAGGACGACAGTCGACTTTCGCCACATTGTAGCACTCAACCAGTATCTTGAAGAAATATTGATAGTCGCCATTTATTTTCAGGCTCCAGTTTCTCCGGATTATAAAAGCTTCAGAGTTGTCCGCAAACATGTCTCCTTTAATGTGTACGAGGTCTGTTCAAAAAGTACCCGGAATTCTCATTTTTCTAAAAAAATATTTATTTATTCGTCTACATCTATATGGTCCCCTTCAAAGTAATCCCCCTAGATATAATACACTTATGCCAGCGTTTTTTCCAGTCTTAGAAACACCCCTGATAGTCACTTTTTGTAATGCTCTGTAGCACTCTCAGCGATTCTGCCTTTATCTCTTCAATCGATGAAAAACGCTGTCCTTTCATGGGTCTCTTCAACTTTGGGAACAGGAAAAAATCACATGGAGCGATATCTGGTGAATAAGGAGGTTGTGGCATGATTAAAGTCTTGTTTTTAGCCAAAAAATCACGAATAAGCAACGATGAATGAGCAAGTGCGTTATCGTGGTGCAAAACCCATGAATTGTTTTTCCATAAATCGGGCCAACTGATATGCCAACTTCATCAGCAACTTCTCTAATAGTGATTCGGCGATCATCCATAATCATTTTTTCCACTTTTCCCACATTTTCATCGATTATTGACGTGCTGGGTCGACCGGAACTTCGTCGTCTTCAACGTCTTCGCGGCCATCTTGGAAACGCTTATACCACTCGTAAACACTTGTTTTTTTCATAGCAGACTCATCGTAGGCTCTCTGTAACATTTCGCACACTTGGTTACACTTTATTTCATTTTTCACGCAAAATTTAATACAAATTCTTTGACTCTTCAATTCTTCCGTTGTTTAAACTAACAAAAATCGCCGAGCTCAAAAACACGTCTACACCAGCCGCTTCAAGACAGAATGTAAACAATGAATACAGCTGAAAATTTCACCATACATTAGGGATATATGTACCAACACAATAAAAAAAAATTTGACCACCGGACTCTGCAGACGCGCGCCATTAAAATATTCCGGGAACTTTTTGAACAGACCTCGTAATGTGGGTACATCATATGATTGCGGTGTGATGTCATCCTGTGATGTATGAAAAATATTGTTATTTTCGATGAAACTCTATACTGTATTATATTACCTGACACCATTCTAAGATGCCCTGGAGAGGATTATCGTTGGCAGCGCCGGATACACGCAATCGTTTTGCTCCGCGACTCGGATTTTTCATCTGAATTACAGCTAGAGCCCTCAAGAAATCTGTATAGAACATTTTCATATTAAGTTCGAATATACGTTTTTCGATACAATTTATTTACCGTTAGTGATGTGTCGGAAACATTCATTCAATTCTGTGACAATTTGGCACTGAACAGACTGAAACTTTTCCCCAAAATTTAAACATCCATTTGACAGGCTTTATTTTCTCCGAAAGCGTTCAGTGAAAATTACTGAAGCTCAGCACTGTTTACATATTTTTTCGGTGTTTATTCATTAACCACTGAGAATCGGTGACTTTTTTACGAAATGACTTAGACGTGATGACATTTCAATGTTTACAACATACGTCAGTAAAACAAAAAACAAACTTTCAGCAAAATTATCATGGAATTACTGACAACTCATGCATATTTTACTGATGTCGGTAAAATGGAATTATTTAACGATTTTTTCTGCTAAAATTTCCTTTTACGGATTAAAACTGGAAAAAAATTACCGAACATCAAAATAAGAATTCAGTGTGTACAGCATGGGATGAATTTATTTGGTGCAACAACAAAATGAATTATAATCTAGAGAAAACAATTCACTGTTTCCCAAATGCATACCAATTGTATGACAATTCATATTAATTTTTGAAATCAACTGAATATGTCCGGTATTTCCGTAAATGTAAAAGTTAACCAATTTTCAATAAAGGCTGATTGAATTATTTTAATAATTAAATGATATCAATTATAGGAATTTTTGTTTGTCTATGCTAGATAATTAATTCTTATACTATGTTCACACTATCAGAAAAAATATTACTATTAATATTACTATTTGTTATTAAAATTGATTAGAAACAAAAAGCAAACATGTCTATGTCACAAAAGTTAAGCATTTGTGCTGCGTTTTCTTTATTAATCAACGATTCTGATGCGAAAATGATAAACGTAAATTGGCAACGTTCGAAAAATAATAAATAAACAGTTGCTTCTTCTAGCTGTGGAGGATATGATTTTTTCTTACAGAACCGAACCCTTTAATCAATCAACTCTCAAAAAAACATACGTGGTGTCAATGTGCCAGTTGTTATTATTGAAGCCATTGCTTTCAGATTTTCAAAAACAATGATGAAACCTATCGTTTCATCGTCCTAGGGGATGAGTACATTCCTCCATATTTTCTAAACTTTACATAAAAACAGATATCTTTGATCAAAGAACGGGTTCGACACAGGCTTGTAAATTGACATAATAAAAAATGACGGAAAGTGCTGAGAGGGTTGTTCTTGACTAACGGATATATCGTTTTGGGAAAACCCAAAAACCCTAAATCGGAACACTGCATTTTCTCAGAAATGGCAGAATCGATTTCCACAAACTTAGGTTCAAATAAAAACCCATACATTTTCATAGACCGATACAGAGTTGCCTCCAAATCCGACTTACGGCTCCGGCAATACAAAGTAACGAAACAAAAAGAAAAAACAAATTTTTCTAAATTTGACACAAATCTGTTCCAATTTGTAAGTGATGCTAATTGACGCCCGACAAATTTTCTTGTTGTTATTCACGATTCAATGAAATGTTTTCTGACGAATATCACAGCAATATTTTAGAAAGTTTGAGCATGGATAACCGCATTATCGAGAATCTAAAGGTTCTATTTTTCAAATTCTGATTTTCTAGATAAACGACAAGTCCAAAGCACCGAAAAATCACGGACTGCAGTTGTACTCGTAGTTCATACTGCAAACTGGATAGCTTCATCATTTTATCCAATCCGGACTTTCCAAAATCGTTTGGTTTTTACCAAAGATAGCTACATTCCTTCAGGATAAGGTAAGTGCTTTACTGAACTGCGTTATATCTCACAATCTGGTTGATGAATCACAGAACATGCTATTCAAAAATTTTCAAAATTTTCATTGAAAGTAATAGAGTTGAAAACAATCACCAACAAGGGTTCAATCAAACACCAAAGAATCAATACTCGCAGCATGAATGCGTGAAATTATATCTCACAATCTGGTTGATGAATCACAGAACATGCTATTCAAAAATTTTCAAAATTTTCATTGAAAGTAATAGAGTTGAAAACAATCACCAACAAGGGTTCAATCAAACACCAAAGAATCAATACTCGCAGCATGAATGCGTGAAATTTTCATTGGTCGGAACAAATTCTGCTAGCTGCGTTTTTCCCGAACTTAGCATCAGAATGAAATAAGTACCAACTTCAACCGCTCCCAACCGGAGCTATTCATTGGGAAAAACTAGCCACTGTAACGACTAAATCGGTTTTCCCTGAGAAACACCTGCCATGGCACAAGAAGCCCCCCGAAAAAAAGAAACGAGACACTGAGTTCCAATTGATACCACACGTACCTAACTTTCAATATGTGTACAACAACCCAAGAACGTCTGGACCAGAACAGTAGCAGTGACTTTTGACCAGTCCGCCACTCACAAAACTTCTTTGCTGCCATGGGCGGATGGATGGGATAGCGCCGGGTGTCTTTTGCGCCTTGACTGGGCGCATCCTTGCCGCGGTTAGATGCAACGTGCAACGGAAGGGCGCAACGCGGCGCCGGCACAGATATCCAACAAACGGCCATACGAAACACCGTCGTCGGCGGATGAGGAGGAGGAGGAGGAGGTGGAGAAGTAGGAGCAGAAGGTTGATGAGCCACCGCAGTAGCTTCTCAAGTTGCTTCTCGTCTCGTTTCGTCTCGCCGGTCCAATACATTACGTTCTTTGCTGGTGTTAGTGAGCGAGTGAGTGAATGAATGAGTGAGTGAGTGCACTCTCGCCTCATCGCGCAGATCGTGAGCAGCACTAGCAAAGCGGACTCGCCTCGGACCACGGCCAAGAAGACGACGACCGCTTCTACATAATGTACCCCAACCGTTCGTTGGCGATGAGAGATGGGTGTGAAGGCCGAACCGGCAGCGACACCCGGCCGGGAGAGTCAGGAACAAGTAAGCGAAAAATTGAGAAATACATAAGCATGAAAACAGTGCTGTGTAGACAGGCGAAAACCCCCTTTTTCGGGAGCACCAACACCGTGAAAGCGTGATCGTGGAAGCCTGGCGCGGACAACGACGCCGGTTGAAAGGAATGGGAGTTTTTATGAGCCGGAGATAGAGCTCTAGCAGTATGCACGGTATCTGGTCGAAGCGCGTTGGTGGAGAGTAAGTATGGTGCCCGGAGGAGGATCGGCGCAGACACATATGTGTAAGCGGTATTTCCTCGTTTTCACGTTTCTTTCACACACCACACAACTTGGACGGCAAGTAGAAGAGAAGAGCGAAACGTACACTGCTCTGCCTGACGGTAGGCAACCGCAGAACGGTGTGACGGCGACGAAGGCAGCAACAGCAATGGCAACCGACTGCCAGTCGGCAACCGAGTTCAGTCAGTTCACATCAGTCAGTCGGATTAGTCGGAACAAATATTGCAGTCGTGTTGTGGTTGTTAATCTGTCTTAACTGTGCGTTAAGAATTTGATATACCGTGTGGCCGTTTGCAGATATAATGAAGAGCACAGAAATTAACGTTCCCAGGCGAACTGATAATCTGATAGCAAAAGTCACTTTATCGGTCATTGGACTTTCGTGTGTTGAAATTTTATCCGGCCTGCCAAATGTGGCTGGATTTGTTCGGTAACGTGCTTTCAGTAGAGACATCCGGAAGACTGCCGCAAAGCATGGCTATTTAGTTGTTCCGGTGCCGCACAGGTCACTCCATCGGTGACAGTTCTCGTGAACGGACCTGTAACGTTGACGTAGGTCAGCAAAGTTCAAAATCAATTCTGAAGGAACGATATCGGTTTCGAGAAGTTGTGATGCACCCTTCACTATATAGACATCCAAGTTGGCGTTGACGTTGTTGAGTGATGAAAAATTTAACGAAATTCAAAGATACCAAATACCGAAAAAAAAAAAGTGTATGGTGTGTTAAAACAGCAGCAATGAAAAAGTATAAATGAGTGTCGATAAACCTTGTTCCAATTTTTTTTTGTTTCCTTTGTTGGTTTCAGTTCACTTTCCCAGCCATGTTACCGGGCACGAAAATACAATGAACAAGCGTCACATGAAAAAAAAATTCAACATTCAGTGACAGAGTGCGGTGAACTAAAGAAAAATTGAATTGAAAAGAGTGACTTGAGGCCACCAAATGACTCAGTGCGCGACCTGAAGAACCAATATAGGCATAAAGTGCGTGCTAGGGTCACCTTTTTAGTACGAACGAAATGAACGACATGAACCTAAATTTCAATAGACATGTCCATCTTACACACATGTTATGACCCCCGAAAGTATTGTTCGTCATGGGCCCCGGAGAGGGAAGTGCAAAATTTTCCAGGAATGTACCGCGTGACCTCATCGTAATCGACATCGAGAGTGTCATTGCACCGCTGCAGTCATCGTCGTCGTCGTCGTCGTCGTCGTCGTAGCGTCGACAGAAAGACCGAGAAGAAATACTCCGCCAGTGACGTCATCAGGAGTTTGTTCACCTTCGCCTTCGGGGTGTTTTTCTCGCCATGCAGTTTATTTTTTTTTTGTCGTTCTCCGGGCTGATTTGTGTGGTAGCTCGTGTTCGCAGCCACACATTCGCAGTTTCAGTCGGGGCTTGTGGTGGAGTTTTTTTTTCATTTGTTTCATTTGAATCACCACCAACAACCAGTCAGTCGGACGTGGGTCTGCTGCTGGAAGGCAGTCCTTGTGCGATTTTTTCGCTGCGCTGACACTCTAGAACAAAGAGAAGCTACACAAAAAAAGGAAATTAATCATAGTCTTGGTCGTATGCAAGTCAAGAGAGTTCAAAGTATTTAAACCACAATCAACAGCGTCATACGGCTGGCAACCGTCGCCTTACCAGAGACGGACCCAAAGTAGCAGCAGATCCCAGACCGATGCAACGTGGTGAAATACGATGCGATCAACAAGGCGCCTTTGGCCGAAGACCTTGGGGTGACGACAACGACAATCGCAGTGTGCCGAATGACTCAATTATTTTTCCCGCATCATCCATTCGCTGTTAGCCAGCTAAACCAGACTACAAAGAGAACGAACACAGTTCCTGTGTCTGGTAAAATCTATCGTGATGATTCCTGAGCAACTGCAGCCAACTTTGTTGTTGGCCACTCAACGAGTATCAATGCAGTTGCAGTTGCAGTTGAACAGTTCGAGGTGTTGGACTTTGAACTGGTCTGACATGAATATACATATATATATATATAATAGAAATTTTGCGCTTGTCTGGGATCCGACCCCATAAGAATGTTAGCATAGAAAATCTTTTGTCACAGGCGCACACGCATACAGAAAAGTTGCCTAGGAAATCCCGGGCCCAATCGCACTTAATTCCCCGCTGTTTTATATTTAGATGATTACAAAATGCTCACTTAATTTCGAGATTTTTATTTCGCATTCACCGGTCAGATACGGAGCGATCCGGGGGGACAACAACGAAAAGCAAGATCGTATCAGTACCAGTAACTGTTGGCCCAGCTCCAGTGTCTTCCAACGCCAGGAACAACAGGTAAGTAGACAAATGAAGAAAAAAAATCGTTGAACAGTGCAGACCCGCCCGAGCTGGTCTGAGAAGCCGAAAAAACCCATTCTCTTGATTGCGCGCGCTAAACAGGGACCGAGACTTGGTCATTCGCTAGCAGTCAGGTACCTGAAGTAGCGCGCGTGATCTAGGAGGAAGCTACATTTTCGGAGCACAAGCGAGGACCATCAAATTAGAATGGCACACACGCCGTCGTCAGAGCAGATCTAGGCACCCGAACCCCCGGGGACCCGATGTTTGAGTTGCAAATTATCACGCATTTCGCACATTTTGATTGTTACAGCCCACATCACACCAGCGGCGTCCAATAAAACAGAACGTTTCGGCACTTAAAGTATTCCGGTTGGAATTTGTTTCCAAGAGCGAACCAGTAGTCGTATGACAAAACGAACTATGAATCGTATAGAGCGACCTTTCGTGAAATTCGGTGCGAAATGGAATGATATCAACCGAATCGCATGAAACCCGCTGAACTGAAAGAAGCAAGAAGAAAACTCCAATAATCAGCTAATTTATCACCACGCCACTGTTTGTTCGCTAATTTGCGACAGTTGACAGAATATTAGTGGTTTCTTTTTCTTGGGCATGTGTTTATGTTAGCATCAATCGATGAGCTTGGTCGGTTATGAATGAACCGTAAATATGTTTTTCAAGTTGTATTGTTGCTATAGAGAATTTAGAGCGACCAGCTCAGATCGGGTCATTTTTCCTTCGATGGCCAAGCATTTAAATTGGGATCGAAAATGTTTCCATTTCTCTCAGAGAGGCGAATGACCGTAACACCGTTGAAACTACACGGTCCAGTGGTATGCTCGCAAAAAATTAAAAGACTTTCCCTCTGGAAAGCTCATTCTATACGCTAATTGCTAGAATGACTAACAAGACTAACCGCTAATTTTCAACTTTAATCGTAACAATTAATTGTCCATTATGTTGCTCCGCATGATTGTATTGACATTATCGTGCATGCTCAAGTAAAGCGCACACATTTTAAGTGGAATAAATGAATTTAATTGTACAAATAAATAGATTTCGAATAAGCATATCCAATTACGAGAGCAACCGAGCTCATTTGGAGAGTACGTACCCAGTAGCGAAAAAAAAAACGGAAGAAAAGAAACTTACCGGCCCGCCCCGATTATCATTGTTCGAATTTCTCCAGTGCAGAAAAACGCCGGCGCGCATCTCGATGCGCACCTGCCTGAAGCGTCCGTAATGCAACACGTGTTCCAATTAGGCAACGAATGGCAATACTCGGCGCACTGGAAGCCAACCTTTTTCGGTAATTATGAGCTGTGTGGAAATACGACGGTTTTGAACGTGTGACCAGCTGATTAATAGGGGTGAAAATCGTCTGTTTTGAGTCATCGGAGTACCATCATTTTTCAAACGTCATTTGAGCCATTTCGTTTTCAAAAAAAAAAAACCTTACATGTCATGACATTTTTTTTCAAGGTGATTGATTGTTTACTTGATCTTTGTTTCCATTTATAAATATTGAAAAATGATCTTGGGTTCGAAATTTCACCAAAATAATACTTCTTTGAACAAATTTTTGTCAGTTAGTCTACATGGGAAATCAAAAAGTTCCAATTAATTGACTACTTTTCACTTAATTTTGAGTTGTTTCAAATCTTTATTTCGTTCGCTATTTCTATTGTCACAATACAAACTACCCAACAGCGAGAATTTCGTGTAGTAAGCTAATATTAAGTATTCCAATCTAATATTGAGACGAAAAAACTCTACAGAAGAGTAATTATAGCTTACTGTTGAGTAAGTATAAATTACCTTCCAGTATATCTTTGCATGGGCCTTATGGAAACTATTATACGTATAGTCCCGTTCCATAAAATTATATTACTCAACGAGACTCCAAAATTGGATGGAACATACTCAAATTTAGGTAATTTTCTAGTACAGTGTATGCTTTTCAATAAAGAACAAATAGAACTGTTTTCCTGAGCTAGTCTCATATAAAATAATGCGAAAAATAGATCAACGATGAACTGCGAAAACACATGCTGCCAATTTAGACACGACTTTTGTCGTACTCTAGATAATTACATGTATTACGGCTTATTGAAATGTGAGTTTGATAAATATAATCAAAACATGACTCCGTGGTATGAATTTTTGAACATGGCTGGGTGGCACATACATCGGAATAATTCGTAATAAAGCAAAAATGCTAAATTGTTTAAATGATTCATTCACGGAAAAACCAAAATGAGATTTTTGGCGAAAAGAATTTGTTGATTTTCTAATTTCACACGGAAAAACCGTAAATCACAAAATTGCTATTTTCGCTTCTTGTCTTGATTGTTTTATTTTAAAAAACGTACTTAATTCACCTAGCAGTGAGATGATACCTTTTTTATCAATCCGAAGCAAAGTCTTGGCATTACATTCCTTTTGTGGAATTTGGCCTTTCTGTTTCAACAGACTTCGCAGCCGATTCTTAGTGTACAGAATCATTGCATGGCTAGTACTATGGATCTTACTGACACTAAGAACACTTCCAGGTCGGGGCTCGAACATACGACAACTGGCTTGTAAGACCAGCGTCCTATTCCTTGAACCGCCAACCCGGGGCAATCAATCCGCATGTGTTTTTTGCATGAATATTCTTCGGTGTTTCAGTTTTCATGACATTATTCTAATGTCCGTAATGTCCGTAAACTCTGTAATGTAGAAACTGCAAATCAGATCGAATTTGAATCTAAAAGTGTAACAATCGATTAAACATTCCATGATATGTCGAAGTAATTTCCACTTTAGAATTTAGGGTAATTTGTTTCTGAAATTCGATTTGGCTTTTTTGAGAAAACGATTGAGCTTTGAGAAACGATACTGGAACCGGAATTCGAAAATCGGTGTAGCCGAAGTCAGACAAATTTACCTGAGTAGCTATATAGTTTACATTTGTTTCAAAATGTTTGAAAATCAATGTAGACATCTTCGAGGAATCGTAGTGCGAATTAAATTTTTGGGTGCCTTCCGAAACGAAAACTGAATACAACCAAAAATGAAATAAATTTATTTGGTTATCGACTATCCAAATCTGCTAACCAGATAAACCTGATTAATTTATGTGAAATAGACATTTTTATACTAATCACCCTGTATTTCCGAAACCGGAAATTGGATCTGACTGAAAAACAAGATGTTTTATAGAATCTTAAAACATTTCATTTGAATCTTAGATGATTCTTCGATTCCATTTGAATCTTAGATCGGTTCAGCCATCTACGAGAAAAATGAGTTACACAGTTTTAATTTCGTTTCACATATCATGTAGTTCCGGAACCAGAGGTCTGAACCAAACATAATTCAGGAACCTTGTTTGGGAGAAAATTGAGTGAAATTATTTGTCACACGCATTTGCTGATCTCGACGAACTGATTCGAATGGTATATGGCTGTTATGTTCTTCCAGCATTTATTGCTGTAAGTAGTTTAAATCAATATAATAATGCAATTGCTTTCAACTCGAAAATTCTGCCGTTATCTGGTTTACATATAGCATATTCGAATGATTATGTTGCCAAAAACGAACCGTGCTAAAATCGGTCCGAGGCAAAATATCATGCTGTACACAGTCTTTTGGGTACTTAGAAACAATTGTATGTAACAGTATAAAAAATCGTGTTTTATGTTGCTCCAAAGCATTTCTTTGCCAGACAGCGCTCAAAACTTCTACTGCTGGAATAGGGGAAAAAGTCGCTTATACAAAAATTTCGATATCTCCGTTAAAAATGGACGAATTTTAACAATCATGGCTTGTTGGATAGCTATTACCGTGTGGAATCTAAGTCTAAAAATATATTCTGTTTTCAAGGTCAATTGTGACAGATACTGTCAAAAAACTGAAAATTTTGAAATAAAACTTTGTATAACTCAAAAAGTAAACATCCGATCTCAAAACCATTCAATATCGTTCTGGGTGACGCAGAGACCTTTCATTTGCGACTAGTTTGATCAAAATCGGTCCAGCCATCTCTGAGATCTCGACCTCTTAGTTGACAACACACATACAGACACACACACACGGACATTTGCTCAGTTCGTCGAGCTGAATCGATTGGTATATGACATTCGGCCCTCCGGGCCTCGGAAAATTTTTCTAAAGTTTGAGCGAATTCTATACCTATTTTTTATATTTATAAAAAAGGTAAAAATATTCATTCAACTAACAGTCCTGTTGATTCTCTCCAAAGAAGATAGTTGAAAATTCAATTCAATGATTTGAATCGGCTCAAGATCTTCAAAGCTAAACAGAGCCGGTTTATCTTTAAAATAAATAAAACACGACATAGTTTCTTTGTGTTAGGTCTCTTCGATAAAATTTTCCTCTCTTTACCATCCAGTGAAGTTTGGGGGCCATTTGTATTTAAATATGAGAATTTTTAAAGTACGCGCACTTCAAATTGCCCTCCACATATACGGGTATGTTATACTGAACGCAGTAGGCTAGGGATTTCAATGAAAATAAAAATAAAAATGGTGATGTCAGCTCTGTAGGAGAGCTGCTCCTGTAAATAGGGTTTTTCGTTCCATCTTTTCGAGCGTGGAATAAAAAAAAGCTACAGATTGCCTAATTTTCAATTTTTAAGTAGTTATTATTCTTCATTAGAGACTGCTACAGTGTAAATTTTATGTAAAAATATTGAGTTGTTCCTGAGATAAAGTTGCTCGAAATGAGTCAAACTGGCATTTCCATATTGGATTGAAACGCACTAAATTTTGAATGAAACACCGTTGAAAAAGTTGTGAAAAAAATATCCCACCACTTTTTTTCAAACAAATTTGATGAATTGTAATGAAAATTTTGCAAATTTTGTGGTAGTTTTTGTATTTTTGTTTTTTGTTTTGACAGAAACGGGATTCCATAGAGATCTCAAAGCGGGAACGATTGCCGATAGGACCGTAGTAATTCAAAGAGAAAGTAAAAAGAAAGAAACTGTGATTTGCACTGAGGACATTTTCTAATGTTCTCTATTCAATTCATTCGAACTTGCGTTGCGTCAATAAATAGTTGTTTCAACAAACTAAAACGCTTATCGTTTTCCAATCCAGAATGAACAGTTTCAGCTTAGTTGATTTTTTAATTTGATTGATTGGTCTTCGACATTAAACTTTTTAACACTTTTTGCTTTGTTGTCTCGAAAACAAAAATGACATTTTAGAAAAACATCAATCGAATAGTTGTGCCAAATTTTAACTAATCGAATTCAGAAAAACAACTAATATTTTAACTACAGTGCGATCGTGGGTGTTTCCGTGTGCAAAGGAAATAATCGATTCTTAACTCTTCAGCCAAATCATGCTCATTAAGCGAGGTATGTATAGATTTTTGAACATGTCCAGGTGGTACAAATCGAAGCTAACATAATCTACACGGGGAACCAAAATAACCTTAAATTAGTTGATTTCCTAGGTTTAGTTAGTTGGTAGGACAACTAAAGAAAACCTAGTAATTGCTAGAATTGCATCTTAATTCGGTTTTACAATTTTGTTGATATAATTCAACCAAACTTCGAATAAGACAAAAAGCTAATTTGCTGCTTTCCGTGTATGTTATTTAAACGGAAGATAACCGCCCTTATTCTGAATAACGACGTATTGATTTTTCGATCGAATGTGGTTCGATCGAATCATAGCTACCTTTGATTTTGCTAGCGTTATGGGGAATACAAATGAAATACGAGACAAAAAACGATACGACGTTATTCAGAATAAGGGCGAACATCTCAGCAACATGAGCTGGTTATGTTTACCACAGTTTTACGTTATTCTTGTATATTTTGAGAGCTGTAGTCGAACTAGTAGACAAACATTATCAACAGAAGAAATCACAGCCAGAGTGAGCGCAGCAAGCGCGTTGCGATAAACCTCGTTTCAAACAACTATCAAAACAAGCTGTCAAAAGGCAACGTATTTCATAGTACCTACACATATAAAAATATTTTGTGAATTTCCAATTTCAAAATACTTTAACCGCAAAACGAAGCGTTAATTGAAAGATACAATTATATACATTGAAAATTCAATTAAATCCAATTCAGTTTTGCATCGTTGAAGGTTTTCAATCAAACTCATAGCTAAAGCCGGGGTAAAATAAATGACATGAAAAAATCAAACTTTCGATTCAACTCATGCCTATTTCTTGTTACTATTGATTTACATGTCGTGAAAATTTGAATTTTTCTTCCTTTGTACACGGTACGAAAAAGAACATGTGAATATTTCTAAATAGATGTACTTAAAAGAAACGTCGCAATAATTTTGAATTTTCAAACATATAACAATATGTCAACATACACAAAACTCAGTACATATAAAGTTCTCGCAAAAAATATGACAAGCTACGATTAAAGTCAAGTGTAAACTTCAATTTACTTTGTTATACTGCACTAATGTAGTCAGAATCAACTAAACTAATGAGTCAGAATTAACATACAATTTGGAATAACATACAATGAAACACACGTTGACATTTATCCAAAACTCTATTTGATATTTAACGACCATGATCAGATATCGCACGTTTACATTATGACTAAAATAAATATCAAATCAGTGCTACAGTCCATCAACAACGTACCCATGTCTATATACATAGTACACGCTTATTCAACGTTACGCAGTTATTTTCGAATACATGGGATATTTTAACTCTACCTTCACCAAACAAACAACCAACGATAATCGACAAATCGTAGATAGGAAACTAGTGCAATCGCAGCGTTCTACATCTACATGTTACAGTAACGCTTCACCATCACTTTTTCAAGGACATCCACACCCGCTTTCGCTTATCGCAAAGATAACGGTACCGTTATCATTTCTGAAAAGTCATTGCCTTTTTACAGTGTACGGTATGAAACACGCGCTAAAGCGAAATGAGACGCAAAAAGGCCAGGGCTTACTCATCGGTGGCGCATTCCAATACACTGAAACAAAAGTGACGCATGCAATCCGGTTTGTTCAAAACGGAATGTGTACGTGTTCGAATGAATATACTTTACCTTGCGATCGAACCAATTTCAGAAGCACTTTTACCATTCCGATGAAGGTTTCTCTAAAACATGCGTTTTTAAAACATCAACAGCTTCTTGACCACGCAATTTAGTTTTGACGTGTGGGTATAAAAAGCAGTTATTGGGAGCTGAATCAGGGTTATATGGCGAATCGCCCATCATTTTTTTTCTTACGATATGTGAAAGCTTGCATTGTCTTGATAAAGAATAATTCGAGCTACCAGCGAACATTAATTTTGAGGTTTTTATGAGCAATAATACTTCGAGAATGAGTGACCGACCAGGCGCATAGCTCTATCGGAAAGGTTCGAAAGTTCCCGATTTTCTGATACCTTCGTTCACTTAGAACTGTTGAATGTTGAAGTAACAGATTTAAAAATGTATCATCTACTAATACTCTCCTTACACACCTTACATTGATTTACACTATGCAAAATAAGCTAACAAAATGGAATCATCAAATTACATTCCATTTAAATTTTACAGTGTACGCCCACGACTCTACACGGAAAACTCTCAGATCAAAAAATTACAATACCACAATTTCTTTTTCTTGCTAGAGATGGACAATCTGTTTGCGAATGGTTCTATTTTCTAGTTTTAATTGTACTGGCAAGATATTCTATTAATTTAATTAAATTTACACTGCGAGTAATTGAATTTTCGGAGAGCTTAAAGCAATGTGAATAACAATGTTTAGAATTCGCTGCTGAGGTGCAATGATAAACGATAGTAACTTTAGGGTTTAGATTTTAAGCCGCTGCTCGAGCACAATAATACAGTTCGAAAAAAATGTATATCAAACTACCCATATGAAGAAAAAATTGTCGTGATTCATTAAAAAATTTAATTATTTAAAACATCTATAGTTTACTACTGCTTTAGTGCCATTTCTCTATTTAAAATTATGTGACGATAATTTTGAATAGGTAAAAATACAAAAAATAATTTTTTGTTATAGAAGTTTCAGTTCAACCAATTAGTTTTAATTAATTTTCAAATCTCATAATCAACAAATGCAGCTGTTACAACTCCGGTGAAAATTTGGAGTGTGTCATAGCCTGTTAGTATGTGTGTGTGTATGTGTTGCATTGCTCGATTTTAGTACTTCATTTTCCATTTGCCAAACCAATAAAACTAATCGAAAATAGATTGCAGCCGTACCAAATTTTATCCAATGAAATTCAGAAAAATAGTTAACATTTTAGTGGTTTTGAGATCGCGTGTTTTTCCGTGTATATATGAAGCAAACACATTTCCCTATTTTCCAGCACAGTTCAATCAGTTACCAGTTGCAAAATGTTTCCATTGGTTCGTGAAAAAACATAATTTCATTTAGAAAAGCGAACTAAATAAACTGATATTTCGCTTTTGAATTTCCTCTCAACAACAGCAGAGAAAACTGCTTTCGCGTTTTGCAACAATGGCTGGTAGTCTAGGATTGTAAATTGTCCCTTAAAATATCATGCAAGCACGCAAAAAGTGAGAAACGTAACTAATCTACCAACACTGGCAGCGACTAGCTGTTCAGTATTTGTTGCTGACAGAATACATGCCTACTGCGTTCCCAGTTTATATGTCACCAACCGCAAATGACAAATCACTAAAATGATACATTTAAAATTATCGACTTGATCTATCTTGATAATGTTAGTAATCATTCGAACATATTCTAGCTCTGGATTGTAATGGTGACACTCGAGTCAAACAGATTGTGGTGCGAAAATGTTTGAACAAAAAAATTCTTACGTGACAGTGGCGTCAGTTGCTAAGCCACTGATAAGCGCACGAAGCGTTCGACGATTAAACCGTGGCAAAGAGCGAAAGAGGGCAGTTTGCTTAGCTAATTATTCATACTGCTAACGAATCCAGCAGAATGGCAATGCATGTATAGGTTTCTCAACTTCCGAGAATCGGTCTACAAAGCGATTGATGGGTGGATGAGGTTGACTGTTGGTAAATGACAGTTCATTTAGAAGCACGTGTCGTATTTCTAAAAATTCGGTACCATTTGATAATTTACGATTTGAGCAGTTCGATGATGTTCCGAAATCATCACCTGAAACGTTGAGTCAGCTATTAGATAAGATGTCAAATCCTTCAGTGTTGCCAATTTCTTCCGAAAGGTGAAACTGACAATTTTGACAAAAAGTTGTCATTGATCAAACATATTAAAAAAACGGTCGCAACGTGTTTGCTTGATTTAATCCATTCACCGTTTGCTGTTCCTTTGGAAATTAACCAACACTCTGAAGCGGTTTGTTTATAACCAGAATTTCAAATATTTTCGTGCGTGTTCGAAGCATTTATCATACAAAACTGGAGCCAAGCTAAATCTGAAACGGCCACATGAACTACATATTCACTAACGAGACCGCACAAGTTGTTATGATTAGTCAACTATGATTTGATGTTGAAACATATATATCTTTCTTTCGGAACAGATATACATACACCATCGCTCGTTTGGTCACAAGTGCTGTCGAAAGTAGGTTGAAAAAGTACCAGTTCGAACATACCAACTGGTATATCGGGTAGGCTGCGTGTACGAAGTGGTTAGATTGCCTAACAACTGTCAAATGAACTGTAATCTAATATCCTCCATCAGAGGCGTTCTCTTCATAAAAAAAACTGCTACTTGAAGACTCGACTACTGTCGAAAAATTAAACGTGATCCCGGAGATATAGCCATTCCGATGTCATCGATAAATTTGTAAATATTTTATCATCACGCGCTGCTGTCGTCTTCCTCTTCGACAGGGTGTTGTTGCGATTCTTTGAGCTTGTTTGTCTCATTATCATGTTTTCTTCCACTTTAAACCGGGCGCTGTCTTAATATTTCAGTCTTTTTTCGTTTTGTTTTATGCAGCACCATTCAGCCTAATTGCTTGTTCAAAAAAAAACATATACAATCACAAAATTCCATTCACACCAGAAAAAAACTACTTCTTCCAAACCTGCTTAGAAGGACTTCTACACTCGTGCCCACTTTAAGAACTCATTTTCTCCATACCCGCACGCTCATAGAAACAAAATGCGAAAAGTATTATTTGTTCTTTCCGGTTTCGGTTCGTAACTAATTCGAAGCAACGACAGGAAAACAGAAACCGCCGTGCACACGCACGCTCACCAACACATCCGTCCGCGTAGGCACATCCGTTCCATGATTTACGCCTGCTTAGCCGAATAAATTTGCGCTTCCGACACGATGCGCAATCGCCTAATGCGCGCGGACTTGCGAACGGTTTGCTGTGTGTGCTGTAGTAGCAATACCACGTTATACAGTTTGCTTCAATGAAGTCTTGTCCAAGAGTCAATGACATAAGCACATAAGGGGGCGGTGTAGGTAGAAGCTCACGCACAGCTAAGCGGTTTTTTTCTCGTGTCTACTTATTTGTTAGAAATTGAACACTTTATAACAGTCACCTGGCCTTCGCTGTCTACAATCCGGCTGACCGGATCGAAACTGTTACCCTTAGAATGTTGTTATGCTGACAGCGGAACGGCATTCTAAACTGACAAAGTGAAGGTCGATTGTCTGACAGGTTCAGCCACACCGGGGAGTGTCAAAAATAGCTCGGATTTGACTGATCTCCGGTGATTGGTGGGAGGAAATAAGTAGAAATGATTTTTTAAACATCTCACTAGCTGAGCAGCCTCTTGGAATAGATTTTCTTCTGAATTCACCAAAAATACCTGAAATAGAATAGTTTTTTTTTGCAAAATATGTTTCACACAATCGGATTATATTAACCAAACAGGATCATAACATAATTCGTTCTCATATGGTTACAATTTCTCAGACCACAACTAGTACCTATCAAGGGAAATCGTTTTGCCGATAAAATTACACTGAATGTTAAAAACAACTCACAATACTCCGTGATTGACAACGTTTAAACTTGAAACAACTAAATTTCAGAATGGAAAGTCAGACGCACAATTCTATAGAATAATTAAAAAAAACTACTGCTCACAATCCGTCAAGTATAGCTTGTGCATTTTTCGGAGCAGGATACTCCATGTTATTTTTTTTATGAGACTAAGAGCAAATTCAATATAACTGAAACAAACGTAGCCCCAGTAAGCCGATTTAGTTATTATTTATTCGAACAGTTCTACTGTCAAATTAAAAACTGGCCCACGCTGCGGTTCTATTTTTTTACAGCTGAATGTGAAACACTGCTGGGACAGCCAGTTTTTTTTTCTAATTTTCAGATTTATATTTTAAAAGTGACATAAATTATTCACCTAGAACTAGAATACTCCTGAATATGCCCTAAATTTAACCTTAGGGCATATTCAGTAGTGTTTTAGTTCTTGATGCATAATTTATGCCACACGGAACGACCGAAATTAGCTCGGCGCCTAATTCGTATTACTGTTTTTGAATTAGTTGATTTTAACAACAAAATTTCCAAAATAACTATAAAATTAGTTAAAATTGAGAATTTACTTTGCTGAAAAAACTCTTAGTTTTAGAGAATGTGTTTAGTTGGTGAATATCCTGGACTCAAACCAGCAATATTTCAATCCAACACGAAATTCTCATTGACAACTAATTTTGTTATTAAAATCAGAAAATTTGTTTCTATTTATCTATTGCCATCATTACTGAAGGACAGCACAAAAAAAACTAAAACTGAAATGGGTATTATTAACAAGTTTATTAGCCAAAAACTCATGAGAAGTGTCAAAGCAAAACAATCCATTAAAAAGCTAAAAAGGACAGTCTTATTGAAACTGCTTGAACATTGTTTTGATGTTTTTCGCATGTGTTCGATATATCTTTATTTAAATTTCTAAACCGATATGTAAAAAATGTCTTAAACTGTTAGTGGAAATCGTATTTATTCAGAATTTGTGCGCACTTGAAGCGATTGTGCGTAATAATGTTTTTACGCGGAACAGTGAAGTGAATTTCGAATGTTTCACTCTAATTGTGATGAAGTTTTTTTGTATCTTCAAACCTTCCGAGCTGCGCCGTCCGGTGTACTATTTGTATTCGGTTTTTATTTTCCGAGTGCTCAAAGTTTTCAGTGAGAATGAAGAAAACAGTGATTTAGAAGAAAAAAAATTCAAAAAGATGTTTACGTTTCGTTTATGTCTTTTTCTCCAACACAACATCGTATTTATACCTGCCAATATAGAAAGGACAACCGCGTCTGAATTTTTTTCGGCAGTAGTGTGCCATCTAGTGGCTAGTAGTCATTAAGGTGTTACCGTTTCGGTGACAGGGCGCCATATAGCTGCAGATTGCAGAAGCCAATTCAACCATTCATATTGGTTGAAAACAACATTATATTTCTTTAATTCAACTAAAAAATTAGTTGACTGGATATGAAGTGTGCCTTAGCTAAGAAATGACAGTACGTTTAATTTGTGAATTCAACTAAAAAAAATAGTCATTTCAACAAATATTTTATTATTATTAAGGGAATGAGAATAAAAAATCTAATTCAGCAAAAGTAAGATTTTTTTAGTTGTCTCAAAAAATAACTAACTAAAATCAGCAAATCAACTAAATTTTTCGCGAAAATGCTGATTTCGGTCGTTCCGTGCAGTTACAAAATTTAAATCTGGATCTTATAACAAGAAAAACTGGCAGCCTCAGCAGTGTTTTACTCGTGTTTCTAATATACAAAAAATAGAACGACATCGTAGACCAGTTTTAAATTCGACAGAAGAACTGGTCGAATAAATAAAGCTAGAACGGCTTGCTGGGGATGCGTTTGTTCCAGTTTCTGTTCTATTATAGATCTTCCATATAGAACTTCTAGCTGCTGAATTTGCTCTTAACGTTGTAAAGTTGATTTACATTGTAAAGTACTGTTTCAAAGAAATCTCAGAAATTAAATCATACCACAATTTATTCGTGATATAAAAACCGGTAGTATGGAAATCACAATCACTAATCCTCATTTGAAAACAGCCACTTTCTCTGCTACGAAGTACTCAAAATGATCTGTTGTCAAACATGTCCAATAAAAAGTAAAAATCATTGAGGCATTTTTATGGGTTGCTCTTTTTCCATAAAACTTCCGCAGATTAATGAATCGAGGTCAAGAGATTTTGTAATATAAAATCCATGAGTTACGTGAAGATGGAAAAATAATTTATAATACAATTTCATAAATTACAGACCACACATCTACCATCGAAACTTAACATTGATCTCAGCGAGAAAAGATACGAAGAAAAACGGACGGTTTTCGTCCCAAATACTGCACACTTAAATTAAATTCTCGAGCTCGGCATATTCAAATGCTGAATTGGAACGTGGAACATGACATTCTACTGATTGTTCATGCTGTTTTCCGACATCCGTAAAAGTAATATTCTGATATCTCGGTAAAATGTGTTTTTTTGCCCAAGTTTAGCATAATATCATGCTGAACTTATCAGTAAACAAAAAAATATACCGATATCAGCAAATTACCGTTAGCCGAGATTTCGAACAGTGAGCTATCTTCCACTAAAACTCGGTGAGACATCTGTCATCTAATGTCTCTTGTCAGTTTGAAAGCCACCACGTCGCCATTGCTCTGGAGCTGGAAAACGTATAAATTACATGAAGCATAAAGATTCCTATATTTCGTAGAAAGATAAGTGAAATTGAAAACTATCTACTTTTCATCTGTTATATATTTACAATTATCTACTCTGCAGGTAGAGGCATTATGGAACAATAGAAGTAATTGTCTTTAGCCGTGATGGTTTTTTTTGGGTTTACTTTTCTTTTTTGTACGCTGAATTAAAATCAACAATAGGCTTTTGTGATAGTTATTGCATACAATAAAGAAGAAAAATCCTTTTTTACTTCGATTACTGACTGACTGACTCGGCAATTCATGATTTAATCTGGATCGGTTTTGCCGAGCTAACAGTGAAATTTTTGCTGATAATTTCGGCAACAATTGACAGTTGACAAATTAAAGATTGCTGAGATTCTCAGTAATTATACATTTTGCCGAGACGTTTACCGAGTACTCGACTGTGCGAAACTCGGCATTGTTTGCCGAGATTCAGCAATAAAATTTTAGAGTGTGTACTGTTTTTCCTCTAAAATGTTTTTTATTGTAAATTAATATGGAGGGATTTTTTTACATTGCAAAGGGGTTGCTATATCGTGTATTTTGTTAGCTTTTATCACAGAGAACAGACATCCAAGTAGAGATTACAATTTGTGTAAGAAATTTAACGGTTGTTTCAAAAGGCAATCACCAAGTGGCAATTCTCCTGTAAAGGCGCTTCGAGCAGCCCAGTAATTTTTTTATGGGCTATTGCATTCGAGTTTTCATACAATCGTAATTCATGCGTGCAAAGTCGTGCGCAACGGTGATTTTGAATGGATTTTTACTTGTATGCTTTACACAGCTTTTTTGAAAAAGTTTGTACTAGCTTGGGTGTCTGTTCTCTGTGTTTTTATTGAATTAAAAATATCTATTTCAATTGGGGAATATAAAAACTATTGAGGTGATGAAAATAAATCATCTGTAATGTTATTGAACTTTGTTCGGGTAGGGTCTAACACTTGAAAAACCATTTATTTTTTCTTTGTATTTTCTTATAGTAAAACATTTCAAGAATGTTTTGTAAAATTTTTAAGCCTATCGGAACAAAACTCTGGAAGTTATGGGCCTTTATACTGCGAAGAGGCAAGAGTTCGGCGAAGAGGCCCTAGAGTTCCGCTTCGATTGACTTGAAAAGTTGGCAAAACAAATTGTTTCCTTCGTTTGTGTAGACAAACTTAAAAACCTTTTTCCCGAAAGCACGTTCTAAACGTCCGTATCTATCGTCATTTAAAAACTTCTTTATCAATTATTTCCGAATTTTGCACACACTTCCTAACCATACCCAAACGTTTTCCTTTTCGTTTTTTGTTACTTTAGGGAGGTTTTACAGGAAAAATCGAGATTTTGACTTTAATCAACCACTAAAAGTACAATATATTTTAAAAAAATCAATGAAAACGTAGGTAAAACGTCTAGAAAAACATTGATATATTAACTTCCGATAATTCTGCGATGAGGTACAGTCGAATGCGAATAATAATACCCCTAGGTTCCATTCAAACAGATCACTATATTTTGGTTCACCGATTAATCAGGTTGGCCTAGCCCATTCTTCTAATTACCTTTGTCAAGAGAGAGTAAACGAAACTGTTTGCAACTGGCAACTTTACTTCAAGTTGCTATGGTTATATTAGTTTTATTATTTCCGTTTGTTTACAACAATATTTCACCAGACTGAATCATCTTCAATATTTATGCGGTAGGATTTTGTTGGAAAAGATCAAATTTCCTTTCGAAAAAAAAAACTTTTTGTAGTTAAATTATGAGGATAGAAGATACATATGTAGGTTTTGTCAGTAACAATCTAAAAACATACTTTTCGATGATCTCACTCGAACACTAAAGTCTCAAAACATTTGAATTGGTTTATTTGATGCAAATTGTATCTTCAATACAGCTCGTATCAAGCAAGTTTCATTTTCCAGAATTGATCATTTCTCTGGCTATCAAATTTATGATTCGATGGGCCAAGAAGAGTGTTAGCCAGCAGAACAGATTTGTCAAAATGTTATACAAGATTATTCGTTATTGTGGAAGAAAGAAGGGAATAAAAACATTTACACACCTACGATTAATATTATTCGATGAGCAAATATCATTGACGAGAAATTTCATAGAAATTTTAAAATACGATGGTAAGATTTGAAGTAATAGATGACTATGACCACAAGTATCGCGTATTTGAAATTTTAGGGCTGAAAGTTCCTGAGTTTCGTTAGCATCCCACTTCCGGTTCCGGAATTACAGGGTGATATGCACCAAAAAGGGAGAAATAATGCATTAAAAATGTGAAAAAATGTCCCTCACCTTTCTCGGAGATGGCTTAACCGATTTTCACAAACTTAGATTCAAATGAACGGTTTCATAGCCCCATACAAAGTTCCTGAATTTCATTTGGATCCGACTTCCGGTTCCGGAGCTACAGTGTGATATGTGCAAAAATTGCGAAAAAAAATGTCACTCACTTTTCTCGGAGATGGCTTAACCGATTTTCACAAACTTAAATTCAAATGAAAAGCCCTACGGTCCCATACAAAGTTTCTGAATTCTATTTGGATCCGACTTCCGGTTCCGGAAATACAGGGTGATTTGCACCAGAAATGTGAAAATAATGTCAACCTTTTTACTCGAAGATGGCTGAACCGATTTCCACAAACTTAAATTCAAATGAAAGGTCTCATGGTCCCATACATAGTTCCTAAATTTCATTTCAATCCGACTTCCTGTTCCGGAATTACAGGATGATATGCACCAAATATGTGAAAATAATGTCACTCACTTTTCTCGGAGATTACTAAACCGATTTTCACAATCTTAGATTTAAATGAAAAGTCTCATAGTCGCATACAAAATTCCTGAGTATGATTTGGATCCGACTTTCGCTTCCGGTGTTGCAGGGTGATATGCACCAAAAATGGGAAAATAATGCATTAAAAATGTGAAAATAACGTCACTCACTTTTCTCAGAGATGGCTGAACCGATTTTCTCAAACTTAGATTTAAATGAAAGGTCTCACGGTCCTATACGAAGTTCCTGAATATCATTTAGATCCAAATTCTGATTCCGGAAATACAGAGTGATATGCATAAAAAATGTGAAAGTAATACATCAAAAATGTGATAATAATGTCACTCACATTACTCTGGGATGGTTAAACCGATTTTAACAAACTTAGATTCAAATGAAAAGTCTTATGGTCCCATACAAAGTTCCGAAATATCATGCGGATCCGACTTCCAGTTCAGTGATTACAGGATGATATATACCAGAAATGTGAAAATAATGTCACTCGTTTTACCTATTTTTATATATATAAAAAATATTACCTATTTTTATATATATAAAAAATAGGTATAGAATTCGCTCAAACTTTCGAAAATTTTTCCGAGGCCCGGAGGGCCGAATGACATATACCAATCGATTCAGCTCGACGAACTGAGCAAATGTCTGTGTGTGTGTGTGTGTGTGTGTGTGTGTGTGTGTGTGTGTGTGTATGTGTGTGTGTCCGTATGTGTGTTGTCAACTAAGAGGTCGAGATCTCAGAGATGGCTGGACCGATTTTGATCAAACTAGTCGCAAATGAAAGGTCTCCCCGTCACCCAAAACGCTATTGAATGGTTTTGAGATCGGATGTTTACTTTTTGAGTTATATGAAGTTTTATGTCAAAATTTTCAGTTTTTTGACAGTATCTGTCACAATTGACCTTGAAAACAGAATATATTTTCAGACTTAGATTCCGCACGGTAATACCTATCCAACAAGCCATAGATTGTTAAAATCCGTCCATTTTTAACGGAGATATCGAAATTTTTCTGTAAGCGACTTTTCCCCCTATTCCAGCAGTAGGAGTTTTGAGCGCTGTATGACAAAGAAATGCTTGGGAGCAACGGAAAACACGATTTTTTATACTGTTACATACAATTGTTTTTAAGAACCAAAAGGATTGTGTACAGCATTCTTTTTCATGACATTTAGCCTCGGACCGATTTTGGCACGGCTCGTTTTTGGCAACATAATCGTTCGAATATGACATATATAAACCAGATGATGGCAGAATTTTTTTTTAATTATTTTGTTTTAAACTACTTACAGCAATAAATGCTGGAACAACATAACATCCATATACCATTCGAATCAGTTCGTCGAGATCAGCAAATGCGTGTGTGACAAATAACTTCAATTAATTTTCTCGGAAAATTTCTTTTCTACAAATTCAGATTCATACGAAAAGTCGTATGCTCCCAAACAAAGTTCCTGCATTATGTTTGGTTCCAACCTCTGGTTTCGGAACTACAGGATGATATGTGAAACGAAATCAAAATTGTGTAACTCATTTTTCTTGAAGATGGCTGAACCGATCTAAGATGCAAATGAAATCTAAGAATCATCTAAGATTCAAATGAAAAGTTTCAAAGTTCTATAAAACATCTTGCTTTTCAGTCAGATCCAACTTCCGGTTTCGGGGATTATATAAAAATGTCTATTCCACATAATTTAATCAGGTTTATCGGGTTAGCAGATTTGGATAGTCGATAAAAAAATTAACTTTTTTCAGTTTTAGTGGTATTCAGTTGTCGATCAGAAGGCACCTAAAAATTTCATTCGTGCTATGATCTCTCAAAGATGTCTTAACTGATTTTCAAATGTTTTGAAACAAATGTAAAGTGTACAGCTACTCAGGTGAATTTATCTGACTTCGGCCATACCGCTTTTAGAATTCCGGTTCCAGTATAAAATCGTTTCTCAAAGCTCAATCGTTTTCTCAAAAAAAGCCTAATCAAATTTCAGAAACAAAATTTTAATTAATACAAACTTATATACAAAAATTAATTATTTTATCCAATTATGACTTCCGGTTCTCGAATTACATGATGATGAATTTTTAAAATTCAAACCGATATAGAAGATGACAATCCCGAAAAGCTTCAAAGTTGAACTCAAAACTGTTGTAATTTATTCGTCATATGGCCATACGAATCGGTTTGGGTTATGCTGGTTCCTGAATACCGGCTCTGGAAGTACCTTAAATTACCGTAAACTCTAGAGTGGAACTTACATATCATGGCATGTTTAATCGATTATCACACTTCTAGATTCAAATTCGATCCGATTTGCAGTTTCGACATTACAGAGTAATGAGTGATTAAAATCTCAAATTGTCGCTTAAAACGAGGGTCAATAAAATAATGTCATGAAAACTTAAACACCGAAGAATATTCATGCAAAAAACACATGCGGATTGATAAAAATAGGTATCATCTCACTGCTAGGTGGATTGAACACGTTTTTTAGATTAGCATCACTGTTCTCATACAAATAGGCAACGCAAATGTCAAGCACTAGTTTGGAAAAATGATGCTGACTGTGTGACATAAACACTAAAGCATGCTTTTGTGAACTACTCTAATCAATCTGAATCAATTGGTGTCAAAATTTGTGTCCGAAATTATTTAATAAAAGTATGAAATATATTTTCATGAGATTGTTATGAAAGAAGAGAAAGGCATTATCACACCACTAGGTGGATTAAGAAGAGTTTTCACTTTTGCATCATAATAAACAGTAACTATGGCGAATTGAGTTTTACACGGAACGACCGATATCAACATTTTCGCGAAAAATTTAGTTGATTTACTGATTTTAGTTAGTTATTTTTTGAGACAACTAAAAAAATCTTACTTTTGCTGATTTAGATTTTTTATTCTCATTCCCTTAATAATAATAAAATATTTGTTGAAATGATTATTTTTTTTAGTTGAATTCACAAATTAAACGTGCTGTCATTTCTTAGCTAAGGCACATTTCATTTCCATTCAACTAATTTTTTAGTTGAATTAAAGAAATATAATGTTATTTTCAACCAATATGAATGGTTGAATTGGCTTCTGCAATCTGCAGCTATATGGCGTCCTGTTACCGAAACGGTAACACCGTAATGACTACTAGCCACTAGATGGCAGACTACTGCCGAAAAAATTGCAGACGCGGTTGTCTTTTCTATATTGGCAGGTATAAATACGATGTTGTATTGGAGAAAAAGACATAAACGAAACGTAAACATCGTTTTGAATTTTTTTCTTCTTAATCACTGTTTTCTTCATTCTTACTGAAAACTTTGAGCACTCGGAAAACAAAAACCGAATACAAATAGTACACCGGACGGCGCAGCTCGGAAGGTTTGAAGATACAAAAAAAACTTCATCACAATTAGAGTGAAACATTCGAAATTCACTTCACTGTTCCGCGTAAAAACATTATTACGCACAATCGCTTCAAGTGCGCACAAATTCTGAATAAATACGATTTCCACTAACAGTTTACGACATTTTTACATATCGGTTTAGAAATTTAAATAAAGATATATCGAACACATGCGAAAAACATCAAAACAATTTTCAAGCAGTTGCAATAAGATTGTCCTTTTTAGCTTTTTAATGGATTGTTTTGCTTTGACACTTCTCATGAGTTTTTGGCTAATAAACTTGTTAATAATACCCATTTCAGTTTTGGTTTCTTTGTGCTGTCCTTCAGTAATGATGGTGATAGATAAATAGAAACAAATTTTCTGATTTTAATAACAAAATTAGTTGTCAATGAGAATTTCGTGTTGGATTGAAATATTGCTAGTTTGTGTCCAGGATATTCACCAACTAAACACATTCTCTAAAAATAAGAGCTTTTTTCAGCAAAGTGAATTCTCAATTTTAACTAATTTCATAGTTATTTTCGAATTTTTTTGGTTAAAATCAACTAATTCAAAAACAGTAAAACGAATTAGGCGCAGAGCTAATTTCGGTCGTTCCGTGTACTATTCATCATTGCCAGTTCTAAAGAAAATTCATCTAAGTACAGTGTCACTTCGACATTTTACTCTGACAATGTACCGCATATAGCAGAACGAGTCCTCGGAAATTTGTCTGAGTACTCCGTATTATAATCTGTATTTGGTACAGTGTCCAAATGTCGCAAATCATGTTTCTAAAACACGAATAATATACTTGAAATACTTATTCACCGACTTATTGCTCAATTTTTGAATGATAGCTCTAAACAAGTTCGCAAAAATAATTAACTTTATTAACCATTTTAAAACAAAGTGCGTACTAAATCATATATTTTTTCTAGATTTCCTTGAAAAATGTATCTTTTATCGTAAAATAAAAATACAAATGTTATCTACATATAAGAGATGAAATGTAATGAAAACTGTGCCTATTCCGAATACTAATATTCAGAAAGACAGATTGCTCACTGAAAGGGCATACTATGATTATAAACTTTTACCAAACAGCTGTACTGATTCTGTTTGCAAAAAAGTAATAGCAAATATACTCGAGCCAAATGAATTTACACACGGAACGACCGAAATCAGCATTTTCGCGAAAAATTTAGTTGATTTGCTGATTTTAGTTAGTTATTTTTTGAGACAACTAAAAAAATCTTACTTTTGCTGATTTAGATTTTTTATTCTCATTCCCTTAATAATAATAAAATATTTGTTGAAATGACTATTTTTTTTAGTTGAATTCACAAATTAAACGTACTGTCATTTCTTAGCTAAGGCACACTTCATATCCAGTCAACTAATTTTTTAGTTGAATTAAAGAAATATAATATTGTTTTCAACCAATATGAATGGTTGAATTGGCTTCTGCAATCTGCAGCTATATGGCGCCCTGTCACCGAAACGGTAACACCTTAATGACTACTAGCCACTAGATGGCACACTACTGCCGAAAAAAATTCAGACGCGGTTGTCTTTTCTATATTGGCAGGTATAAATACGATGTTGTGTTGGAGAAAAAGACATAAACGAAACGTAAACATCTTTTTGAATTTTTTTTCTTCTAAATCACTGTTTCTTCATTCTCACTGAAAACTTTGAGCACTCGGAAAACAAAAACCGAATACAAATAGTACACCGGACGGCGCAGCTCGGAAGGTTTGAAGATACAAAAAAAACTTCATCACAATTAGAGTGAAACATTCGAAATTCACTTCACTGTTCCGCGTAAAAACATTTATACGCACAATCGCTTCAAGTGCGCACAAATTCTGAATAAATACGATTTCCACTAACAGTTTACGACATTTTTACATATCGGTTCAGAAATTTTCAGAAAGATATATCGAACACATGCGAAAAACATCAAAACAATGTTCAAGCAGTTTCAATAAGACTGTCCTTTTTAGCTTTTTAATGGATTGTTTTGCTTTGACACTTCTCATGAGTTTTTGGCTAATAAACTTGTTAATAATACCCATTTCAGTTTTGTTTTTTTGTGCTGTTCTTCAGTAATGATGGTGATAGATAAATAGAAACAAATTTTCTGATTTTAATAACAAAATTAGTTGTCAATGAGAATTTCGTGTTGGATTGAAATATTGCTGGTTTGAGTCCAGGATATTCACCAACTAAACACATTCTCTAAAACTAAGAGTTTTTTCAGCAAAGTAAATTTTCAATTTTAACTAATTTTATAGTTATTTTGGAAATTTTGTTGTTAAAATCAACTAATTCAAAAACAGTAATACGAATTAGGCGCAGAGCTAATTTCGGTCGTTCCGTGCAAAGAATTATTTTGTTCGTGTCACTTAAATTAAATATCACGTGGCCGAACGTATCTCAGCTTAACTGAGTTTCCGATCTATGTTGAAAACAGCGTCGAGCTTTGGAATTTTCTATTTAACAACTTAAACCGATCGATTTAATCTTCGCACCATCCCGCGGTATCATTTCAAGCGTATTTCCACTAATTCCGTATTCAACACAAAAGCGTTCGATTAAGCATATTATTGCGTTGAAATGAAAGTAGGTCGCGTACATTCGGACAACAACAACAACTCAGCAAACAAAGTTACACCGTCGTTGTAATGCCATCGGAATGCTCTGACGAGAGCATGTGAGGCGCAGTGTGCGGTGCATTTTATTTCAAGGCATATGAATCAACCCATTTTAAGGATGGCGTCATGAATCACATCACCATATGGCCATACAAGAGCATAAACCGCCGTCGGTCGCGTCACATTACCGTCAGTAAGTAGTAAAATATATTTATTTCCAGTTTTTGAAGCTCCATAAATCTCAACGGCGCGTCAACAAGAGCGACAAAATAGGACAATAACCTTTACTCGACATGACACGATGCGATTAACTATTGTATAAAATGGTTGAGCGATCACCAGCACGCCAACCGGCACATGTTCGCGCCGATGACTATATTTGGCAATTTAGGGTAATTCCTGATGGCCTGGCAATGTCCCCCACACACAGTGGATTGTGTGGATGTTTAAGCCCATAAGCGGCGGCGCACGGTGCATTTTAAGAGTCCATTTTGAGCGGATTGAAAACCTGTTGACCAAACGTTCGATTATCCGGACGTTCCACTGCGAGTTTACTCATCCCGTTCGCTGGACTGTAGCTTGCAATCTGATCTTTATTGTTCAATCGACCTCATCTTGATTTTGATCATATTTACTTGATGACTAAAAAAAAATTCCCGTTGTTTGTACGATCACTTTTACTTCACACGTTATTGGCCGAAATGGATTCGGGTTGCTAATTGACGTGAAATTTCTCTTAGCAATGTTTTTTTTTCAAACCACTATAGTTAGGCTATCAATCTTGATCGGAAAAGTGTATCATCATTTCTAATGAAGCACAATAAAAACAATAATCAGATCGTCCCCGTTTCCAGTGCATTTCTTTGCTTCTCTCTTGCCATCTCCTTCACACACACACGAAATGCAGCGCGCACTATCAGTGAAAAGAAATAAGCTCGACTAACGGGCTGCGAAGTGCTATCCGTCTATTATTAGCATTAGCAGTACACTACAGTAAGCACACCCAAGCGAACAGTTGATAAACAAGTATATTTTTGAAACATTCCATCTCTGCTGGTCACTGGTGTGTGCCTGCAGCTCTAGCCTCTAGCTAAGTGCACATTCCAAACCGGCTGCTATTTTTATACTGAATTGTTTGATTTCTATTCCATCAAATTTACTATTTTCCTGTGGTTTATATATTTATAGTTTTTGCTAGACTTGCATCACCGTGTACCGGAAGCTTCAAGGTCTTTGTCGTTTTGTTCAGGGTGTCTCGTATACCTCAACAGAATAACGATCATGGTTGAAATTTATCAGAATGAAAGAAAACTCAAATTTTCCATTTATTGGTTTACAAATGAAAACCTTTTTCTTATTTGTAAATCCATATATTTTTACCTATTTAGTGAACTTAAATACACTAAGGTTTTTCTACATACCGCATGAGCTATCGAAAAGCTTTCCTCGGGGAAGTGCCCTTTGAGCCATTTTTTTCTGATCCCTAATTATTGATTCCGAAGTCAACATTATATTTCAATAAACTTCACTCGTTCGTTAATCCCAAATAACTCACTTTTCCGCATTTTTTTTTCTAAAAGTCGCTTTTTCGAATAAAATTTACGATTAATAATTTTTTTTCATTGGTAAATCTTTGAATTTCACTACAATTCTAAACAAGATCGAAAACAATACATAATTGGAAATGAAACTTGCAAACTTGGTGTAATGATGGCTTTGTCATATTGCTAGAATCTTAAATAAAGCAAGAAAATTCATTTGGGCATAATCTTTTCAATTTGTTAACAGTGTCCAGACAAAATATTTTTTTAAATTTTTCTCCTTTATTTCTTTTTAACGACAGTTTGACAGTTTAGGCCCTCATTACTTTGTAATTCCGGAACCGGAAGTCGGATCCGAATAAAACTCATAAGTTTAGTATGATGAAAGTTTATGAAAATCTGCTCAGCTATCTCTGATACCGTTTTCGTTCATTGATCAGAGCAGCCCGAAAGCTGACTCAGAGTCGCCCAAACAACGTTTGATATGTTTGTTTTAGCAACCTGAGGTCACTCTAGATCGGACTCCAATCGCGTAGTTTCGCTCTGAAAATTTTCTTGTGTCGCACCACGCATCCAGCCGAGTTTGTTCATTTTTTCTTTTTTTTTATGAGTTGTTGTTTAGGGCGCGTACCATGTGTTCGTTTTACTCGGAGTCAGAGTAGCCCGCGTCTAGGTTCAAAAACGAAAACGGTATGAGTAAACCGGATTCGGCTCCTTTTGGGAATATTGTGTCATTTTTTCCTGTATTGCCGGAACCGGAAACTGGGGACCGTTATAGTCAACGTTGATTCGATTGACCATAAACTAGAATAATTTTTGCACTGTTCCAAGGAGTTTTTATGTTATTTGCTGGGTTTTGTTAGATAAGACTGACGATCGGATCTAAACTAGGGAAATCTACTAATCAAAACATCCTGTAGTTCCGAAACCAAAAGTAGTATCCTTCAGAAACTCCGTACGTAACCGTAAGACTTTTCATTTGAATCTAATTTTGTGAAAATCGTTTTGGCCATCTTGAAGAAAAGTGAGATCCTTTTTGCAGTTTTTGACGGTATCGAATACTTTCAAAACCGGATTCCGAGGATCGGCACAGCTGGAGTTGATTCGTATGGGCAAAACACAATATAGTTTAAAAAATTTGAATAGTTAAAAAGATTTATTTAATTACTCTTTTGCTTTATAATAATCGGTCAAATCATCTCCGATACAATACGTACCGCGTGAAAAAACGCATAATTTCGGAAATCCACCTAAAATCCACATAAAAACGTACGTATCTTCGGAAATCCGCGTAAAAAAGCCACCTATCTTCGGAAATCCGCTTTAAAGAACCGCGTATCTTCGGAAAGCCGCGTAAAAAAGCAGCGTGACTTCAGGAATCCGCGTAGAACACACCGTGCATCTTCGGAAATCCACAAAAAACACTTATCTTCGGAAACCCGCGTATTAAACTGCGTAACTTTGGAAATTCACGTAAAAAACTTTGAAAATCCGTGTAAAAAACACGTATCTTCGAAAATCCGCGTACAAAAAGTTGCGCAACTTCGGGAATCCGCGTAGAAAACACCGCGCATCTTCGGAAATCTGCATAACTTTGGAAATCCGCGGAAAAAAACGCGTATCTTTGGAAATCCTCGTAAAACACTGCGCAAAACCGCATATCTTTGGTAATCCACGTAAAAAATGCGTATCTTTAAAAATTCTACGTGAAAAATGATTGCGTAACTTCGGAAATCCATCCAAAGTTCATTTCTGGAGTATATGACCTCTATATCCGGTGCTTCCGGAATCGAAAACCGGGAACCAGTATAGCCGGAATCGGTTTGTTTGACTGCCTAACTTTTATCTTGAAGTATTTACACTAATAACAGTAACAGATGTCCGCGAAAGCTGATTCCTATCAATCAATTGTGAAATCACAAAAACTTTTTTTGAAAAATAGATTAAAACGATTTTTTTAACTCTTAGAAAAGCAGTTTCGGAAACAGTTAGTTGGACATTTGCGTTGATATGAAGCAGATCAATAGAATCTAGTAAATGAAAGTAGGGAAATAAAATTTCCAGCCATTGCCGTATTTTACTTCATGAGGGCAGGAACCAAGTTGATCAATTTTTAGCTATATTTTTTCCCGCCGGATGCCACACATGCCTCTAAGCTGAATGTGTCCGGAGAAGAATAATAGGTAAACTTTTGGAACTAAATTTTGTGTACAGATTACACTGTTACTGTTACTGTTTCCGTACATAAATCCATTTTCACCACTGTTAGCAAAAGAAATTCGGCTAACGTCTTCCGAACCAACCGCACAATCGTACGGCCGACTACTGGAACCCGGTACTGGAAGCGGAATTCCTCTTCACGATGATTGCATTCAACGCCAGCATGATGACGGCGGTCAGCGGTGCGCAGTGATGGCGGTGATTAACCATTCTGCATGAAAGAAAAATAATCGAACACTTAGAGCCAAGCAGAGAATAACAGGAAGAGCGAAAACAATATCGCTAATGATTGCTTTTAAAAAATGTTTATTAATTATTAATGCATACGCTTCCGGTTTACGTCATTCGGTACGGCTGACCGTTCTGGATGACGAAAGACGCCACCGCCAGAGAGCCGGCGCTTCCCATTGTGCAGCCAATAAAAACACCGAAGAGAGTGTGAGTTTCCAGGGAAAAATGTCTTCGTCATTGTATTCGGCCCCTCTGCTGACTAATCGTTCAGTAATTCCAATTTCCAGCTATAGTGAAACCCAACCGGCGTGAATAACAGTTACTCCGGTGCAGCGTAATGTGCTTACAATGATCAATTATTAATCATGTTCCTTACAGCCAGTTGCTTTCTATGTTCACGTATCGGTCTGTGGCTTACCTGTTGGAAGCGCGATTTTCCAATTCATACCGGAAACGAAACTCGCTCAATCTCAGCCAACAGCTTCGGAAGTAGGCGTCTTCTACGATGCAGTGAAAACCACGAGGCGTTGGACATAGCCTCGACGAAGTAACGGAAATCTATTTTGTACGAATGTCACATGTCTATTGTACTTCATCAGGTGCTCTGGTTGTATTCGATACCCGGCACATGTTGGAGTACACTCAATGTGCTGACAGATTATCTACCAACTCTCTTCAACTATTCATTACCCTTGAAAGGCGGATTCAGTGTAGACTGTAAAAACCTGTGAAACCGTTGAATTCTTCAATGGGTCGCAATGATCCAAGGTATCACAGGCGAATCATCACGTATAGCTGCTAATACATACTAATCTCACGGAGCAGGTTGTTAAGTGCAAAAACCGAAACGAAATCGTACCTAAGAAGCCTAAATAAAGCAGTTGAAAATATCTCTTATATACGATGTTTAAGTGCAATCAGTCTTCTCTAATAAAATAATTAAAACGATCTGATAAATGTATTCAAAACTGAATCCGAAATGCTTCCTTTTATGGCTGTCGAATGGGATTAGTGTGATGGCAACAATCAGCCCACCAGATATAACACGCCCTAATTAATTTTACCTTCTTTTCGGCTATACGATTCCAAATCAGTTTAAGACTCCGAGGGCGGTCAGGTCATTTGCATGCATATTCCTTTCCGACGAGTTATTCAATGTGATTTGCTACCCTGGATAATCATGTGAGCTACCCACGCGCTGTCGCCTTTTCGCACGGTAAGAAACAGTATAAATGTAAGGTCGAAAGAAACCTATTCCTTATCCACCTAGAGGTTTAATAATGCTTTTCTCTTGTCATTCACACAGTCACATTAAAACATAGTTTACATTTTGTCTTTCTCTATAGAAAGGTATTAGAATTGCTGGAAAACCGACTTTCGAACGGAACCTCGGAGACCCATAGTGTTATATAACATTCGACTCAGTTCGACGAGATCGGAAAATGTCTGCGTGTGTGTATGTGTGGTGTGCACTTTTCGAAGATATCGTTACCGCTCAATTTTCTCAGAGTTGGCTGAACCGATTTTAACAAACTAAAGCTCGTTTGAAAGCTACTATTGGGCCATTGATCAAGTTCAAATATCAAATGGCTGGGACTTCTGGTTCCGGAGATATGTTGGTATAAGTGACGCAACCGACAAAACGCGTTGATTTTTATCGGTCTAATGTATACAAGGATGCCAATATTTATGGATCAACTCTAATTTCGTTAAGCGCTATTGTTCAAAAGTTTAAACACCTCGAAAAAAGACCCCATGCAAAATTTGAGCTAAGTCGGACATAGGTAAGGTCGGCGGCGGTTAAGGTTTGAAAATTTTCGATCTTGAAAAATTACCATAGGGGGGAGTACATGAGATTACCGAAATTGAATTTTTTTATGTCAAACTTCTTAGAATTGCATGAAGTTCCAGAAAGCCGAATTTTTCAAAAGAATGTTTTTTCAAGATGACACTAAATCTCGACGTTTCATGCCATTCTAAGACTTTTGGCATCAAAAAAATTGTTTCGATTTCGAAAATTTCATGGTGTATTAAGCTTCTTATATAAAGGCAGCAATATCGTCTGGAGGCACTCAGATCGATAGATTTCTGCATTTATAGTTCCGGTAGTGTAAAAAATGGTTGACTTCAAACCACAGGAACATATTCCTTGCCATACCAGTACCTTCGACCGAATTTCTCCACTTGAATCGACCTGTACGCATCGCTCACATTCTCCCCAACGACGACAGTGAAGTATTGTGAACCTGGAATTGTTTTTGAGTCCTCCTTTACATATGTTCCATCTTCCATCAAAACTCATGCATCCGGACACTACAAAAGACGCGAATACAATTTCCGGGCACTTGTTGCTGCTCGCTTCTTCTGTTCTACACTTTGTTTTGAGATTTTCTGCTTTTTGTAGGTCTTCAGGTGATGTCGCCTTTGATACGCTGGATCATTCCGACACTCGTTCCTGATTTTTTGGCCAAATCACGTATTGACATTGATTTGTTTTTCATGATTAGATATACTACTTTCTAGTCAAGTTTCGGGTTGGAAGAACCGGGTTTTCTGCCTCTTCCTGGTAGCTCATCGAAATTATAGTATTCCCCAAACTTATTAATGATGGTCTTAACACTGGCCAGGGCCGGTGAAAGAGGTGGGTACGGTGGGTAGTACTATCCACCTGAAAATTCCAAAGGTAGGTAACAATTTTTGTTACGCTAGCTTGTTTGTGACTAGTTTGTAACCAGATATTTGAGTGATTGTTACTAACATCTAACCAGTTGCATGACTCAAAAAGCGCAGTTTCTACTAGTTGTTAAGTCGGCTAAAAATATGTTGTCGTTACGTTGTAATGCCATACTGAAATAACTTATCTTTTTATAACCTGAAAATAACTTTTTCCCAAGTAAACTAGTTGAAACTTAGTCACCATCGACATTATAAACGTTGAATGAATCCAGAATACTTTTCTATCATCAATAAAAAAGCAGAAGAGTACTTTAAGTCACAAACCTGATACAAGGTACAAATTTCACAACGATCCAAAAATTGTCGAGCGGAATTCAATTTTACTTAACTGTTTTTTATGCGCCTCCAATCAAAATCTGTTTATAAAGATATAAAAAATAAACAACAAATTAACCCTATGTTCAGAATGTTCAAAATTATTCCAAGTAGAGTGATTTCTCATCAATTTAAATTCATATATCATGAGAACTATAATATTATCACAATCGATGTTCAATCTCTATATTATTTTCTTCGTGTTTATGACAGTGCATAGAACAAAAATGACTATTCTACCTTTCACTATTTACGGCAAAAGTAGTTTTGAAAAAAGTAATATCCTGGTTTTATTTACGTTTCATACACTTCTTGAGACTCCATATTGTGTTCGCCATATTCAAGCCAACAAAGGTTGTTTTGTTTCATTTTAGTTATCATAACGTTGGGAAAACTTTACGATAACTATCTGAATTAATAAAGAAATTATATGTTATAATCTAATAATATCTAAGTTATTGCTATATCAATTCACAGTAACGATTCTCATATACGTTAACGTATTTATAATGGTTTCGCAACGGAAAAAAACCTGTTTTAATCCACCTAGTGGTGTAATGATGCCTTTCTCATGTACATATAATATAGTGGTATTCTATTTGTACTTCCGGAACCGGATACCGGGAACCAGCATAGCCGGAATCGGTTTGTTTAGTTGCCTACTGATAATGACTATCGATTTGTGTAGTTTTGAGACCAGTTTAGAATTTTTTTTACGTTTTTTGTTTCGCCGGTTTAAGTGACGGTGTACAATATTGAACACACTTTACCCTATAACTCCGGAACCGGAAGTCGGATCCGGATGAAATTCAGGAATTCCGTATGGGACCACGAGACCTTTCATTTGAATCTAAGTTTGTGGAAATCGGTCAAACCATCGCTGAGAAAAGTGAGTGAGATCCATTTTGGTATATATGACCACTATTTCCGGTACTTCCGGAACCGGATACCGGGAACCAGGATAGCCGGAATCGGTTTGTTTAGTTGCCTACTGATAATGACTATCGATTTGTGTAGTTTTGAGACCAGTTTAGGATTTTTTTTACGTTTTTTGTTTCGCCGGTTTAAGTGACGGTGTACAATATTGAACACACTTTACCCTATAACTCCGGAACCGGAAGTCGGATCCGGATGAAATTCAGGAATTCCGTATGGGACCACGAGACCTTTCATTTGAATCTAAGTTTGTGGAAATCGGTCAAACCATCGCTGAGAAAAGTGAGTGAGATCCATTTTGGTATATATGACCACTATTTCCGGTACTTCCGGAACCGGATACCGGGAACCAGGATAGCCGGAATCGGTTTGTTTAGTTGCCTACTGATAATGACTATCGATTTGTGTAGTTTTGAGACCAGTTTAGGATTTTTTTTACGTTTTTTGTTTCGCCGGTTTAAGTGACGGTGTACAATATTGAACACACTTTACCCTATAACTCCGGAACCGGAAGTCGGATCCGGATGAAATTCAGGAATTCCGTATGGGACCACGAGACCTTTCATTTGAATCTAAGTTTGTGGAAATCGGTCAAACCATCGCTGAGAAAAGTGAGTGAGATCCATTTTGGTATATATGACCACTATTTCCGGTACTTCCGGAACCGGGTACCGGGAAACAGGATAGCCGGAATCGGTTTGTTTAGTTGCCTACTGATAATGACTATCGATTTGTGTAGTTTTGAGACCAGTTTAGGATTTTTTTTACGTTTTTTGTTTCGCCGGTTTAAGTGACGGTGTGCAATATTGAACACACTTTACCCTATAACTCCGGAACCGGAAGTCGGATCCGGATGAAATTCAGGAATTCCGTATGGGACCACGAGACCTTTCATTTGAATCTAAGTTTGTGGAAATCGGTCAAACCATCGCTGAGAAAAGTGAGTGAGATCCATTTTGGTATATATGACCACTATTTCCGGTACTTCCGGAACCGGATACCGGGAACCAGGATAGCCGGAATCGGTTTGGTTAGTTGCCTTCTGATAATTACTATCGACTTGTGTAGTTTTGAGACCAGTTTAGAAATTTTTTTACGTGTTTTGTTTCGCCGGTTTAAGTGACGGTGTACAATATTGAACACACTTTACCCTATAACTCCGGAACCGGAAGTCGGATCCGGATGAAATTCAGGAATTCCGTATGGGACCACGAGACCTTTCATTTGAATCTAAGTTTGTGGAAATCGGTCAAACCATCGCTGAGAAAAGTGAGTGAGATCCATTTTGGTATATATGACCACTATTTCCGGTACTTCCGGAACCGGGTACCGGGAAACAGGATAGCCGGAATCGGTTTGTTTAGTTGCCTACTGATAATGACTATCGATTTGTGTAGTTTTGAGACCAGTTTAGGATTTTTTTTACGTTTTTTGTTTCGCCGGTTTAAGTGACGGTGTACAATATTGAACACACTTTACCCTATAACTCCGGAACCGGAAGTCGGATCCGGATGAAATTCAGGAATTCCGTATGGGACCACGAGACCTTTCATTTGAATCTAAGTTTGTGGAAATCGGTCAAACCATCGCTGAGAAAAGTGAGTGAGATCCATTTTGGTATATATGACCACTATTTCCGGTACTTCCGGAACCGGATACCGGGAACCAGGATAGCCGGAATCGGTTTGGTTAGTTGCCTTCTGATAATTACTATCGATTTGTGTAGTTTTGAGACCAGTTTAGAAATTTTTTTACGTGTTTTGTTTCGCCGGTTTAAGTGACGGTGTACAATATTGAACACACTTTACCCTATAACTCCGGAACCGGAAGTCGGATACGGATGAAATTCAGGAATTCCGTATGGGAAAACGAGACCTTTCATTTGAATCTAGGTTTGTGGAAATCGGTCAAACCATCGCTGAGAAAAGTGAGTGAGATCCATTTTGGTATATATGACCACTATTTCCGGTACTTCCGGAACCGGATACCGGGAACCAGGATAGCCGGAATCGGTTTGTTTAGTTGCCTACTGATAATGACTATCGATTTGTGTAGTTTTGAGACCAGTTTAGGATTTTTTTTGCGTTTTTTGTTTCGCCGGTTTAAGTGACGGTGTACAATATTGAACACACTTTACACTGTAACTCCGGAACCGGAAGTCGGATCCGGATGAAGTTCAGGGATTCCTTATGGAACCACGAGACCTTTCATTTGAATCTAAGTTTGTGGAAATCGGTCAAACCATCGCTGAGAAAAGTGAGTGAGATCCATTTTGGTATATATGACCACTATTTCCGGTACTTCCGGAACCGGGTACCGGGAACCAGGATAGCCGGAATCGGTTTGTTTAGTTGCCTACTGATAATGACTATCGATTTGTGTAGTTTTGAGACCAGTTTAGAATTTTTTTTACGTTTTTTGTTTCGCCGGTTTAAGTGACGGTGTACAATATTGAACACACTTTACCCTATAACTCCGGAACCGGAAGTCCGATCCGGATGAAATTCAGGAATTCCGTATGGGACCACGAGACCTTTCATTTGAATCTAAGTTTGTGGAAATCGGTTAAACCATTGCTGAGAAAAGTGAGTGAGATCCATTTTGGTATATATGACCACTATTTCCGGTACTTCCGGAACCGGGTACCGGGAAACAGGATAGCCGGAATCGGTTTGTTTAGTTGCCTACTGATAATGACTATCGATTTGTGTAGTTTTGAGACCAGTTTAGAATTTTTTTTACGTTTTTTGTTTCGCCGGTTTAAGTGACGGTGTACAATATTGAACACACTTTACCCTATAACTCCGGAACCGGAAGTCCGATCCGGATGAAATTCAGAAATTCCGTATGGGACCACGAGACCTTTCATTTGAATCTAAGTTTGTCAAAATCGGTTCAGCCATCTCCGAGAAAACTTAGTGAGATTATTTGACACATACACACACACACACACACATACATACACACACACACACACACACACACACACACACACACACACACACACACACACACACACACACACACACACACACACACACACACACACACACACACACACACACACACACACACACACACACACACACACACACACACACACACACACACACACACACACACACACACACACACACACACACACAGACATTGCTCAGCTCGATGAACTGAGTCGAATGGTATATGACACTTGGCCCTCCGGGCCAATTTTCACTAGTCGGTTTTTCAAGTGATTGCATAACCTTTCTATATGAGAAAGGCAAAAACCTTTTTTCAACTAGTAGCTAAAAACATAGCTGTGATTAAAGATATGTTAGAATCAAGTAACGATAACTTACAAATGATAGTTAGTTTAATGTTTACGTTATAAAGAAACACTGCTGTCACCTTGATTTAACCAGTATAACATAAAAAAAACATGTTCGTGCTCTTGTTGCTACACAGTTGGGTTAAGTGGTATCAAAACTAGTTATGGGTTGCTACTATTGATGTCAAATAAACTTATTTTCAACTAGTGGCTAGAAGCATTGTTGTGATCAAAAATATGTTTGGATTAAGTAACGATAGCTTATAAATTATATTTATTTCATTATGACACAAAGATGTTTTGGGAACCTGAATAACTATTTCGTAACTAGTTATGTTATGAAGAAACATTGCTGTCACCATGTTTTAACCAGTATAACATAAAACACATATTCGTGCTCTTGTTGCAACATAGTTTGGACTTTGTCGTATCAGAACTAGTTGCGGATTGCCACTTGGGTAACCACCTGAAATTTCTAACGAAAAACAATGGTAATATAAGTATTATTCTTGAATATCGAAGGTTTAAGAATAAGTATTATTTATAACAATAAGAATATTTTTAATGTAACTCGGAATAATAAATAAAATCAAAATTATAGAACCCTAGTACTCAGCTAGTAGAGTAGTTCGATGGTGTGAAGATATACAGCAGAAAGGTAAGATGTGACAAGGATCATTTGAGTAAGCAGAAGTCTTTTAGTAACTTAACTTTTACTTTTTTCCAACCAGAGGAGACGAGCTTAAGCATCTGATCAATGAATCACTCGTGTATTGGAAAGTACCGATAAAAAAAATAAAATTACTAAAAATCTTTTCACGTAGGGCTACGTCCTTGTTTGCTAAACCGAGGTGCAAGTTCAAAATACAGAAAATAAAACTGTACAAACAGTGGTTTGAACATTTACATCTCAACTATTTTTCAACCGATTTTCGATATCATTACACATACTGCTTTGGATATATTTTTACGCAACGATTCGAGTAGATAAATCTATATATTTTAGATAATTGGTGATTCAAACTTCAATGTGTAACGAACCATGTCTAATTTTTCTTGTTTCCCAAAACATTTTATCAGGATTTCCCCGGTTTTCATAAGATTTCTGCTCTTCAATGAGTACGTTCCTCTTCCGTAACATCACCATCGCCGCCCACGGAAGACCGCTCCAGTCGATGACCAGCATGCGGGCCACCCGCCGGGCCTTCGTAGGACAAGTAGTCGCTGGGGGCTAGGTTATTGAGGAAACAGAACGAAGACCAATCCGTTCAATTTGGCCATTATTTTCATTGACTTGTGGCACGGAGCATTGTTTTGGTTAAAAATGGTTTTTTCGATGTCGCATTACAAACGCATCAATAATTCAATGTAATAATCATTTTAGATGGTACTTTCTTTTTCAATATAGTCAAAGTTTATTATACCTCGAGTATCTGAAAACTGACGCCATGATTGTTTCAGTTACCTGTTACATTTTCGGATGACTTTCTCCGTATGAATGCTAATATGACTCCGGAGAAAAATGGTGGATCCAAGTTTCGTTCACTGTTTCATACAAACGAAAGAAATCCTTTTTATTGCGACTTAACAGTGCCAAACAGCTCTCTGGATCGTTAATGCGTTGTTGCTTTTGTTCGATTGAAAAAAAACCTTTTATTAGCCCAGATTTTCGCGTAAGATCATAAAAGGGTTTCCAGTTAATGTCCTAACCATTTCAGCATATTTAATTTTACGAACTTCAATGTTGCGTTCATTCATCGCGATTATCAAAACTTGCTTGACTTTTTCTGACGATTGCATCATTTGGTCCCGTTTGAAATCAGAATACACACAAATCTTTATTTTCAATGGATCCGAGTGTGGGTACAGAATACGTTATTTCCATTTTTTCATAAGTGAACAAGTAACGCCACAGTGAGATCAAGGTGAAAATTTGACATCTGAAGGTTGGTTCTTTCGAAAAATGAGGTAAGTTTGACATTTGGGTCAGTCTTGGGACCTTTTGAGCAATGTTTTATGCACATCAGCGACTGGACTGTTTATGGATTTGTTTCATGCGCCGTTCGCTTCGCACGAGACATATTTTGATCGAAAATCGGTAGGGTGACATGCGCGAATTCAGCACCTTCCATCATCAACCCCAACGAACTTAACGGTCAGACAACTAAAATTCTCAAAGAATTAATTTCGAAAATTCGCACACACAATTAAGTTTATACGGAACAAGACAATGCCTAGGCTCTAATACTCAAAACAAATATTTGCTGTGATTTTGAATCTAGTTTGGGAGTCCTATGTCAACAGTTGAAATAACCCCACAGTAGTTTCATGGCGTATTTAATCCTTAAATATGCAATTTCGTTTTAAAACAAAATACCGAAAACGCTTCAAACTTCGAATTTACACGTTTCATGCAAATTAATAACGAAACAAAATATTGTTAAAAAATCGAAAAACTACCCACCTGGGCTCAACATATTTCACCGACCCTGAATGTATATGGATAGCTTATTTTCGATACACTCCTTAGAATTCAGTTATAAAACTTTAGTTCGTAACCCTGACAAAGAATTCATTTCTAGATTTTTGAAACTGAACTCATTTTCAGAATCTAGAAGTACTAGAATTGAAATCTGTATTTATATTCCGAACCTGAATAAAGGAACTGAATTCAGTTCCAAGATATAGTTCCATATTCCAAGATCCAATTTAATTCCAATATGCAGGTTTAACTTAACAAGCTTGATTTAGGAATTAAATTTTAAAACTGAGTTCAGGAATTAAAATATGAAACTGTATCAAATTCTGGTTCGGAAAGCAGTTCCAAACTTCAGATCAAACATTTAGTTCCAGAATCCATAATTTTGTTGCAGAAGTCTGAAATTGAAAGCAGAAATCAGAATTCTGGATTCGAGTTCCGAATATAAATGGAATTCAGTTCCATAGTCTAGTCAAGAAACCAAGGGCGACAAGTTTCAAAAATAATGGGAGGTGAAATTTTTTTTGAGTACCCAAAACGTCGAATTGATGAATAACTCGCCCTATAGTCCTGACTTGGCACCTAACGACTTCTATTTGTTCCCTTCCGTGAAGAATAAACTGCGTAGAGAGCGATTCAATATTTTTGAAGAAGCTTGAAGCGTTCAATAGCCATGTTTTGGGGGTACCTCATGAAGAGTGGAAAAAATGTTATGAAAATTGGTTCCAGCGTATGCAAAAATGTATTGATCATATAGGGGAATATTTAAAAAAAATAAAACCTTTTCCGATCAAATATAATATTGATCTCATTTTTATGCTAAATACATAAGTAACAACCCTCGTTGAACGCCCTCGTGTTTTTTTTTTCAAACGTAAACGCTCTTTAGGGTAAATTTCAACCCCAGAATGGAAATCAGTCTAAAATTACAAAATTTCAATGTATTTACAAATAAACGGTACACTTTCATACCAAACTCTATCGCAAAGAAGCCTCTATAATCATATTTGAGAACCAGAATAACCAAAGTATGTTGGTATGACCATCTACTAATATGACCTATAAATTTAGAAGATGTTTTTCGTTCTCCACGAATCGGCTGTGCTACTCTTTGCAGTGAATTGTCGTCATTTAAAGTAGGATTGTAGATGATCAGGGAATATATGGTATCATCACAAGTCTTGTGGATTGTTGTGCTATATGAATATTTAGAAGGTCTTAGACATGTGTTACAGAAATAACACGACAGTAAACGTAAAGAAATGTAATGCAATAACCTTCTCTCGGGCACAGTCACTAATTCTATTTGAATACTCCATAACGACAGTTCCAGTGGAAAAGTTTAAAATGTCTATTACAAACACCGGTTAAAAGGCACACCGAGAAATAGGTACCTAAGCAATCTTCAGTAACATTATTTTTTCATGTGAGGGCCCCTCAAAAAACGAAATCTTAGGAACGGGGCCGGATTATGTTTATAGTAAAGAGAGTCCCAGAAAGTATGGACGCAACCAAAAACCGCTGCCATTTCGCAATGGTTCCGAATCTGCCAATTTTTATGGCTGCGTCCTATTGTTTATACTCTGTGTACAAATGGTGCACAGAACGCGGACTGTCACTGAGAAAGATAACAAAAATGGAAGGAGTAAGTGAAAAAGCCGTGCGAAATGCAATCAGAAAGTTCGGTGAGGATAACACCTTTGAGGATAAACCGAAAACGGGTCGAAAAAAAGGTCCTGCCAACCCTCAGTTGGATAAACGTATACTGAAGGCGTTCGAACAAAAGTAGGAGGTTTCAGTTTGGAATGTGGCCAAAAAAGTGGACACTTCGAAGTCAAATGTTCTTCGTGCTAAAGAACGTTTGAAATTTCGAACCTATAAGAAGCAGGAACAACCAAAACGTAGTCCGAAACAAGAAGCATCGATCAGGCCGAGGGTTCGAAAGCTGTACAATACGATTCTTGCTGGAAATTTGAACTCCATAATCATGGACGACGAAACCTACGTGAAACTCGATTACAAATCCTTGCCGGGACCACAATATTATACGGTGCGAGAAGGGCAAGTGTTAAACCAGTCCGAGACATCGATTGAAGTCGAAAAATTGGGTAAGAAAGCTATGGTCTGGCAAGTAATTTGTAGCTGCGGTAAGATTTTGAAACCCTTCATCACCACTGCTTCAATGAACAACGAAATATACATCAAGGAATGTTTACAAAAACGACTTCTACCCATGATTCGAAGCCACAAGGATCCTGTTGTCTTCTGGCCAGATCCTGCTTCTTGCCACTACTCGAAATCAACGGTAGAATGGTATACTACCAAAAATGTCACTGTCGTCCCAAAAGACATGAATCCACCAAATTGCCCACAACTTCGACCAATTGAGGAATGTTGGGCATCAACGAAGGCACATCTTAGGAAACATGTCTCGACCGCCGAAACCATTCAACAGTTCGAAAAAGATTGGAAAAAAGTGTCAAAATTTGTCGCCAAGAAGTATGTACGGATTTTAATGAGGAACGTTCGCAAGAAGGTGCGCCAGCTAGTCTATAATGGCTAAGTAGCAAATGTTGAAAATAATATTCTGTTGTTGTAGTCTAATGTTATCAGTATATCGAAAAAAATTTGAATATCTAACACTTGTGAATTATTTACAGCGAAATCAAAGTGCGTCCATACTTTCTGGGATAGTCTTTAAACCGTAATTAAAAAACGGAAGTTTGAGGAAGCGCTGGGGTAGAAATCTACCCCACTATCGTATTTCCTAACTATTCCCGCAACGATTGTGTGATTGGAAAAGCGCACTTTGCTTGTATGATGTGCAACAAGTTTCTTGTTTGAAATGTTTTACAGCAGTAATATTTGTTAAGAGAGAACTGGATATGAAACTGTTCAAATGAATTTATTATAACAATACACCAATACACCCAAACCTCCGTTTACGAACACTTATTATACGTTACCTCTTTTTACGTAACTCTTTTTACGAAACAAATCCCAAATAAAGTAAACTTTTTTTACGAACCTACTTCGTAAAAAGAGGTTTTTGCATACATCAAAAGCGATTTCCGACTCATGGAAACTGGTACAATATGAATATTTTTGGAACGGGTTTAAAAAGTAGATGTCGGAAAACGATGTTTGAGGTGATTCTGAAATCCAAGATAACGTCTTCCGATTGATTGATATTCCTTAAAAACCCTTACAATATGGCTATCTTCGGAACGAAATTGATGAGTAGATGTCGGAAAACGATGTTTGAGGTGGTTCTAAGATCCAAGATGGCGACTTCCGGTTTATTGATATTCCTTGAAAACCTTTACAATATGGTATTTTTGGAAAGTATTTAATAAACAGATGCCGTAGTACTAGGTTTGGTGTCGTCTCGAATTCCAATATAACATCCTCCGGTTAAACCCTTAAAACAAAGAAATTTCCGGAACATATTGGATACCAATAAACGATGTTTGAGCTCGTTTCAAAATTTAATGAGGCGACTTCCGGTGTAGTGTTTTCAAGGAATACCAAGTTCAATGAATACGGCAAAAACTTTCAAAAAATACTAATAAATCGGAAGTCACTGTTTTGCATTTCAAACATAGTTTTCTGACATCTACTCGCCAATCCCGTTCCGAAAATACCCATATTGTAAGAGTGTTCAAGGAATATCAACAAACCAGAAGTCGCCATCTTGAATTTAAGAATTATCCCAAATATCGTTTTCCGACATCTACTCATCAATTCCGTTCCGAAGATACCCATATTGTTAGGGGTTTTAAGCAATCTCAATAAACCGGAAGCCGCCATGTTGGATTTTGAAACGAGCCCAAACATCATTTTCTTGCACTTACTCTTCACATCCGTTCCAAAATATCCATATGATGCTCGGTTTCCACATTCATTACACAAAACTTTTTTTACGAAGTAAATTCAAAATAACGTAAACTTTTTATACGAACCAAATCCCAAATAACGTAAACTTTTTTTACGAACACCCGTTTAGTTCGTAAATGGAGGTTTCGGTGTACTCGCATGTGTCATGATGGCGTCACGTTACCCTATCACTATACTGATTTTTGTACTCGATACTGTAATACACATTTGTTCTCCTAAAATACCGATAATTCAATTTTCAAACAGATGAATACACCCGAACCTCCATTTACGTACTTTATATATGTATATTTGTATTCTTATACGTACGCATGTGAGCAAGGATTTGTATTTCTTAATACATATAAATATTGGTGAAGTAAAAGCTATCATTTATATGTATAAATATATACACATATATGTAGACGGGTGAGTTTGAAAGCATACATACATACATATATACTTACTCTTACTCTTTCAGTCGTAGACCACGCGGGTCTCTGCTGTATACAGGAGGCGTCTCCATTCAACCCGGTTCATTGCTGTTCGCCGCCAGCCTCGGTAGCTGCGAAGGGTCCGCAGGTCGTCCTCAATTTGATCGATCCATTTTGCCCGCTGCGCGTCTCTTCTTCTTATACCGGTCGGATCATTATCGAGAATCATTTTAACCGGGTTGTTCTCCGACATTCTAACAACATGCCCGGCCCACCGTAACCGCCCGACCTTGGCCGTTTGGACGAGGGTTGGTCCTCCCAGCAACTGGTGCAGTTCATGGTTCATTCGCCTTCTCCACGTACCGTCTTCCATCCGCACTCCATCGAAGACACCTTCCGTTCAAAAACACCTAGTGCGCGTTGATCCTCCGCAAGCATTGTCCAGGACTCGTGCCCGTAGAGGATAACCGGTCTAATCAGCGTTTTGTAGATAGTTAACTTCGTACGACGGCGAATTTTGCTCGATCGAAGCGTCCTGCGCAGTCCAAAGTAAGCACGATTTCCTGACAATATGCGTCTCTGAATTTCTCTGCTGGTGTCATTATCGGCAGTCACCAGTGAGCCCAAGTACACGAACTCGTCGACCATTGCGATTTCATCACCACCAATTAGAACTCGTAATGGGTGGCTGACGTTATCTTCTCTCGAGCCCCTGCCTTTCATGTACTTTGTCTTTGACACATTGATGTCTAATCCGATCCGCTTGGCCTCAGCTTTTAGTCCGATGTACGTATCTTCCATCTTCTCAAAGTTGCGTGCTATAATATCAATATCATCAGCGAAACCAAGTAGCTGGACGGACTTTCTGAAAATCGTGCCACTCGTGTCTATCCTCGCTCTTCTTATCACACCCTCCAAAGCAATGTTAAATAGCAGACACGAAAGGCCATCACCTTGCCGTAGCCCTCTGCCAGTTTCGAAGGGACTCGAGTTTATCCCCGATACTCGAACAACGCACATCACTCGATCCATCGTAGCCTTGACCAATCGTATCAGTTTGTCCGGGAATCCGTAGTCGTGCATGATTTTCCATAGCTGTTCTCGATCGATTGTGTCGTAGGCTGATTTGAAATCGATGAATAAGTAATGTGTGGGCACATTGTATTCGCGGCACTTTTGCAACACCTGGCGGATGGCGAACACTTGGTCCGTGGTAGCGCGTTCGCCCATAAATCCTGCCTGATATTGTCCCACGAATTCGTTTGCAATCGGTGAAAGTCGACGGCATAAGATTTGGGAGAGTACCTTGTAGGCGGCGTTCAGCAGAGTTATCGCGCGGTAATTGCAGCAATCCAGCTTATCGCCCTTTTTGTAGATGGGACACACGATTCCTTCCATCCATTCCTCCGGTAAAATCTCGTCCTCCCAGATCTTGGTAACGACCCAGTGCAGTGCTTTCACTAGTGCATTACCACCGTCTTTTAGTAGCTCGCTTGGTAGTTGGTCAACGCCAGCGACCTTATTATTTTTCAACCGGCTTACCACCTCCTCCACTTCTTGGAGGTCTGAGACCGGCAGTCTATCGTCCTCCGTACGCGTTCCCAAGTTCGTTACCGCGCCGCTACTTTCGTATTCCGCCACATCGTCATTGAGGTGCTCGTCGAAATACTGCCGCCACCTCTCGATCACCTCAGTCGTTCGTGAGAAGATCCCCGTTGGTGTCCTTGCACATATCGGCCTGTGGCACATGGCCTCTGCGCGAACGGTTCACCTTCTCGTAGAACTTCCTTGTGTCATTAGCACGGAACAGCTGTTCCATCGCTTCGCGATCTCGGTCTTCCTGTTGGCGTTTTTTTCTACGGGATACCGAGTTTAGTCTGTTCCGCGCCTGTCTGTATCGCTCCTCGTTTGCTCTCGTCCGGTGTTGCAGCTTGCTCGCCCAAGCTGCATTCTTCTCGGCCACTAACGGATGTCTCTCCAGCCATCTTCAAGAGTAGCTGCACCAAGCTGCTCTTCCGTTGGTAGTGCCACTGCCAACTGCTGCGCGTAATCTTGGGCTACTCCAGTATCCCGGAGCCGCGCGATGTTAAACCGCGACGTTCGGTTTCGACGTTGGGTAGCCACCGTCGAAAGTTTTGAGCGCATGCATACAGCAACCAAGTAGTGGTCCGAATCTATATTCGCACTGCGGTAGGTGCGAACATTGTTGATGTCCGAGAAAAATTTTCCGTCGATCAAAACATGGTCGATTTGGTTTTCGGTCTGTTGGTCAGGTGATCTCCAGGTGGCTTTGTGGATATCCTTGCGGGGAAAGAAGGTGCTTCTGACTACCATTCCTCGGGAGGCCGCAAAGTTGACACACCGTTGGCCGTTGTTATTCGATGCGGCATGCAGGCTGTTCGGCCCGATTACCGGTCGGTACATTGCCTCCCTTCCTACCTGGGCATTCATGTCCCCGATGACAATTTTTACGTCTCTGCGTGGGCAGCCATCATAGGCTTGTTCCAGCTGCACGTAGAACGCTTCTTTCTCGTCCTCGGGCCTCCCTTCATGTGGGCAGTGCACGTTGATGATGCTGTAATTGAAAAAACGGCCTTTAATTCTCATTTTACACATCCTAGCGTTGATCGGCTGCCACCCAATCACTCGCTGACGCATCTTGCCCAGCACTATGAAGCCAGTTCCCAGCTCGTTCGTTGTGCCACAGCTTTGGTAGAAGGTAGCCGCTCGATGTCCGCTTTTCCACACCTTCTGTCCCATCCAACAAAGCTCCTGCAGCGCTACGACGTCGAAGCTGCGAGGATTTAGATCGTCGTATATTATCCTGTCGCAGCCTGCGAAACCTAACGACTTGCAGTTCCATGTTCCAAGTTTCCAATCGTAGTCCTTTTTTCGTTGCGTGGGTCTATGCCGATTGTTCCGGGTCGTATTCTCTCCTGTATCATTCGTAATAGGTGTTTTACGGGCGGCTTATTAGGCCTGCGCCAACCCCCTGTCTCGCCGGAGGATCATCGTGCTTGCTCTGTTTAACGTCCCAACTAGCACTAGGACGATCCCGTTGGTGGGGTTGCCACCTTGGATTTAGCTGGACGGGATACAGAATTTCATACTCAGCCGCTGGATACCAGAACAGACGCTGTTTGAAGCCGCTCCTAACATGGAGTACAGACGCTCCGACATCCTCTAAAGAGGACCCCCTTCCCTGTCAGCATACGACCAAGGTCCCACCGGGGTTGGTTACCCGATCTTTCGTTACTCTTTCAAGTGTTTCCCCAGAAATAGTGTAGTTCCAGACTATCGGGCATTTCGTGCGTGTGAAAGAAATCACAGAGCATTTGGACACACTTATAGTTAAGAGGTTGAAATTGCACCATTCACAAAAATTGTTTAGGTGCTGCTGAAGTTCCATGCAATCAGCTGTCGATTGCACAACAAGAAACAGTTTTAAATCGTCCGCATACATAAGTCTGCATCCTGGTGGAATGACAAAAGAAATGTCATTAAAAAATAATGAAAACAGCAACGGTCCGAGATTGCTTTCTTGAGGAACACCTGATTCGTTAACGAAGTTTTGTGACTCGACATTTCCTAGCTTCACTGATAAAATTCGGCCTACGAGATATGACTTAAGCCACTGAGAGAAACTAGACGATGCACCTAGATGTTCCAGTTTCGCAATCAAGAGCGTATGATTTACACGGTCAAACGCTGCTTTCAGGTCGGTATATATTGTATCTATCTGTGATCCAGTTTCAATGTTCTTAATACAAAGGGAACAAAATTGTGTCAAGTTAGTGATTGTAGATCTGCCTGGATAAAAACCATGCTGATCACTAGAGATATATGTCTTTGTTTCACGGAATAAAACGTTCCCCACTAAAATCTCCAACAGCTTTGATCCAGCACAGAGAGAAGTTATACCTCGGTAATTTGCAATATTTTGTTTATCTCCTTTTTTGAATATCGGGAACATGTACGATTTTTTCCAGCATGCAGGAAACCGTGACTGCGACATTGATTGGTTGAAAATTAATTTGAGGGGCGCACACAATTGTCTTGAACATCTTTTCAATACTATAGACGGAATTCCATCTGGCCCAGCTGGATTTTAACTTACTTATTGCCGTCATAATATCCTCATCAGTAAATCGAATGTTTGCAATATTTATCACATTATATGGAACGTTTCGAAGGCATCGTTCCACCTGAGTTGAATTAGCCGAGTCTGTGTTGAATACTCTCGAGAAGTGTTGTGCGAATAAGTTGCAGGTGCCTCTTAGAGTGTTCGATGTTTCATTTTCAAGGAACATGCTGGAAGGAAGTCCGTTTTCTTTGCGTTTGCCATTAACAAAAGACCAAAATTTCTTCGGATTTCGTTTCAGATTGGATTGAGTTTTTAGTACATGCTTCGAGTAGAGATAGCGATTGTACGACCGATAATTGTTACTAGCTTGAGCAAAATCCCTCCTTGTTATTGGGTTTCGTCGATTGGAATAGTGCCGAAGTGCAGCTGCTCGTAACCTTTTAAGCTCACGTAGGTTTCTATTGCCCCAAGGTGGCTTTGGACGAGGGCGGGGTGCGGGAACATGTATGCCCTGATCTTGTGTCATGAAAGATTGGATGAAATCCCATGTTATGTCGTTTCGCCTGAGATATTGACAACTACCCCAGGGTAAATTTTGAGTGCATAAGATTAATTTCTTATTTATATAAGATGAACTCGATTGATAATGAGAAAAAGTTTATCGCTTCAACCGAAATCGCAGAATGGTAGTAATGGATGTTAAAGAAACGCTATAAAATTAACTACTTGCATACAAAATTTGAACACAAGCTTGGCGAAAAGAACCTTAAATATCGATATCTGTATCGCAAGCATATGCAAACATATAATTGCATACATTTGGGCTATTGATGTAATTTCGTCGGCAAAAAAACAAATACAAATCATGACAAATATAGTCTATATTTTGGGTTCGCGTGTTCGGTGTTGGTTCATAATAAAGACTAAGCAGACTCTCGTGCATTTGCGGATTCAAAAGTGTGACGATTAATTTAAAATGTCGCTCATTAGAAATTTTGGTTGCCTTGTTCCACATCAATGGCTCGAACAACCCCATGGGGCTGATCCTTGTAGTTTTTATACAAATGTAGCGTTTTCTGCATACTTTTAGGAAAAAATACGGATAAAATAATTCGTCACGGTTTCGAAGGAATTCTCGAATTTTTCCTGTAACACGGCTCATTAGGCGGCGCACACCTTCTTCGTCCATCGTTTTAGCTATCTTATTCCACCAGGTCGTCATCTGATTGATGTCTTTGACAATTTGCCCGGTCAGCCTTGACATAGGTTTCATCGTCCATCAGAAGACACCCGTCGAACTTGGTCAGCAACTGGTCATATAGTTTCTGAGCACGAATTTTGACCACACTATTCTGTTTTATGGTCCGATTTGGCTGTTTGCTAGCTCGATACGACTTGATTCCTTCCTGGACTCGAGTTCTCCTCACGGTACTATGGGCAGCACCGAATTTACTGGCCAAATCACGGTCTGACAGATTAGGATTCCTCTTAATCGTCTTCAAAATCTTACCACGTAGTTTCCGGTCGACAGTTCTATTCCGACGATTGGCTTGAGGCTTCCGAATCGTCGTCAATGTTTCCTTATATCGTTTGATAACGCGCCATACGGTATTTCTGGGCAATTTCAGCTGTTTAGCTACCCTAGATGCAGACTACAATGGATGTTCCAAATAACTGTGCACAATTTTTTCCCTTCTTTCGGCTTCCATGTTAATTGTGTTAATTGTGTCGCTTTGCGGAATGTCAAAAATCATACGTGAAGCTGACAAAATTCTCGACACGTGGGCGCCAAGAACTTCCAAATCCGTCCACCAGGAGCGCCACAATATGAGCAAAAGTTTGTTCCAATTCTAAATGAAGCAAGCTTTACACGTATCTGATAAGTCATTTTCTTGAACAACGTCGAAAAAAAAATTTGTTGCCTTCAAACATCGTCAAAAATGAGATGAATATATTAACAACGCAATCCCATAATTTATTGCGACGATTCATTTTAGTAAACTCACATATGGGCTGAAAAATTCCGGGCCTAACACGTAGATGGCGCTAGTTTTATTGCTGTTATCGTTTTTACCTAACTGTTAAAATTTCACGATATTCTATTCATTACTTTGTGAGTTGTTGTGCTGAGAGTGACGCTACTTTTGTTATTTTCAGAGCAATGGATCAAAAACAATTTCGTGTTTTAATTTTATACTGCTTCTTGATGAGAAAAAATACCGTTCAAGCAAAACAGTGGCTTGAAAAGTGTTATGGAGACTCCGCTCCATCAGAAACAACATTAAAACGTTGGTTTGCTAACTTCAAACGTGGTCGTAGAGACATCGATGATGCAGAACGCAGTGGACGTCCAAATAAGGCGATCCCCAAAATCGTTTTGAATGTGAAGTTGCGTGAGTTAGCTGACATCGTAAAGATATCAAAAGAACGTGTTGGCTTCATATTGCATGAACATTTGACTATGAGAAAGCTCTTTTCAAGTTATACTGTGCCACCTTTGCTCATTGTTGACCAAAAACGAGAACGTGTTGATGATTCTGAATTTTTGCGTCGATATGTGACAATGGATGAAACATGGATTCATCACTTCACTCCGAAATCAAAACGATCGTTATCTGAGTAGACAGCAACTGGTGAACCTCGTCCAAAGTGCTCAAAAGCTTAACAATCGACTGGAAAGGTTATGGTCTCGGTATTCCGGGATGTGCGTTGTATCACCGACTATCTTGAGAAAGGGAATACCATTAACAGTGAATATTATATAGCGTTATTGGAGCGCTTAAAGGCTGAAATTGCAAAGAAACGACCACATATAGCAAAGAAAAAAATTTTGTTTCATCAAAACAACGCACTGTGTCACAAGTCAATCAAAACAATGGCAAAACTACGTGAATTTAACTGTGAATTGCTCTCACATCCACCGTATTCGCCAGATTTGGCTCCCAGTGACTACTGACTTTTCGCAGAACTGAAAAAAATGCTCACCGGTAAGAAATTTTGCAAGAATGAAGAGGTTATCGCTGAAAGCAAATAACATAATCGTTCTACAAAAGTGGTATTTAAATGTTAGAGCGGCGCTGGAATGATTGCATTGATCTTGAAAGAGATTACGTTGATGAATAAAGTTAATTTTAAACCAAAAAAATCGTGCTCTTATTGTTAGGCTCGGGATTTTTCAGCCAATGTGTTAGTAGAAAAACGTTTACAAAAAAAAGGCGGGTGGGTAATGTCAGAGACATAACTGGATGTCGTGAATACGAAAACAAATGACATGTTCCTTAACACTTCCGAATATCAATTAGTTGATCAATTGTATGAATTATGCAAGCATTCCCCTTTTCCACATTTTTCGCAAAAACAAAGAAGGCTTCACTTGATTTCGATTACTGTGAATTTCACACAGCGAAAAGTGCAAAAATCTAACCGAACTGTTCTACATTTGCACTAAACTGAGGATATTTTCTTTTGATTTGCGAACAACACATCCTAATAGTTCTTCAGAAAACTTTTAGAGCCATTAGAACGGCTGATTTTTTATAATGCTTTCCAACGTTGCTTTTTCATCCATCGAAATGACTGGCAACTGTGACGTAATCGCTCTTGTCGGAAGCGAAACTAGCTGTGCAGGCGACACAAAACACATCTGCTCGCAGTGGCGATAGAATCCAAACTGATTCAATTTTTGTTAAGAGATTTCCTTTTATGTGATTTCGTTTGTAGCTTTTTCACTAATGGGCGGTCCTAACGGCTATAAAAATAGTCGCATACAGAATATTAATGTCGATTATTTTATTTCGCATTTGCATAATTTATTGAAAGAAACTATCAATATGCTGTAGGAATTCGTTTCTAGCATTCAGAAGGGTCAAATTGTGCAGTTCTCTACGATATTAAACTCTGGAACATTTTTCGCAAAAACACACAAGGTTTCACTTGATCTCGATTACTGTGAATTTTACACAGCGAAAAGTGCAAAAATCTAACCAAACTGTTCTAGATTTGCACTAAACTGAGGATATTTCCTTTCGATTTGCGAACAACAAATCCTAATAGTTCTTCAGAAAACTTTTAGAGCCATTAGAACGGCTGATTTTTGATAATGCTCTACAACGTTGCTTTTTCATCCATCGAAATGACTGGCAGCTGTGACGTAATCGCTCTTGTCGAAAGCGAAACTAGCTTTGCAAACGACACAAAACACATCTGCTCACAGTGGCGATAGAATCCAAACTGATTCAAATTTTGTTAAGAGATTTCCTTTTATGTGATTTCGTTTGTAGCTTTTTCACAAATGGGCGGTCCTAACGGCTATAAAAATAGCCGCATACATATTTTTTATGTCGATTATTTCATTTCGGATTTGCATAATTTATTGAAAAAAAAACTAGCAATATGCTGTAGGGATTCATTTCCAGCATTCAGAAGAGTCAAATTGCGTAATTCTCTACGATATTAAACTCTGGAACATTTTTCGCAAAAAAAGTCTTCACTTGATCTCGATTACTGTGAATTTCACAGTAATTGATTTGCACTAAACTGAGGATAATTACCTGCGATTTGCGAAAAACAAATCCTAATAGTTCTTTAGAAAAATTTTAGAGCCATTAGAACGGCTGATATTGTGTAATGCTCTCCACCGTTGTTTTTTTCCCAATGCTAATGACTGGCAGCTGTGACGTAATCGCTTTTGTCGAAAGCGAAACTAGCTGTGCAGACGACACAAAACACATCTGCTCGCAGTGGCGATAGAATCCAAACTGATTCAATTTTTGTTAAGAGATTTCCTTTTATGTGATTTCGTTTGTAGCTTTTTCACTAATGGGCTGTCCTAACGGCTATAAAAATAGCCGCATACAGAATTTTAATGTCGATTATTTCATTTCGGATTTGCATAATTTATTGAAAGAAACTATCAATATGCTGTAGGGATTCGTTTCTAGCATTCAGAAGGACCAAATTGAGGAACTCACTACGATATTCACCACTTTTCGGAACATTTTTCTTGAACGATTTGTTGTACAGCAGCAGCTATTTTCTTCTCTTCCTCAGAACGCGTTCTGATTGGCTGGTGTTGACATGGGTTAAATCAGTATTCACGACAAAAAAACATATTGATCTGTACGTGGCAACTCTTTCGCACGGCATATTTGTATACTAGTATAAAGATGTATTCAACATCATCACTTCTGCTTTCGCATTGCCGTTCGTAATTGAATGTGTTAGTGACGGTGCAAATTAATTCAACTTCTCGTGTGTGCCTTGTTTCGGAAACAGTTGCTCGGAAAATGGTAGGAAAGTGACAAAATTCAACTAGTTCTTTATGATTATTTTTAGCACTTAAAAGTGCTATTTGAATGGGCCTTGCTTGCTGGAATTTTCGGCTTCCTTTCACCCGGTTTTCGCTGTCATCGTCCCGTACGTTCAGAGTAGCTGCTTTAATTTAAATGCTATTTTTCACATCACCTTTGTTAGAATTCCTTTCCTGTACGCAGAACGGGAAACAGTGAGACGACAGGTCCACGATGTTGCTCTCGTGTGTCTTGTTTCGGGAACAGATGCTCAGCAAATGGTAGGAAAAATGAAGCACTCAACTTTTATATGGATGCTCTTGTATAGATGCAGACATCTCGCGTTCTGATTGGCTGGTGCTGTCATGGGTTAAATCAAACAGGTTTTTCAATAGTGTACTATTGAAAAACTTCAATGTTGTTGCAATACACGTTCAAGTTGAAAATTTTCGATTCTATTGGTAGTTAGATTATATAAATCCTTCCACAGATCACTGAGCTATGAGCTTTCAAAATACGAGAAAGGCAAACGCGCCATATGAATTATCCTCTTTGATACTCGTTTATACCAAACATTTTAGAAAAGTTTAATTTTGAACTATTTGAGATTATGTCACACAACTGAAAATTTTATCATAAAATTGTGATCATATTTCCGATGGCATGTAGCAAAAATTATGTTGATTCGTTAGATACAACAAGAGATATTCACGATCTAAAACTTATCACTCTCTCAGAGGGTAAATTTTGAAAAGGCACCCCATAGTAAAGTAAGTCGTATTCACGACAATATAAGGAAAACTCAGATGGACCAGAATTCAAGTTCTGAATTCAGTTTAAGGGTTTTCTATCAAAATCCAATTTGAAATTCAGTTCCTGAATCAAGTGTTCAAAACCTGAATGCGAATACTTATAATTTGTTGTTGCTGCTACTGGTTGAAGGCTACTGCTCGACACGACGTCCTAAAAGCGAATTGGCGTTTGGGGTTTTATACCACACAGAAGATCTGTTTTTGCAGCTACTGGTTGAAGACACACCACAACGTCCAGTTTCGTGTAAAGCACAAGAAGAAATGATCGATTTTTGACAATTGTTTACCTTTTATATGTGCCTAAAAAACCGTCGCCACAGCTACGAGAAAGACAAGTAAACGTGATGAGTTTTCCTCATTGTTTCCGAAAAATTGAGAAAACCTAATTTTTGAGTAATTTTTGGTTATCTCACACTGTTGAAAATTTAACAATAAACTGCTGATCATATTTCTTATGGCATGGAGAAAGAATTATGTTGTTGCGTTTAGTACAACTCGAGATATACACGATTAATTTCTGTCCATTCTTCCACAGTAAGTCGTATTCACGTCAACAAGACTAAGCAAGCATCCTGAATCTATAGATAAAATAAAAACTGACAGCAACTTTTCAGCTTATGTCAAATATAACATGGAAGTTCCATTTCTAGCCAAGGGCAAACATTCTTGTCACTTCAAACATTGTAATCAGAAGGTCTAAATATAGAATCGATCGTAGGTATAGTGAACCTGACCACGCACATAACTCCGAAACAGCCAACGTGCTTAGCAGTGGGTACAAGTGAATAGGTAATCTGCCAACGTAGCGGGCGATGACTTGCGAATTGATCACCATCATCGGATCGCGCGCAACATGCCAAAAGCGAACAATTCTCGCCATCGGACAAATTGTTCTTTTGGTATGAGTTGGAATCCAGGTTCGCACTTGCAAGGAGGTGCCAACACCTCAAGAAAAAAATCTATATATGTAGATGGGCACAAGAGCGACGCAAAAAACTGGTTACCGAAGCCGCACTCGCACTACTCGGTCAATGTCCGTGAGGCAGCCTTTCCTCGGTGTGACTCCTCCGGGTTGGACAGCAGCGAACGAGCGGCCATCAAAAGCATACGTACGTGTACAGATTGAATGGTCAACCGGTCGTCGCATTTACAAGTGGTGATGTGATTTGCATAAGTGTTAAGTGAAACATTTCCCTTCCCTTTGCATGGTGCTTTGCCTTGCCCAGTCAAACTGCATGGATAGTAATTGTAATAAAACGAGTCCCAAGGAATCGGTCGGGCTCTGCATTAGATGTGACAGAATTGCAAGTCGTTGGCCCGGTGATGAGCTGTAATAAACTGTAGCAGATTCATCATGGTTGAAGCAGCTCCGACCACAAATGGCTCATGGCGGTTAAGGAGCTTGTTCAGTGTCACTAAGTGTTCATTTGCAGCTAATTTCAAACTAATCACAATACTTTCTGTTATGCGTTATACATACATCAAAGTTCGTATGACACATATTAATAGTATAAATGAATTCTTGTCGAAATTTAAATCTGTATTGACAAAAAATCGCTAGCCACTACTTTTCCCATCTTTTTGGTAATTCACGGAAAAATTCTATCGGTTTGAACGCAACTCACGAATTGATCAATTTTTAACTTTATCATGATTGCAACGGAACAAATAGTAGTCGGAAGGAGCAGTAGCTGGGCTTTACGGCGAATGGGTTAGGACTTCCCATTTGAGCTTTCTAAGTATGTTTTACTGGATGTGCAACATGTTGGCGAGTGTTGTATTGTGGCCGCTTTTTTCAGGTCCAGCCACATACAGGCCATGAATATTCTGAACGGTCATCGGTGATGATGCAGATCACCCAAATTTGTATATTATTGTAATGGACCCAATTTTCATCGGCAGTAACAATCCAATGGATAAAACCCTTCTTAATCCACCTAGTGGTGTGATAATGCCTTTCTCTTCTTTCATAACAGTCTCATGAATATATGTTTCATACTTTTATTAAATAAATGTGGATACTAATTTTGACACCAATTGATTCAGATTGATTCGAGCATGCTTCAGTGTTTATGTCACACAGTCAGCATCATTTTTCCAAACTAGTGCTTGACATTTGCGTTGCCTATTTGTATGAGAACAGTGATGCTAATCTAAAATAAAAAAAACCTTCTTAGTCCACTTAGTGAAATTTTCATATATCTTGAAAAATCACCATAGGGGGGAGTACATGAAATTTTCGAAATCGAAAAAAAAATTTTGATGCCAAAAGGCTTAGAATTGCATGAAACGTCGAGATTTAGTGTCATCTCGAAAAAAAAATTTTTTGAAAAAGTCGACTTTTTGGGACTTAGAAAAAATATGAAAATTTTTCTAAGTCCCAGAAAGTTGATATATTCAAAAAAATTTTTTTTCGGGATAACACTAAATTTCGATGTTTCATGCAGTTTTAAGAGTTTCGGCATCAAAAAAAATTTCGATTTTGGAAATTTCATGTACTCCCTCCTATGGTGCTTTTTCAAGGTCGAAAATTGTCAAACCTTTACCACCGGGCAGCACCCCTTACGCATGTCCGATTTAGGTCAAATTTTGCATGAAGGCTTTTTTCGAGGTGCTTAAACTTTTGAGCACTAGAACTTAACGAAAATAGAGGTGATCCTAAAATTTTGGCACCCATATATATATAAGAGCGGTAAAAATCAATGTGTTTTGTCGGTTACGTCACTTATACCATCATATATCTGGAACCAAAAGTCACAACCATTTGATCTTCGAACTTGATCAATGGCCCGACAGTAGCTTTCAAACGAGCCCAAGTTTGTTAAAATCGGTTCAGTTATCTCTGAGAAAATTGAGCGCGTTCAAATACAACGCTTTTTGTCGGTTACGTCACTTATACAATCACATCTCCGGAACCAAAAGTCACAGCCATTTGATCTTCGAACTTGATCAATGGCCCGATAGTACCTTTCAAACGAGCCCAAGTTTGTTAAAATCGGTTCAGCCATCTCTGAGAAAATTGAGCGCGTTCAAATTCAACGCCTTTTGTCGGTTACGTCACTTATACAATCATATCTCCGAAACCAAAAGTCACAGCCATTTGATCTTCGAACTTGATCAATGCCCCGACAGTAGCTTTCAAACGAGCCCAAGTTTGTTAAAATCGGTTCAGCCATCTCTGAGAAAATTGAGCGCGTTCAAATATCTTCTAAAAGTGCACACACACACATACACACACACACACACACACACATACACACAGACATTTTCCGATCTCGTCGAACTGAGTCGAATGGTATATAACACTATGGGTCTCCGAGGCTCCGTTCGAAAGTCGGTTTTTCCAGCAATTCTAATACCTTTCTATAGAGAAAGGCAAAAACCTTCTCTTTAGTACCGTTGGAGCCGTTTACACCCACGTGAATAAGCGGAGCTCGACGTCCCTTGGCTTCAATTCATACGGCACCCAATTGCCTACCATTCGTATAATTCGCATTGCTTTCAAACGTTGCAAATCCTGGGCTGAGTAACTTCGAGTGATTTTGCAAGTTCTTCTTAAGTTTGCGACGAGTCTTGATCGAGCAATTTCTACAATTCTTCATCTTTAAACTTTGGGGCGGTCCGGCTCATACTTCGTTTTCCAAATCAAAGTTGTCACTGTTAATCCATGCACTTCCACAAAAATGCGATGACTTACGGTAGTTGTTTTGTTCATATTGAAATAATGAAGAAAAGCTCCTTACTTGCGTCCCGGGTTGGCGGTTCAATGCGTAAGACGCTGGTCTTACAAGCCAGTTGTCGTATGTTCGAGCCCCGACTTGAAAGGATTCTTAGTAGTCAGTAGTCCATAGTACTAGCAATGCAATGATTCGGTACGCTAAGAATCGGCTGCGAAGTCTGTTGAAACAGAAAGGCCAACACAAAAGGAATATAATGCCAAGACTTTACTTTTTAAGGAAACTGAAACTGACCCAGGTTAGTCTCACTAAAAAAACACTTTTCACGAAACTGTGTTGTGTTCGCACTTTGCAACGGGGATTTGAGCAAACCTGATAAAAAATCTGGTTCAAAACTGGCTCGATTTTTAGTTCAGCAACGTTGAAACTAGTTTCGTAACTAGTTCCAAACAAACGGTTTGACAGTAGCTCGAGTGGAAACTGAGTTTAGTTTGACATCAAGCGAAAACGACATTCAATTTAAAAAGTTCACAACAAACTGTTCGCGGTCATCTAGGATTTCTAAATTTAAGGTAGGAATTAATCTAGCATCGATTTCAATAACTTACTTGTCAAATCCACCCGGAAAATACCCATTATACAGCGATTTAAGAAAATATCCACAAACCGAAACCCGCCATCTTGGATTTCAAGAATTCTACAGCTGTCACAAGCCCACTGCACTCAATCACTGAAAATATTCCGTATTTCTAGGGGTCGATGTTGCACGATTTGTTTTGTGATTCGCTCATTTCATGCGGTTGAAATTTTGCGTGCCCTACTTCATTTCACTTCAATACTCGTTCATACGTTCATTTCACTTTAATACATATTCATACTCGTTCATACCAAACATTAGCCCTATTCTATTGTTCACAGCGAAGGATAAAGTAGAAGAGAAAATATTGACGCTTTACCTACTATCCGGAGAGATGATGACTCATGATTCTCTTCCATAGGTGTAGCGGAACTGAGATTTGGTAGATATGAAGGCAAGGATTGGTTTCGATCATAAAGTGTAAAAAAATGAAATGAAAATTTAAACAATACAACCGACTAAACCATCCCTGTCAAATCTAGAGTCCAATTACCATGATTACTAGTTTTCTGTAGTCACCAATTTTTTTTAATGTGGAACACATTATTGTTTTCTATATAGGGGTGCAAATTATAAACTCAAGAAAAGGCGGGTGGGTAATGTCACAGACATAACTGGAGGATGTGAATACGAATTAAACTGACATGTTTCTTACTCATTTCTAAATAAAGATCATCATTCGTATTAGATTGTGTATATTTTTCAACTTTCATAGCTTCGCTTCTATACTATCTATACTGCAGTACGACTAATTGACGGCAAACATATTCTACCATAAAATTAAATAACACGGAACAAATAAGGTTTTGTAGATTTAGATACTAGTAGAAATAAACTTCTCAAAATCCTTTGGCAAAATTTTAGTGGTTTTAAAAAACCGCTTTGCGTAATTTGTTAAATGGTTATAACTGTTAAAATTAAAGAACTAATATATAAATCTGGGGCACGCTCCGATTTCAGTTGCAAATTTACGGAATCTAGATTAAAAACTCAGGTCATAAATTTAGTTCTAGAAGTAAGGAACTGAAGTTATTTTTAGCAATTTTCAATTCAGTTTTGCCTTTCTCATATAGAAAGGCTATGCAATCACTGTGAAAATCGACTTTCGAACGGAGCCTCGCAGACCCATAGTGTTATATACCATTCGACTCAGCTCGATGAACTGAGCAAATGTCTGTGTGTGTGTGTGTGTGTGTGTGTATGTAACAAAAATATGCACTCACTTTTCTCTGAGATGGCTGAACCGATTTTCACAAACAAAGATTCAAATGAAAGGTCTCATAATACCATAGCCTGCTATTGAATTTCATTCCGATCCGACTTCCGGTTCCGGATATATAGGATGATATGTACCAAAAAAGTGGGAAAAACATGCACTCACTTTTTTCAGAGATGGCTGAACCGATTTTTACAAACTAAGATTCAAATAAAAGGTATTATGGTCCCATAGCTTGCTATTGAATTTCATTTAAATGTGACTTCCGGTTCCGTAGTTATATGGTAATATGTGAGAATTTGAGAAAAAGTTTACACTCAATTATTTCTGGAACAACTTAACCGATTTTTGCAAACTAAAATTCAAATGAAAGGTCTTATAATATCCTAAAAATTTGTGAAACTTTTTTTTTTGGAACTAAAGCGTGATAAGTGGGAAATTGCCAATTTTATTAGTATTTTTCCACGAACGATGGTTAAAAACAGGTACAAATCCCATAAAACTGTCTGATACATTCTTCTAGTTTACAGAGCTTGTTAGTTTGTGGGCATGAAAACTTAATTCGGCACTACTGGTCCCCTCTTTTCCTGTTCCGAGAGCACCGAAAGTGGAGAAGAAAAACTCCTTAAACTAAATTCACTTCGATTTCTCTGCGATGCTTGAACCGATTTTTACAAATCTTGATTTGAATTAAAGTTCATACTGTTTTTAAGCCTACTGTGAAATTTCATCCGGATCCGACTTCCGGTTCCGCAGTTGCAGGGCGATGAGTGTCAAAGTTTTCAAATCGCCATATAGAGTGACAATATGTACAACACCGACAGAAGAAGAAAACACAAAACGAACAAGGCGTGCTTTGTTCTATTTCGTTCACGTTGTGTAGTGATGTCAATAATAATAATAATAATAATAATAATAATAATAATAAAAATAATAATAATAATAATAATAATAATAATAATAATAATAATAATAATAATAATAATAATAATAATAATAATAATAATAATAATAATAAAATAACAATAATAAAATAATAATCCTATTACATGTTTTATGCTGTTTAGCTTGACTTACATATGCAGAAGTAACAAAAACGCAGGTTCGTTTCGTTTGTTAGATTTCGTTTAATTGGTTTAATCGAAATAGAGTATGAGATAGTAAGTATAGGTTTAACTACGTTCAAAACTGTTCCAATTTGTAGGTCATAGTTGTTGGTAGTAAACGAACCAACTTTGGCTATTCCGTTTATCTGAATCCGGTCTCGGAAGAATTGGGAATAGTGATCAAAAACTGCAAAAAGGATCTCACTTACTTTTCTTGGAGATGGGCAAATGGATTTTCACAAACTTATAGGTTCAAAAGAAAAGTCTTACAGTTTCATACAGAATTCCTTAATTTGTTATGGATACTAACAGTTCGGCTGAAAAGTTCGTATCGTTTAATAGAAACACACATTTTTTGGACAAAATTCGTTTTTATTATTCAACATAATTGCCATCAGAGGCGATACAGCGATTATAGCGATCTTCCAACTTTCCGATACCATTTTTGTAGTACGATTTGTCCTTTGCCTCAAAATAGGCCTCAGTTTCAGCGATTACCTCTTCATTGCTTCTAAATTTTTTACCAGCGAGCATTCTCTTGAGGTCTGAGAACAGGAAAAAGTCACTGGGGGCCAAATCTGGAGAATACGGTGGATGAGGGAGCAATTCGAAGCCCAATTCGCTCAATTTCTGCATGGTTTTCATCGACTTGTGACACGGTGCATTGTCTTGATGAAACAAAACTTCTTCAAATGAGTCCGTTTTTTTTTAAATTTCGTCCTTCAAACGCTCTAATAACGCTATATAATAGTCACTGTTGATGGTTTTTCCCTTTTCAAGGTAGTCGATGAAAATTATACCATGCGAATCCCAAAATACAGACGCCATAACCTTACCGGCCGATTGTTGAGTCTTTCCACGCTTTGGGTTCGGTTCATCGCGTGCAGTCCACTCAGCTGACTGTCGATTGGACTCCGGAGTGAAGTGATGGAGCCATGTTTCGTCCATTGTTATATATCGACGAAAAAAATCGGTTTTATTTCGATATAACAGCTCCAAACACTGCTCAGAATCATCAATTCGTTGTTGTTTTTGATCGATTGTGAGCTCACGCGGCACCCATTTTGCACAAAGCTTTCTCATATCCAAATATTCTTGAATAATATGTCCAACACGTTCCTTTAATATCTTTAGGGTGTCAGGTATCTCGATCAACTTCACTTTACGGTCATTGAAAATCATTTTGTGGATTTTTTTCACGTTTTCATCGGTAACAGCCTCTTTTGGACGTCCACTGCGTTCATCGTCTTCGGTGCTCATATGACCAGTACGAAATTAAGCAAACCACTTACGAATTGTTGCTTCGCCCGGTGCAGAATCTGGATAACACTCATCAAGCCATTTTTTTGGTATCGGCGGCACTTTTTTCCATCAAAAAGTAGTGTTTCATAAACACACGAAATTCCTTTTTTCCATTTTTTTCACAATAAGAAAAGTAGCTTCACTCAAAATGCAATATCTCACCAACTAATAATCAGACAGTTGTCAAATTTATACACGTACCTTTTGAAGGTTGGTACTAACAGAAATGGTATGGATTTAATTCTAGTGGCGCCCTCTTATAGAAACGATACGAACTTTTCAGCCGATCTGTTACTTTCGGTTCCGGAACTACAAGGTTAACAGATTTTATAGAGTTTGTTAGATTAGGTTCGAGCAAACTTTCCTATTTCTATTCAATAATCAGTTGTTTTTGCGAATTTCACGGTTATATTTATGATGTAATGAGTAATATGAGAAAGGCATCATTACACCACTAGGTGGATTAAAATAGGTTTTCAAATCAAGGTTCTGTGTTCAGACCTAATATTTAGTTTCAGAATCCAGATTTAAAATTCATATCCTGAATTTAATTCATGAATTCTGAAAAATCCTAAATCATATCTCTGGATTCGAGTCTCTGAATGACAAATCCAGAAATAGGATTCAGTTTTAGAGTCAAAGTTTTTAATTCTGAACCAGTAATCTGGAACTAAATTTTTAAATAGAAGTATGAACTTAAAATTAACTTCAGAATTCAGGTGGACCAGAATCTAGTTTCGGAGATTAGTTCTTGAATTTAACTAAAAATTCAGTTCTCTTCTGTAGTACTTCTGGTTTACTACTAGCCACGACGTCCGAATGCGACGAAGAGCTACTTTGATTCCACCTGAGCATTTGAGGTTTTCACCACCTCATTATTACTGATGTTGGTGGAAGAACCTCAGCACGATATCCAGTTCCATCTAACGTACTAGAAAAACGTGATTAATCCACCTAGCAGTGAGATGATACCTTTTATTATCAATCCGCATGTGTTTTTTGCATGAATATTCTTCGGTGTTTAAGTTTTCATGACATTATTTTAATGACCGTCGTTTTAAGCGACAATTTGAGATTTTAATCACTCATTACTCTGTAATGTCGAAACTGCAAATAGGATCGAATTTAAATCTAGAAGTGTGATAATCGATTAAACATGCCATGATATGTAAGTTCCACTTTAGAGTTTACGGTAATTTAAGGTACTTCCAGAGCCGGTATTCAGGAACCAGCATAACCCAAACCGATTCGTATGGCCATATGAGGAATAAATTTCAACAGTTTTGAGTCCAACTTTGAAGCATAATTGGATAAAATTCATTATTTTTGTATGTACGTATAAAACTAATTAATTTTGTATATAAGTTTAATTCAATTTGAATTTTTGTTTCTGAAATTTGATTGAGCTTTTTTTGAGAAAACGATTGAGCTTTGAGAAACGATTTTATACTGAAACCGGAATTCTAAAATCGGTATGGCCAAAGTCAGATAAATTCACCTGAATAGCTGTATAGTTTACATTTGTTTCAAAATATTTGAAAATCAGTGAAGACATCTTTGAGAAATCATAACACGAATTAAATTTTTAGGTGCCTTCTGAATCGACAACTGAATACCACTAAAACTGAAAAAAGTTAATATTTTTTATCGACTATCCAAATCTGCTAACCCGATAAACCTGATTAATTTATGTGGAATAGACATTTTTATACCAATCACCCTGTATCTCCAAAACCGGAAGTTGGATCTGACTGAAGAGCAAGAAGAGTATAGAATCTTGCAACTTTTCATTTGAATCTTAGATCGGTTCAGCCATTTACGAGAAGAATGAGTTACACAATTTTGATTTCGTTTCATATATCATCCTGTAGTTCCTGAACCAGAGGTCGGAACCAAACATAATTCAGGAACTTTGTTTGGGAGCATACGACTTTTCGTATGAATCTGAATTTGTAGAAAAGAAATTTTCTGAGAAAATTGAGTGAAATTATTTGTCACACACGCATTTGCTGATCTCGACGAATTGATTCGAATGGTATATGGATGTTATGTTCTTCCAGCATTTATTGCTGTAAGTAGTTTAAAACAATATAATTAAAAATCTGCCATCTGCCATCATCTGGTTTATATATGTCATATTCGAACGATTATGTTGCCAAAAACGAGCCAAGCTAAAATCGGTCCGAGGCAAATTGTCATGAAAAAGGATGCTGTACACAGTCTTTTTTGGTACTTTTCCGTTGCTCCCAAGCATTGCTTTGTCATACAGCGCTCAAAACTCCTACTGCTGGAATAGGGGGAAAAGTCGTTTACACAAAAATTTCGATATCTCCGTTAAAAATGGACGGATTTCAACAATCTATGGCTTGTTGAATAGGTATTATCGTGTGGAATCTAAGTCTGAAAACATATTCTGTTTTCAAGGTTAATTGTGACAGATACTGTCAAAAAACTGAAAATTTTGACATAAAACTTCGAATAACTCAAAAAGTAAACATCCTATCTCAAAACCATTCAATAGCGTTTTGGGTGACGGGGAGACCTTTCATTTGCGACTAGTTTGATCAAAATCGGTCCAGCCATCTCTGAGATCTCGACCTCTTAGTTGACAACACACATACAGACACACACACACAGACATTTGCTCAGTTCGTCGAGCTGAATCGATTGGTATATGACATTCGGCCCTCCGGGCCTCGGAAAATTTTTCGAAAGTTTGAGCGAATTCTATACCTATTTTTTATATATATAAAAAAAGGTAAAAATGAACAATTCTCGGTTTAGTAGAACATCGGAACTGATATGTGCCTGACTACCTCAAAACCGTCGTCCTGGTGCGAAAAAGTCAAGCAAATGTGATGAGTTTTCCTCGTTGTTTCCAAAAGTTTGAGAAAACATAGATTTTGAGTTATGTATGGTTATTTTACACTGTTGACAATTTAATCACAAATTCCTGATTATATTTCTGATAGCGTGGAGGAATAAATATGTTGTTGCGTTAAACATAACAAGAGATATTCACGATCAAAAACTTATCACTCTCCCAGAGGGTAAATTTTGAAAAGGCGCCCCATAGTAAAGTAAGTCGTATTCACGACAAAAATACACGTAGAAATGTGGTCAGGTTTTGAACAATTACAGCTCAGTCAATTTTGTATCAATTATCAATATTATGTCACCATTTGATTGGAAATATTTCTACGTATTGATTTGAATGTTCATAGCCATGTATTTTTAATTATGTATCATTGAAATGTTGATTAATAGCTAGCAGTGACCTATATTCTTTGCAAAAAATCTCCGGCATACCGTTTCGCGAAATTGACAACTACTCCAGGTAAATTTTGAGTGCATAAGATTAATTTCTAATTTATATAAGATAAACTCGATTGATAACGAGAAAAAGTTTATCACTTCAACCGAAATCGCAGAATAGTAGAGGAACGCTATAAAAATAACTGCTTGCATACAAAACTTGAACACAAACTTGGCGAAGAGAAGCTTAAATATCGATATTCGTATCGCAAATATGTACAAACATATAATTGCATACATTTGGGCAATTGTCAAATACAAATCACGACAAATATAGGCGTGTTCGGTGTTGGTTCGTAATAAAGATCAATCTGAGCAGACTCTCGTGCATTTGCGGATTCAAAAGTGTGACGATTAATTGAACATGTTGATCATAAGAAATTTTGGTTGCTTGTTCCACATCAATGGCTCGAACAACCCCATGGGGCTGATCCTTGTAGTTATTTATAATATAATTTATAATTTTTATTTAGCTCATTTGCTTTAGCTTAACGTGGCCGATTGTTTTGTTGTTATAGGAGAAGAAGGGACGCCGTATTAAGGGGGCGGTATACTCCCCTAGAGTTGGTAAAGGAATGTGAGGAGGGTGGGATTTACAAAATATTGATTTTAAATTAAAATACATCATTCGTTTGAGGCACAAATTTTTTTTTGAGTTTCCTGGATCTTCAGGTTCTTCAGATTGTAACGAGCGAGATAATCCTTGGTTGGGATGCATGTTGGTGTGCTCTGACGTTGATGTGGCGTTTTTGGGTAGCTTTCAGCAACTCAGTCAGTTCAAGGCAGGTGCACGCTCCGAAGCTTCGTTTATACAGGTCATACTTTCAGCAGCTTAAAAAGAGTGCGATAGAGCTGTAGACGAGAGAGAGATAGGGAGAGCACTAAATTTGGGCATTGATAGTTTTTAAGAAGTTATAGATGAGAGTCATATAAGGAAGATTTCGAGTTGCCAAGACATTGTGGACTGGTACGAAGGGTGGTATACCTCGGGCCCGAAGGGAACCTATGAGTTGGGACCTGGCATCACAATACTTGGCACACCTCCAAATAACATGCTCTATGTCATGATAACCCTCTAGTCACCAATTTAACACACATACGATCGGTAATGATGAAAACACTTCATGAGCCAGTCTGTGTAAATACAATATAGACTTCGTAATTCGAATCACACGTCTTCACAGGAAAAATAAACTAAATCTCACTTCTAGCTAGCATAGCATCACATTCATAAAGACTTCATTTATAACATTTACAATGAAAATGAGAAATAACTAATTTTCGAAAAATTTTGACGGGAGTGAAAATGGTTCATGTCCGACGCGCACGACTACTATTATTGATGTACGATTATAGGGATGTCGTAATACCGATCGATTAATCGAGTAATCGATTAATTGAGTGATCGATTAATAACCCATATTTGATTATTGAGCTAATCGAATAATTTAAAAAAATCCCATAGTAATAATCGAATGAAAAATCGAGTAATCGATTAATAACCTAGATAATCGAATAAAATTGAATCGATTAGTTTCTACATTATACTCGATTATTAAATAATCGAGTAATTCGAAATTTCCGACATCCCTACGTACGAATCGCTCGTTACACATTCTCAAGAGAAATTCAACGCTATGAAAATAACTTTATATACAAGTGAAACTTGAACCAAAGCTTGAAGAGAACGTGAAATATCGAATTCCGTAACAATAATAAGTCCATAGATATAATTGCATACATTTGGGCTATTGATTTGATTTCGTCGGACACAAGACAAATTGACATAAAAGCGAAAAGAGTCTATATTCGGGATGCGCGTGATCAAAAATGTTCAAATTTTTACACGTAAACTAAGAGCTTTGTATTGCTAATATAAATGATCGTAAAAACGAAATAGTATGACTATTGATGTACCTGTTTGATTGAAAATATTGATCATTTGCAATTTTGGTTGCCTTGTTCGCATCAATAATTCGAATAATTCTATGAGGCTGATGCTTGTAGTATTTGAAGTGAATACGTCATACTTTACTGTGGGCCACCTTTTTAAAATTCCTCCTTTGGAAGAATGGGTAGAACTTAAACGTGAATATCTCGATGTACTAAACGTAACAATATGGTTCATTCTCCATGCCATCAGAAATACGATTAAATTTTCACCAGTGTGAAATAACCATAAACAATTCAAAAATTTAGTTTCCTGAAACTTTTGGAAACAATGAGGAAATATCATTGCGCTCTCATACGCTCATTAGGATTAGATTCGAGAACCTTATTTTAAAACCTTTTTTGAAGCTGAATTCAAAACCTAGAAGCTAAATTTTATGTTTAGAATTTGTTTCAGAACTGAATTACAATTACGATCTGAATTATAATTCTATGATTCTGGAACTAGTTTCTTGGCTACATTTTGGAACAATTCTAAAACAAAATTAAGAATTGAAACAATATTCAAGATATGAATTGTAGATCTAGATTCTGCAACTTGATTTTAGATTTGAACTTCGAAAAAAAAACTACAAGGATCAGCCCCATGGGGTTGTTCGAGCCATTGATGTGGAACAAGGCAAACAAAATTTCTAATGATCTGTAATCAAAAAGCTCAATCAATCGTCACACTTTTGAATCCGCAATTGCACGAGAGTCTGTCTAGATTGATCTTGATTAGGAACCAACACCAAACATTGTTTGTTTTATAGCCGACGGAATTATACAAATATCCCGAATGTATGCCATTATATCTTTGTACATACCTGCGATACGATTTTGATATTAAAGCTTGTCTTCGTCAAGCTTGTGTTCAAGTTCTGTATGCAAGAAGTTATATTTATAGCGTTCAGTTTCTCTACTATTCTGCGATTTCGGTTGAAGCGATAAACTTTTCTCATTATCAATCGAGTTCATCTTATATAAATTAGAAATTAATCTTAAGCACTCAAAATTTACCCTGGGATAGATGTCAATTTCTCAGGCGAAACGACATTACATGGAATTTCATCCGAGCTTGCATGACACAAGATCAGAGCATACCAATTAAAGCCTCAAATCGTTTTAATGCATTTTTTGTCTTGCTGTCTAGCAACAACCTACCTCTAGCATGCTACGCGTAGGACTGAAACGTTATCTATAATTTTGCTTCTATTTATAGATTCGCGTACTTCCAACAGCTTCGCTTTAGCATCGATTGACCTATCAGAGCGATGCTCTCCCTTTGGTATATCGCTTACTTCTTCAAAACCGTCGTCTATGGCAGGGAAATCCGATATGCCGAAGATTTTTAGCAGACAAAATAGGACACTGCTAGCTACTAATCTAAATTTCAATCATTTATAATTGAAAATACGTGGCTTGATACATTCAAATAAGATCGTAGAAATATTTCCAATCATATAATGAAATAATAATAATTGATACAAAATATACTGAGCTGTGAGTGTTTAAAACCTGACCACATTTCTACGTGTATTTTTCCTTGAGTTTCTAATTTGCACCCCTATATAGAAAATAAAGATGTGTTCCACATCAAAACTTCTAAACCTGAATTTAAATCCTAATTCGATTTCAGAAAGACAGTCAAAAGTTCAATTTCAGAATTTATTTCCAATTTTGGAAATAGTCAGAGTTTATTTCAAGAATTCATTTCCAGAATTCAGGTTCAGAAAACAGAATCTGCATGCTAGAATTGAATTTGGAATTTAGGCTGAGAAAGATATTTCTGAAACTAAATTCGGTTCCCTAATTCAGATTCGGAGTTCATTCTGTTCCAAGAACAAATTTTGAATCTGAAATCTAAAAAAAGGGTTCACTTCCAGAATTTTTGAATCAAACTCATGAACCAAATTCTTGATCGAGATTGCGAACCAGGCTCCCAATTTAGTTCTTTAATTCAGTATCAGTTCCTGAATGTCAAGAATTCAGGTTCTGGTGGCAAAAAGTACTCAACAGTTGTAAATATCGGATAAATTTCACAAATCGGTTCTTTTTAGTACCAGGCTTTCCTCTATTGAGTATAGAAATCGTAAAAACAACTATAACTGTTGCTGATTTACAATAGTCGACCCGTCGACGTTTGACCGGTCTATATTCTCTTGTGTTTCATTTGCTAACAAAAGAAGATTTCAAGTATTCATTGTTATATGAACAAACATTAAAAGTAATAGTACAATAACGCGCGGTCATGTTGTTTCGTTCTAGGTTAACAATCCCGAATTCGAAGCGTTTCTGATTTGGTTTCGGTCTCAAGTTCGTTCCTCCTCTCTCCTTTCGAAACAATAACATTGTTTGTTGTATTGTTTTACTTACATTTGTTAAGCGTTATTTGAGTGGTAGATTTCACACATGACGATATAACAGTTCGGCTGAAAAGTTCGTATCGTTTAATAGAAACACACATTTTTTTTCCAAAATTCGTTTTTATTATTCAACATAATTGCCATCAGAGGCGATACAGCGATTATGGCGATCTTCCAACTTTTCGATACCATTTTTGTAGTACGATTTGTCCTTTGCCTCAAAATAGGCCTCAGTTTCAGCGAGGCGCTCTCTAATCTTCATTGCTTCTAAATTTTTTACCAGCGAGCATTCTCTTGAGGTCTGAGAACAGGAAAAAGTCACTGGGGGCCAAATCTGGAGAATACGGTGGATGAGGGAGCAATTCAAAGCCCAATTCGTTCAATTTCAGCATGGTTTTCATCGACTTGTGACACGGTGCATTGTCTTGATAAAACAAAACTTTTTTCTTCTTCAAATGAGGCCGTTTTTTTGAAATTTCGTCCTTCAAACGCTCTAATAACGCTATATAATAGTCACTGTTGATGGTTTTTCTCTTTTCAAGGTAGTCGATGAAAATTATACCATGCGAATCCCAAAATACAGACGCCATAACCTTACCGGCCGATTGTGGAGTCTTTTCACGCTTTGGGTTCGGTTCATCGCGTGCAGTCCACTCAGCTGACTGTCGATTGGACTCCGGAGTGAAGTGATGGAGCCATGTTTCGTCCATTGTTATATATCGACGAAAAAAATCGGTTTTATTTCGATATAACAGCTCCAAACACTGCTCAGAATCATCAATTCGTTGTTGTTTTTGATCGATTGTGAGCTCACGCGGCACCCATTTTGCACAAAGCTTTCTCATATCCAAATATTCGTGAATAATATGTCCAACACGTTCCTTTGATATCTTTAGGGTGTCAGCTATCTCGATCAACTTCACTTTACGGTCATTGAAAATCATTTTGTGGATTTTTTTCACGTTATCATCGGTAACAGCCTCTTTTGGACGTCCACTGCGTTCATCGTCTTCGGTGCTCATATGACCAGTACGAAATTTTGCAAACCACTTACGAATTGTTGCTTCGCCCGGTGCAGAGTCTGGATAACACTCATCAAGCCATTTTTTGGTATCGGCGGCACTTTTTTTCATCAAAAAGTAGTGTTTCATCAACACACGAAATTCCTTTTTTTCCAGTTTTTTCACAATAACAGAAGTAGCTTCACTCAAAATGCAATATCTCACAAACTAATAATCAGACAGCTGTCAAATTTATACACGTATCTTTTGAAGGTTGGTACTAACTGAAAATGGTATGGATTTAATTCTAGTGGCGAACGGAAATAGTGGTCAAAAATTCGAAAAGGGAACTTACTTTCCAGTTAGATTTCCTCCTGGCTCGGCTTCCGATTCCGAAATAACCGAGCGACGTGTTTGGAAAATTGCCAACCTTTATTAGAAGTGATAATGCAAAAATCGCACGAAATATTCCAAACGAGCTTTTGAACTATTTATGTCAAACAAATTGTCTTGGTTTTATTCGGGGTTTTAAGCCGAAGAAGTCATTTTGACTGCTTTTCAATTCCAATTAGAAAACAATATGTATACTATGACACAATTCCTTACAACTTTGGACTTTTTCGCGCAACATAACTTGTTATATAACTATGAATAATATAAAAATATTAAAAATGTGGTTTAACAAATATGTTTACATATTAATTATTATTTCACAATTTTTTAACTGTCTTTCTTTTAGTCGGTTTTACCTGTTTTTTGGCTATATATGATATTCTAAATATCAATCTTTCTAGTGACAAAAACAGTCGAATGACGAACAGTCTCAAGATTACAGCTGCGGTAAAATGGAAACTAACATAATAATAAAAATACGAACAGTATTTTGATGGAGACTTCGCTAATATATACCTTATGATAAAAAAAGAACCGGAATTTTCATTTTAAACGCGCGTATCCAATCGGTAAACTTTTATTCTCTCAACGTTGGCAACACTTTTATACACATTCTGTCAAATTTTGACGCATATCGTACGATTAGTTTTTGTTTGGTGTTCAAGAAGTTGAAAAATTTTCGTGTGACGATTTTTATAATGGATGAAAATTTAGAACAACGTGCGTGCATCAAATTTTGTGTTGCAAATGGATTTAAGTGTTCCGAAACGTTGAAAATGTTAGATAAGGCCTTTGGTGAATTGTGTCTACGAAAAAGGTACGGGTGTGTAATGTCAGAGACATAACTGGATGTCGTGAATACGAATAAAACTGACACGATTTCTTTACACTTTCGAATTCGAATTGATAGCTGATCGATTGTGTGAATTGCGAAACTTTCCCCCTTTTCACTACTAAACTTTTCAACGAGTTTTGACGTCGATTATCTCATTTCGGATTTGCATATTTCATTGAAATAAAATATTAAGATGCTGTACAGGATTCATTTCTGACTTTTAGAAGGACCAAATTGTGGAGTTCTCTACGATATTTAGCACAGTTCGGAACATTTATCTCGAACGATTTTCGCACAGCGAAATGATGCGAAACTGGTTTAATGCGTCTTCTCGCCAAATGAGGCAAATGAGAACTACGACCTGAGCGTTTGAGGTTTGGCACCACGCAAAAGGTCTGCTCTCATTATTGACGACCGCAGCTCCCGACGATTGAAGTCCAAATGAAAGCACGACCTAAGCGTTTGAGGTTTTATACCACGCAAAAGGTCTGCTTCCATCGACGACTGCTCCACCTGACGATTGAAGTCCAAATGAGAGTACGACCTAAGCGTTTGAGGTTTGGCACCACGCAAAGATCTGCTCTCATTATTGACGACCGCTGCTCCCGATGAATGAAGTCCAAATGAAAGCACGACCTAAGCGTTTGAGGTTTTATGCCATGCAAAAGGTCTGCTTTCATCGATGACTGCTCCACCTGACGACTGAAGTCTAAATGAGAGTTGCGACCTGAGCGTTTGAGGTTTTTAACCACGCGGAAGGTGCACTCTCCGAAGCTGCTGGAATTTCGAAGACGGTTCCCCTTTTATACGCAGTCAGTTGAAGATATGTGCCTGACTACCTCAAAATCGTCGTCCTTGCGCGAAAAGCCAAGCAAAAGTACAGAGTTTTCCGCGTTGTTTTCAAAGTTTGAGAAAACTTAATATTTGAGTTGTTTGTGGTTATCTCACACTGTTCAAAATATTATCCTAAATTCCTGATCATATTTTTGATGAAACTGTGAAAGAATTATGTTGCTGTCTTTAATACAAGTCGAGATATTCACGATTAAGTTCTGCCCATTCTTCCATATGGCTAATTTTGAAAAGGCACCCCATAGTAAAGTAAGTCGTATTCAAGACAAAACACAGGCATACGAGTGGTATAAACGCTTCAAAGGTGATCATACAAGCTTGGATCATGATGAGATCCCTGGCCGCCCAACAACATCTGTTACTGAAGAAAACATTGAATCGGCGAAGCAAATCGTGTTGCAAAATCGTTCTGTACCGATTAGAGAGATTGCTGTGTTGTTGGGCATCTCTTATGGATCAGCCAAACACATTTTAACTGATGTTTTGGGTTTTGAACGCGTCGCTTCTCGGCTGGTGCCAAAAAAGCTGAATTTCATTCAAAAACAGCGTCGTGTGTGCGTTGGTCGTGTCGCAGTTTTTGGCCAAAAACACAACCAATATCATCAACCAAGCACCGTACTCTACAGATATGGCCCCGTGTGACTTTTTCCTCTTCCCCAGACTCAAATTGCCATTGCGGGGAACGCGTTTTGAGACCATAGAGACCATAAAAGAGAATTCGCTGCGTGAACTAAAGGCCATACCTTCGGCGGCCTATTAAACTTGTATGGAAAATTGGATCAAGCGTTGGCATGCATGTATTGCCGCAGGAGGACAGTGCTTTGAAGGCGATAATAAAGACATTTATTAAAAATTGAAATTTTGCGCTTTCCGGTTCTTTTTGATCATAAGGTACATTTAAATATGAGTAATATGAGAGACATCCTTCCACCACTGTGTGGATTAGAACAAGTGTTTACATTGCCATTATCATACCGGTATGAAATTTCAAAACTCATCAACCTGTAATTCTGGAACCGGAAGACGAATCCCGATGAAATTCAATTGCAACCTATGAGACAATAAGATCTATCATTTGAATCTGAATAGGTGGAAAACGGCACAGCCATCTCTGTGAAAACGAGGTAAGTTTCATTTTGTAGTTTTTGACTATTATTCCCGGTGCCCGCTACTGTTTTTTCATATGTAACAGAGTTCAACTTTGGATATCCCATTAAGGGAAACATGATTTTTTTAAAATAAGTTTCTCCCCAGGCTTGGTATTACATTCCTGTAGCGGAATTTGACCTTCTGTTTCAACAGACTTCGCAGCCGATTCAGAGTGTACAGAACCATTGCATGGCTGGTGCTACGATCCTACTGACACTACGAATCCTTCCAGGTCGAGGCTCGAACATACGACAGATAACAGATATCTGTGCTAAATGGGTAGCTAATTTTCCTGCCAAATAATTCATGATTCATAATTTATATCAACGTAGTTCTAATGCAACTGTTACAAAATACATCGAAAGAGCATTTCCAATGTGAGTAATGTATAGTAAACCATTTCTATCCAAATAATTGGTTACACAATGCTATATTGCTCCTATAGTTGAAAAACTATAAATCGAATGTAAATTTACAACAAAGTTGCATTCATTAACACGCGAAGAAAAGCTGATGTCATTCGCGCATCATAACGGCCGTATTATCAATTGTACATGGCTTCATATTGCATTTCTGCAACCTGAACCAAAAGTTTTTGTCTGCTTGTGAAAAACGATCACTTCAAAAATGACGTAATGAATGTAACACCCGTTATGGCTACCTACCGTTGAATGCCTACCCGCGGTGATGTTCTTTGTCCTATCCCTCATTCTGTTTCCACAAACCTAATACACTTTGACAACTGCTCATAATTTTTATTTTATATTTTGATTCTATTGGACTCAGTCGCAAATATCTTTTCTTCTTGCTGATAAAACTCAAATCCAAAACATCTAGCTGGTAAAATTCCAATCCTGTTGGTCACTACGGCACCATACATCACATTTTCTACGAAGATCAATTAGCATAGTGCGTCGAAAATAAAATTCAATCATCTGCCAATGCATAGGTGAAAGTTATCAACTGAGTGTAAAATTCTTTCACAAATGAAAATGAAGCTGGAACACCTGATCACCATTCTGACAACATTCTACCTGGTCAATGTAGCATTGGCTGAAGAGTAAGTACCTATTATTTTTCGCAGAATATTAGAAAACAGTTAGCAAATATTCTGACACATTTAAATAATACTTTAAAGTGCAGTTAAACAAGCTTCAGAACAATGCATTGTAATATTTTGTGATCAACAATGATGAAACTTTTTACTCAAACAAATTTATTTTCTTCGTAACAAAAGAACACCTTATGCAAGTGAATCTTCTGAAGTCTTGATAGAAAAGGAACTTGTCGTTATGTGCATAAACCCTTACTGCAAAGTTGAGTAGAAAAGTGTTGGAATAATATGATAAGGTAGTTTTTAAGCCACTTCACATCAGAAAATACAATTCCATGTCTCACTATATAAACAAGATACGTAGTTGGATTAATGCGATTGTTGTTTTTTCCCTCTGCGTGTTACCGTAAAGTTCGTCATAATCCGGCAATAGTTTTGACAGAATTAGTAAATTCTAATATTCCCTCTAATTATTTTGTCGAAAGATTTCCGTTACTTGAATAACAGGTATTCTTGAAAGAAGATGTTGATCATTTAGACTGACTTTTTTCGCACTACGGTATATCGACTAGTTGAGCTAGTCAAATAAAAACCAGAACAAAATTAACATTAATTTCACGGTTGTCTGTTAAAATTTTACAAAATATCCTACACATATTCATCTACCCCTTTGAATACTCATTGCTCGTTGTAAAAGTCAAATTATAACTACCAAATTACGAGTCTTTTTGTCGAGTTTTTTAGGTGATATAATGACAATAAGATTTCTGATTATATTCAACCAATGATTTTTTGGAACAACCAAGATTCAATTGAAGCAATCATGCTCTAGTTTAAAACAACCGCATTCTGGGTTCTGTTGAACCCTGATTTTTTGTTTTAAATAGCTAGTTAAAAACAATTCTGAGTAATACAAATATACCAATACTGTAAATGTTGTTTAAATATTGTTTGCCTTTCATCAATTGCCAATAATTCAAGTGTGTACATATTGAAATATTTTAAACAATTCATTTTCTGTTTTAGCTCGTCAGAAGAAATTTACTCATCAGAATCCTCATCTGAGGAACTGATGGAGAATGAAGCAGTTTTGGAAGAAGATCCGGATTTCGATCTGTTAATATTTACCCAGCGATGGCCGATAACAGCATGTTACGAATGGCGGGAGAAGAGTGCATCCAATGTTTGCGGTCTTCCGTCGCCGAAGAATATTTGGACCATCCACGGTATTTGGCCAACCAAGCGAAATACCATGGGACCAAGCTTCTGCAACAAAACCGCCATATTCAACGTGACCGAGTTGGATCCGATCGAGCCCCAGTTGGAACAGTTTTGGATCAATGTGGAAAAAAATAAACCGTACGATTCACTGTGGCGCCACGAATGGTTGAAACACGGAACATGTGCTGCGATCGTTCTGGATCAGTTAAGTACCGAGGATAAATACTTCGGACAAGGCTTATCATGGCTGCAACAGCACTCAATGGCCGATGTATTGAATGAAGGAGGCATAACACCTGGCGCAAATCATACCGTCATCGAAATTCACAACGTTCTCATGGATCGCCTTCAAAAGAATGCTGCCATCGAATGCTATCACGACAAAGAAACCAAGTCTCAATTCTTAAACGAAATTCGTATATGCTTCAACAAAAACCTTGAACTAGCAGATTGTGACGGGATTTTGTTTGAGGAGGTCGCCATCGGCTATCCGACTGGCAAGGTCCTAACCAACTGTAATCTAAACAAACCGATCGTGTACCCGACGAATGTACCAAAGTCACGGTTCGACAGGACACATATGTCTCCATACGATCTGCATAGGAAGTTTCTTGAAGAATACAACCGCAAAAAGGCTAAGGAAAGCAGAACAATGAAACTACTGGTCAATATCTACAAACTTATTCAGTTGCTCAAGTGGACAACCATTTGAAATATTTTTTTAGAATAACAAAAAAAATTAGAGATTTATTTTTTACTTTAACTCCGCAACTAAACATCACAGACTTTACATACAATTTTACATAATTATTAACATGATTTCAAACTGACGATCTTAGTTATAACAACATCCAATCCAATATTGCGCTTCTTTGAGACCATCTGGTTTAACTTTGTAAAGAAACTAGCAGCTATTTATTTTTTCATGATCAAGACCCAAATATACTCTTGACAGGAAGTGCAAAATTACGGGGTTGTCAACATAAAATTATTCTGTTTTTAGAAAATTAAGCTTATGCTAATGTTTGTAAATAGACCGTTTTTTCAATGTGATTAGACTCAATCGGAAGAAATGCCCATTTAAGGAAGTAATAACGATATCAATTGCACCTGTCAGAGCGCACAGACTTCAAGCCAACAATTACGGCATTGACTATAACAATGCACATTGAATTGGAACCTGTGGAAACGCAACGAAAAATTCGATAACAAGAAAGACAAGATTTTCTTTTGACTGACATGCATACTTAAGATTTTTTAATTTTTCTTTTCGGTTAATTTTTTTGTAAGAAAATAAATAATATTCAAAACCAAGCTGACCCAGCGTTTTATTTTCGTTTTTGCAAAAAAAAATTATACATTCGATTTTAGTACAGTATGACCCCGAAAAACATCGTACTACGTAGCTCAGGGCGTCTTTGTGACGATCAACACAGCCGACGGTACCAGGCCTAATTTGTCAAGTGGGACCTCATAGTCGTCCGAATTGAAGATCTTTTTCGGAAAATTGGTCATGAAGCCGAACGGTGCCGGATTGGCTCCAAGCTTGAGTTGCACAAACAGTCTCACAGCAGCCAGCTGTTCCTTGGCATCGAATGTTTCGATCAAAGTGCTACCGTCCAGCATACGAATTTGAATGCGTGTATTACTGTAGTTTCGGGGAGCAGCTGGCGTCGATTGAGTCGGCGTTGTTGTTGATGTGGCCGGTGCCGACGATGGCGAATTGGCGGATTCACTGGAAATAAACTATTAGCGCATTACTTCGCTATCCACAAAACACATACTCTCACCCAGTTTGTTTCGCTTTTCGAGCTGCCTTATCTGCTTCAATTTGGGCCTTCACCCGTTCCCTTGCTGCTTTCTCCTCCATTTTTTCGCGTCTTCGTTGATCCATTACCTTTTTCATCTCCTGTTCTTCCATTTTCCGTCGTGCTTCCAGCATGTCTTTTCCAGACTTAATTCGTAAACGTTCTCGTTCCAATGCTTCCTTTTTTTCGTTTTCCTCTCGCTCCAGTCTTTTGCGTTTCATCTTCTCCTCCAGTAATGCAAGCTGTGCTTTCTTTTCTTCCTCGGTCAGTGGTTTCTTTTCCTCGGTTGATTCCGAAAAACTACTATGCTGAGTTTTGGCAGCATGGAATTCAACCTCGTCTTGGGATTTGAAAAGCTTCCCACACTCATCACATTTCAAAGACTTTGCGATAGTAGAAGCTTCATCTCCAGTCACCGTAGCTGGAGAACCTTCGGCCGGTAGCGATGCCCCAACAGACGATTCACTACTTGATGGAATATCGTCATCTGCATGAGCTAATAGCCATTCCATTGCCACTTCAACGCCTTTGTTTTCCGTGACTTGTAATGCTTTTTCTCTTCAAGGGTGACAAGTAAACATGTTATTCAATTTGATTATGATTAAACTAGAAACACCTACGCACGCTCCTTGGGAAATCCCATATCCACTAGAGTCTGAATATCGGACATCGTGAGTAAAGTGTAAATTTTGTTTCTAAGATAACTTTTAATGAAACCACAGCATAACAGTGAAACACGAATTCTGCTTGTAATTTACAATTGTTGACAGCCGGTTCCCTATAAAAAATATCAGCCATAATAAAAACGCTTCCACTAGAGATGCGCGAATAAAGATATTTCCTATAAATGATGGATACCCGAAATCTCGTGTTATTTTGGATAACAGTCAGTGAACATCCGTTTCGGAAAGGAATTCACATTCTAACTAATTCAGTATAACCTTTAACACCAAATAGACGAGAAACCTTCCATTTTCGTCGAGATTCTGAACTCTTCAAAATACATCTACGAACCCACTGAGAATGTGGGTTAATTTTGGTGGTGGTTTTATCCAAATCGGCAAACGAAAATCCTGAATGGTTCTCCCGTTAGATGATTTATTGGACATTCTTCGCACCACGCCTTTTTTCTTACCCTGTCAGCTTGGATCGAAATCAATCTTCAGTTCAGCAACACCATCACACGGAATCACATTCAACATATCATCAGACTCAGTCAGCTTGCATCGAAATCAATCTTCACTTCAGCAACGCCATCGCACGATATCACATTCAACATATGTCAATTGTATAGGTGCACAGTGTAGCTATTTTGGCGCGCACGAATTTCACATTCCTCTCTCTTACTTCTATGTACGATATTCGATGCTGACTCGCCTGAGGGCGCCATGCTCGCAAAAAAAGGCTGTTGCCAGTGATTTGTTCGGGAAATGTGGGAACTGGATATCTTGTTAATATGATGTCTTTGGGTTAGTAGAACTCGACATATTCACGATTGAGTTCTACCAGACCCTGTCAGCTTGGAGCGAAATAAATTTTTATTTTAGCAACACCCTCGCACGGCATCACATTCAACATATCATGTCAATTGTATAGCTGCACAATGCTGATATTTTGGCGCGCACAAATTTTACATTTCTTTCCCTTACTTCTATGTACGAGATTCGATGCGGACTCGCCTGAGGGCGCCATGCTCTCAAAAAGGGATGTTGCCAATAATTTGTTCGGGAAATGTGAGAGCTGGATATCTTGTTAATATGATGTCTTTGGTTTTACCCATTCTTCCACAGGCTAATTTCAGAAATGCACTCTCGTAGTACAGTATGGCGTATTTACGTCAATATGTGACAGAGCCAAGGGGAGAATCGCTTAACACAAATTATATTGTTCCTCATAAAAACACGAGATATACTGTGAGCCTAAATGTGCCCCTCTGTGCCCCATGAAACAGCTGAAAACACTGTTTTGACACATCTAGTTTGACGACACGACCTGCCACTCGCTATTCAAAACTGTATCACAAATTTAACTACCCCTCAGTAACTCGTAATGTCAAAATGAAATCGCTAAAAAAAACGTTTGAAACTGACAACTAACCCTGACAAACTGTTATTTTTGAAATAACAGCTACCGTTACCCTAGTTACATTTATTTACCTTAATCTTTGCACAACAGTTGAAAGGGGAATTTTAATCTAATTTCTTTTATCAGCCAATGTTGTTTCGCTACGGGGCAACTCTACCGCATTTAGAGAAAAACTATTCATTTGGGGATCCTACGATTTCTTTGCACAGGATTTCAAAGCAACACTGTTATATTTGCTAAATAAGTTTTACGTGGGTTTTTATTCATATAAGGAACAAATCAGAGTTGACAACATCACGTATTAGGTAGTTTTTGCAGGATTTATCTTTGGTAGCGGGATTGTGCCTAATTTATTAGATCTACTGATACCATACCGAGTTTCGCAATCGAAGGCGTTCGAATGTGAAAAATTTGACAAGACGAATATATTAATCGACTTATTATTATTGCGCCCTGACTTAGTAACAGATACTAAATTGTGTTTGTATCTTTGTGGTATCTTCAAGTGAAAACATCGATCTACTCTTTAAACTGGGCTTTTCACTGCTAAAAAAATAGGGTAACGGAGATATTTTGGCCACTCTAATATATTTTGGCCTGGTGCTTATATTTTTGGTTGTAGTTGAAATGAAGTACATGTTCATACCTAATATGTCAATGTATGGAACAATCTTCAGAACTCTGACACGCGATGTACTTAATTTTGATTACATCTAGAAATGTGTACGCCGGACCAAAACATATTGGAGTGGTCAAAATACATCCGTTACTCTACATAATCAACTGTTGAACCTGGTTCGGGTGCAGGATAATTCTGAAATTCAGAATAAATAAAAATGTTTACTACGATCGAAAAGGCTTCTTTCAAACTACCTACAGTGTCGCTAAACTCTTAAATCTTCTGGAAACCATAGATCAAACCATTTTTAAATCAATATATCACCATACCACCAAGCACCCTAAGAGATTATAAAGTCCGTTTTATTTGCAATCAAAGCTATTGCTCTAACCGCATTCGCATAGGCAACCAATTCTTGATTACATTCTCGATCAATTGCAGTCCTCAAAGAGCCATATCTCCCCCCGACATGTTTTACCGGGTACAAAATTGTCGAGTGTTTCGTTCTTGCAATTTTTGAGTGTTTGCTTCACGAGATCTCGAAAATACATTGAACTTAAAACATTAGAAATTTGTATTATGACCTGATACTTATTACCCGAACCCGTGGCTCAAGTGTCATAACTGGTGTCCTGTAATGATCCGTCATTATAATCAGGTCAAGGTCAATTTAACAAATAAAATCATTCACTAATATATACTCGGTCCTGCAGAAGTTTGAAATCACTAGGGACATTCTGGTTTGTTTATTCACTATAGCAACTTAACCCTGTTCACATTAGCGCTGATATCACTTGATTTACCGAGATGATATGCATATCATGTCGAAGTGTTCACATATGATCGAAATGATATCGTTTGACAATCAAGTTGTCATATTGAATGTTCTCATTGGAAATAAGATCAATAATATTACCTTTCTCTATTAAAATTAAATCTTGATAATTGAAGTCTTGCATTTTATGGTCTCCGAACGCCAGTATTCGTTGAAAAATTTGAAATTATAATGATTGTTTATTGTCACTCTCGGAGTGACGTTCATAAATGAGTGCGTTCAATGCCATTATCCATGTTGCTAGTTACGATTTTTGACAACTCGACATGATATCATGCCAAAATGATAATACGCGTTGACATCAAATTGTATGGGATATCAAGTGATATCGCACATGATATCAAGTATATCTGTATATCACTTGATATCAGCGGTAATGTGAACATACTATTAAACAGTGTTGCGCAAGAAGATTATTTTTATCATTTTCAAGGGTTCGCTATATTTGTGGTAATTGGCGGTAAGTCGCTCACGAACAGTTTTTATTCCGATTTTTCTTCGGAGTGCAACTCTTGGACAGAGCACGCCACTGCAATATACAAATTCCGAATAACTTTTCACTAGATGAAGTGCAGTCATACTCCAACAATAATACCCCTAAGTCCCATACAAACGAACCGCCAATGTTTGGTTCACAGTCTGAACAAGTAAGCCTAGTAAATTACTCCCTTTCATTGCGATAGTTTGAAAATGTGCAAAACAAACTTGTTTGTTTATGTTTATCGTTGCTGTATCGAACTGCAACAATCAGTCTAAATATCACCGGCACTAGCACAAAAGATGAAAAATGAACACAAACACCCACGAATATCAATACATCTAGTAGTATATTCATGGTGGCTTAACCATTCTAGATTATTGTTCAACTTACATTTCGCTTGTGATCTTGATTATCAGATAAAAACTGTTTGTTTATTTATTTTTCACTATAATAAACAGTAACTATAGTCCAATCCACGTGCGAATGTGTTGGTGTGGCTATTCTCAGCAGTTGAAAGGTTAATGCTAGTGTGAGTATGTCGAAATAACCCAGTGAATTTTGTCGAGCCGCATCATGCCAATTATTGAAGACATATATGCAATAGAAAACACTGCAATGCCGAAAGAAAACAGTTGAGAAAGGCATAAAATCGTTCATGAAACTCTACATCACGTAATGCAACTGTCTTCTACTTGGTTCATTAGTTCATAGCTTACGAAATTCTATATGCATTTTTCGCAGTGTATGATTATGAGTCCTTTACCTCAGTGTAAAATTGAACCCACAACAAACTTTGACTTCGGCTCGCACACATTGTAATTTCGTATATGAATAAATCTGCGCACTCTGCATCGGTGTGAGTAACAGTGACGTCAAATTGCTCAATGATGACCTTGTTCTTACCCTTCAGTGTTGCTAGTTTTATAGAAAACTCGTTAAAGTACATTGTCACTCTGACAGTGTATCATGACAGTGTAACGCACGATGCAAAATGTGTTCTTGAAAATTTGTCGAAGTATTCCGTAATTTGTATTTGCTCCAACTAGCGAATGCAAGCTGTAGTGTAGGAAATACGTTTACACCGAAAGGGAACGCAACTTAAGAACTTCTCTTTGGATTCAGAAAGGATTATTCGTCTTTTACATCGATACTACTACAATTCTTTTTTTTTTGCTATGTAGTTGATATTAGTACACGGCTGGTCATCGTTCGCCTCAGGTGTGTACGCAGAGAAAAAATCGGGAGGTGTTTTTATAATATAGGGAAGACCGGGGCTAAATCAGACACTTTTTAGAAATTGAAAAAAAACATCCATTAAAACTGGGTTTTAATCCAAGTCATACCTACCGCGCCATCTACAAGCGCGTACACAAAGTCAATCCATGAATCGAACAATAGCAGGTTTATAAGATATTTAAGCTGTCCGGTTTAACCACGTGTCCGGTCAAGCCCCTGTCTCTCCTAATAATTACTTGAGTTTTCCCTGTATATGCCGGTTCGACTAGAATTTCTCTTCAGCGTGGATGTTGACAAATGTTTCATAAACCGCTTCCAAATAAACAGTGAAATTCGATTGCAATTTAAATTTCATTCCAATTGCTTTGATCGTGCCAATAAGATATAAGGAAAGTAACGACAGCTGCTCATTTGGAAGATATAATTGCTGTCTCTATCGTTCCAAACGAATAGATGGCATATGAAATTGAACGTAAAGCATAAAAAATTGCCAGCATTTCTGATGATTTAAATTTGAGTTGTTTCCTATACCCAAGTTGGCGTCACTCTACTCACAGCAACTTTGATGTCTATGTTAACAGTGTGAGAACAACATCGATATATCGATAATTGTGTTGGGTTTAAAGTACTGAATTTTAATATTTTTTGCAGCGTGTAGATACCCGCATTAGTCCCACGATGTAAAACACGACGTAAAATACACTGGTGGCGTAGTAAGACAGTTTTGGTTGTGTTGGTAATTTTCTCACGAAATTAAGTATGGCGCGCCGGGATTCAAGCATGTAAACATAAACAAACGACTAGTTCAGATCGGGATTTCACTTCTAAGTTACTCCAGTTATCGCGCAGCCTGGCGAATCTTTCGCACTAATTGAAAATCTAGACATTTATTCTTCAAGGGCTTGCAAGGTAACGTCGAAATATAGAAAATTTTACACACATCCGATTCTGTTCATTTCGTTGGAGGAAGGATTTGGCGGATTGCACTGTGGTATCTATTACAGTTATTATGGATAATGGAGTGATTGTGCTGTGGGTGGCATTTCAAATGCAGGTGATGAAAACGATTGAAACATCCCGGAACAAAACACCGCAATTCACTGTCAATGTTTTCGCAAACAGAATCAACTCTAAATATTTTCATAAAAGCAACTCCCGAAACGTCAGTTGTTTATGTTTTTCTTCTTCGCGTCTCTCTGTAATTCCAAAATAAAATGACAACCGCACTAACACATAGAAAAACGTGATCACCAGGTATTTTACATCCACGATGTAAAATACCTGGTGATCACGTTTTTCTATGTGTTAGTGCGGTTGTCATTTTATTTTGGAATAACAGAGAGACGCGAAGAAGAAAAACATAAACAACTGACGTTTCGGGAGTTGCTTTTATGAAAATATTTAGAATTGATTCTGTTTGCGAAAACATTGACAGTGAATTGCGGTGTTTTGTTCCGGGATGTTTCAATCGTTTTCATCACCTGCATTTGAAATGCCACCCACAGCACAATCACTCCATTATCCATAATAACTGTAATAGATACCACAGTGCAATCCGCCAAATCCTTCCTCCAACGAAATGAACAGAATCGGATGTGTGTAAAATTTTCTATATTTCGACGTTACCTTGCAAGCCCTTGAAGAATAAATGTCTAGATTTTCAATTAGTGCGAAAGATTCGCCAGGCTGCGCGATAACTGGAGTAACTTAGAAGTGAAATCCCGATCTGAACTGGTCGTTTGTTTATGTTTACATGCTTGAATCCCGGCGCGCCATACTTAATTTCGTGAGAAAATTACCAACACAACCAAAACTGTCTTACTACGCCACCAGTGTATTTTACGTCGTGCATTAGTCCTAGGCATGAGTCATCCGAAGATGTAAACATAGTATCAGACGGACTTCAATACGAAAAATAGTAATAATATTATATTTCTTTCATAAATTATGCTAGACATTTTTAATCCTAAAGTATAATGAAGTAGTTCTCGGGTACAATTTGAGTCAACATCCAGTAAACTTGGAAAAATGTCTTCAGCTCGACAATCTGTCGATAATCTGTATAAACAACAAGATTTCTATATTGGATTATCCTTGGCTCTGTCCAGTAGTTTCTTTATCGGAGCCAGTTTCATTATCAAGAAAATTGGTTTAATTCGATTATCCAGAGTTGGTTCACTTCGTGCGAGTGCTGGCGGGTTTGGCTATCTGAAGGATTGGATATGGTGGGCTGGTTTGATCTGTAGTAAGTAATGGATATTGTTTTGAACGATTAATTAAATAGTTTATTGCATAACGTAGAAGATGCAGTTCAGAAACTTGTAAGCATTGAGAAGAGCAAAGACCGTTTTTTTCTCTTTTAGTGGGCATCGGTGAAGCGGCAAACTTTGCAGCATACGCATTCGCACCGGCATCACTTGTTACACCACTCGGAGCTCTGAGCGTTATCGTAACAGCCGTATTGGCCTCAAAGTTTTTAAACGAACGACTCAACCTGCTTGGAAAGCTTGGATGTTTTTTGTGCATCATAGGTTCTACCATCATCGTAATTCATTCACCCAAAGAAGGTGAAATTGACGATCTGAATCTGCTTCTGGATAAGCTTCAAGATCCAGCGTTCATTACCTATGTGCTAGCTATCCTTACGCTTTCCTTGTTTATTGGATGTTGCTGTGGACCACGCTATGGACATAAAAACGTAATAGTTTATATTCTACTATGTTCTGCCATTGGCAGTCTAACGGTTATGTCCTGCAAAGCGCTTGGATTAGCTTTGCGGGATACCATCTCCGGCAAATCGAACGATTTCGGCATGTGGTTGCCGTATTTCCTTATCATCATAACAGTAGTGTTTGTCGGCATCCAGGTAAATTATTTAAACAAAGCTTTGGACATTTTCAATACTAGTATCGTCACACCCATCTACTACGTGATTTTCACCACGCTGGTTATAACGGCATCAGCAATTCTGTTCAAAGAATGGGGTGGTATGAAAGCGGAAGATATACTCGGTGACATATGCGGATTCTTCGTTGTTATCATCGCAGTCATACTACTAAATGCTTTCCGCGAAATGGATATCAGTTTAAGTGATGTGAAAGGTATTATGCGACCAAAGCGAGAGTTACTACAGTCTTACAAGGACCAGTTCGACGAGTTTTTGGCCGAGTCAGACGGAAATGGCTCGCAGAAACATTATGGCACGGGAGACTACCGAAGTGTTTGATAGTTTGAGCAATCGAATGTGTGTTTGGTAGAATAGGGACTGACTGATATTTTTGCATTGCTTTATAATAAAAAGTAATTGAAAATGCCTTGGATTCAACTTTTTTTTTTGTATATTTAGATATATCAGTTAATGATAAGATTTTTCTAACGGCATAGGGTAGCGTCGATCTTCGTTAGCCAAGGAACAGCTAGTTTAAGTTTGTTGCGATATGTAACATCTGAAGCAACTGGATTTCGCTCTAGATAAACTGTGGCAAGCTTCTTGTTACTGGCCAATACATTGACACACTGCCAATCAGAGACGCTATTGTCATTCATCTGAAGAAGAAAAAAACAGTTTATATCAGTTGCACAAAAGGTCTTAGCTTTAACAATACTCACCCAAAACTCCTCCAAATTAGACAAATGTGCAATATTCTCAATCACTTTAATGCGATTCTTGGCTACATCCAACGTCTCTATCAATTTATTATTGTCGAGGTTTTCTATCTTTTCAATTCCGTTTTCAGACAGGTACAATTCGTTTAGATTCACCAATTTTTCAAGGTTTTCAATCTTTACAATACGATTGCTTTGCACGCTCAAACATTCTAGCTTGACCAGTGAATCAAGGCCTTCTATCTTGGTAATTTTATTCTTTCCCAAATAGAGATGCGTTAAATTGGTCAATGCATCAAGATTTTGAATTTTCTGTAAAGAAAGCAATGATAAGATCAAGTTGACAATAACGGCTGACTCAATGAAACCCTACTCGGATCCTGTTGTCTCCGAGCTCTAGCATCGTTAAATTGGTCAAGCTATTCAGGTTCTCTATCACCGAAATCTTGTTAGAGCATAAATACAGCTTACATAATTGAACCAATCGGTCCAAATTTTGTATCTTATGCAGCCTGTTGAAACTAACATCTAGAACTCTGAAGAAATAGGATTTAAAATACGCTGTGTCTTTGAAAAATAAGCAATACGTCTTACACCAAACTGCTCAAATTGTCCAAATTTTCCAGCTCTGTAATTTGATTGTCATATAGTTCAAGCTCTTGCAGTGATGTGAGATGATCCATATTTTCAATCTTCTTAATCAAATTCCACCTTAAGTACAGCCTGTACGGAAGATCGCTTTCAGTTTCAAGAGAAAAAATTTACACTACCTATAACTAACCGTTCCAATTTAACCAAAGGCTCTAAGTTTTCAATTTTCCCGATTCGACCATGATTCAGATCAACATCCGTTGTCTCGGGATCAATGGTTATTACATCTTCCATCTTCACGGGAGGCTTTTCATCTGCATCGAACGATTGTTGCTGTTCTGAGTCATCCTGCTCTGGTGTATCAAAGCGTTCAGCATCTTCGACGCCGGCACTAGACGTCGGCACTGAAAAATGAAGGCTACTATATTTGGACCATATATTTTATTTAATAAAACATACCATTCGATTCACTCATATCTGTAGCGGTTTAGGAGTTTTGATATGGCCTACGAATCTACAGAATTTTATAAAATGTATTTGCAATCCCTTCTCTAACGCTTTCTAGACTATATAAAGTTAAACAATGTTACATGCGTTCAGAGATGCCAGGTCATTTTTTAAAAAATCTGTGTTGAAACCCAAAACCTGTCTGTGAAAATCTGTGACCGTTTTCCGTACCCCAATAGCAGTTCAAAAACAAATTTGGTGAGCAAAAAAAAAAAAAGGTCTCACCACCCATTTTCCGTACTATTTCAGCAGATCGAATTCAGTTTAGTGAGCAAAAAAAAAAAAAAGGTCTCACTACCACCACGCTCTGTACCTTTTCCCTCAACCACTCTGTACTTTTTGGTGCTAAACTGTACTCCATTTCCACAATCTGTGAAAATCTGTGATTTATTCAAGAATCTGTGGAAATCTGTGATGATTCTCAGAAATCTGTGAAAATCTGTGTCAGTTTTCAAATCTGTGCACAAAACTCAAAATCTGTGAAACACAGATTAATCTGTGAACCTGACATCCCTGCATGCGTTACGCGATGCACATTCGACTCGATTTGCCCCACTTAGAAAAAAACGTTCAACGGTAGTCCTTCATTGGTTCAATACTTTGGATCATTGGTCCAATGAAAGTCCAATCAATCGTTCAACGGAAGGCCAACACGGGACCTTCGTTTGCCGATTTTGAAACAGACCGTTGAACCGAATGCCATTTTTTTTCGTTCAACAAACCCGGCAGACAGAGGTCCATTGTTGAGCCATTTTTAACATGAGGAGTTGGAGCCCCGTTGAACTAGTTTTACTGCAGAATTTCTGAAGTTTTTTCAGCTTATTTGTTTAAACTAACAATACATACCTGCACAATACTTCTACTTCACGTAGAATAACAACAAATTTTCTTTCTATGGAAACCCACTTAGAAAAAAACGTTCAACGGTGGTCCTTCATTGGTCCAATACGTTGGATCATTGGTCCAATGAAAGTCCAATCAATCGTTCAACGGGAGGCCAACACGGGACCTTCGTTTGCCGATTTTGAAACAGACCGTTGAACCGAATGCCATTTTTTTCGTTCAACAAACCCGGCAGACAGAGGTCCCTTGTTGAGCCATTTTTAACATGAGGAGTTGGAGCCCCGTTGGACTAGTTTTACTGCAGAATTTCTGAAGTTTTCTCCACTTATTTGTTTAAACTAACAATACATACCTACACAATACTTCTACTTCACATAGAATAACAACAAATTTTCTTTCTATGTAAAGGTAACACTTAATTTTCACACTATTTTTGCAAGAGAAAAAACAACAACAAACCGTTCCAGCAAATTGAACGAATATTTCGTGCAATATGTCGTTCAACAAACCAACAAAATTGAACGGCCTGCTGAGAGGGGAGAGGGGCATATTGTCGCAAAACTGAAATGTAGAGGCGCTGCTTGTTTAGAGATGATACACTGAGCAAAATACCATAGTAACCGTATCCTGTTTTCCATTGTCATTTCAACTATACGCTTAAATAGTAGCAACAATCATGATATATGACTATTCACCATCTGTATTGTATAAATTACTAGACAACAAAGACTACGACTTGACTAAACTATTTGTATTTATAACTTTTCTGGCATGGTCATCCTGACAATGGTAGTCATCTCAAATATAAGAACAAATAGTTAAAATCACAATTTCTAGTAAGGTGAAATTGCTCTCAAGCCTTGATATATATGAGGAGCTAAATAGTTATTGCTACCATGTAAATATGTCCACAGTGTAATAATGTTACCATAAATAGAAACATGGTTTAAAAGAAATTATGAAGTTTGAAAACACTTCATGTAGTCCATATCAACAGAATTTATGTAGTAAGCACATTATCGTATAGTGTTTTTTAGCCGACTATGTTTTTCATTTGTGCTGACTATACAAATTGTCAATAAACGGGTAGCCTCACTAGTTTCCGTCGTTGAAATTAAATTTTTCAACAATTTTGCCGGTAACGGCTGTTTTCTAGTGAAATCGACGTCCTGTATAATTTTTAATATTCGTTATCGGTCGCTGTAGAAACAACATCAAGCGATTGATGAAAACGACGAACATCATCCGATTCCCGGATTCAAATCGCTCGAATCCGACGGAAAAAATAACAATATATGGCAGGTGGGTATTGAGGTTTGCATCTGGACTTGGCTATTAATTTCTTCCATGCTGCCCATTCCTGCTTCAGGAAAAACTTAACATAACACTTTATTGAATTTAAAAAAAACCATCATTGAATCTACACACAATCGCCATTAGACAGCCATTCTAATATTCCATAATGTAAAACTAGCCAGATGACCTTATGTTTTTCAGATTCATAGACATGCAAGCTAATTTAAAAAAAAAATCAGTTTGACTCATTTCTAATGCGCAGAAAAAATCTTCAAAGATTATTATTATTATTAAATCTCTATCTACCGAAGAATTCTTCATATTCAATTTTTCGGAATGCGTGTGTTATTTCTGCTGTCCTAAGCTGTTATAGACACAGTTTTACAACAGCACTGAGGTGGTACAGCGTACACTGAACATGTTCATATCGTGACCGCCTTACGAACGAACACTTTTATCTAAACTTTAATCATCGCTCTCCACTTTTCTCGCTCTATCTCGTTTCAGTGTCTCCTCGTGAAATATCACGACCTTATTCGAATGTAGCACAACATTCCCGATTTGATTGGAACATTTTTAAGGGAAGAATGACTTTATTCAGTTTTGAAGAATCCAACCAACTTTTTTGCGATCGATGCGCTGCCCGAGTGGCGAGCTTTGAACTAAGCGATGGTGATAATTTTCAGATTTTGCTTGAAGATTCGAACAAAATGCACGGTTTTTTATTTTTTTTTCTTATGAATCGAATACTTACATACAAAAACTTGGAAAATTTGGTAAAAAAATCGATCATTAATGATTCAGTAACTTTCCGTGGTATGTTCGATTGATATTTATGGAGAAATCGTAAGATGAAATATCAAATTCGAAGAAGTGAGGTTGGGTAATGTTTTCATATCAGGGATATTCTTTGTTTTTGGGTTGGATTTTGAGGTTAATTGATAAATTATGATCAAAAGTTTTATCACTAGTTTAATTACTCATGTTTTATCATCTATATAAAATCTGCATGTGAACTGAAAACTTCAAATTTCATCCGAGATTGTCAAGAGTATAGGACAATTTGAAATCATATGTTTGATGACAACACGTGAATAATCGTTTTTCTTACCCATATTTGTAAGGTTTTGTCATCTGCATTCTTTCAAACTCAAGTAAATTGAAAAATTCGTCAAAAATTTTTCTAAATACATGGGATATGTCAAAACAATCACCATAACGCTATCTCGTGGTGACCACGCTGATTGGATTGTTCAATGGATGAATGAGAAATACGTTTTGTGGTTCAGCTTTGGTGGTAAGATAGAAATATCTCGTTTTTCATAATTAGGTGGCGCTTTTAATAGTGTTGCTACTCGCTAATAGGTGGCGCTAGTTACACGCAAAATAAATTTTCGTGGTTAGTTTCACGCAAGTATATTCATCAGTCAAGTGATTGCAAAATCTTTGTTTACGTTTTACTTCACACCATCCGGTAAATAGTTTTCTAATCTTGTCCTTATAAATATCAAACTATGATGCAAATAAAAACATTGTTGAGCACTGCTCTTCGTGCTGTAAGAAAATCACATGTTCCCAAAACAATTGATTGAAACAGTTTCTTCCAGAGTCGAGCTCTTCACACAAGTAATAGAAATTTGCTCAATTTGGTTCCTATAGTAGTAGAGCAAACAGGTCGTGGAGAACGAGCCTACGATATATTTTCTCGTTTACTTAAGGAGCGAATTATTTGCCTAATGGGTCCAATTCACGATGACCTCAGTTCACTTATAGTAGCTCAACTACTTTTCCTTCAATCGGAAAACGGTACGAAACCTATACATATGTATATCAATTCACCGGGTGGAAGTGTAACAGCAGGATTGGCTATTTACGATACCATGCAATACGTGAAGCCTCCAGTTGCTACATGGTGTGTCGGTCAAGCTTGTTCCATGGGATCATTACTACTAGCAGCAGGCGCTGCCGGCATGCGTCACTCACTTCCAAATGCACGGATCATGATTCATCAAGTTTCCGGTGGAGCTACCGGTCAAGCAACTGACATTCAAATTCAAGCTGAAGAAATACTGAAACTCAAAGGAAAGCTTACGGGTATCTATGCCAAACACACAAAAACAGCTGCAGATATTCTATTTTCCAAAATGGAACGAGACACGTTTCTTAGTCCTGAGGAAGCACAAGCCCTTGGGATCATAGATACCGTTCTGGAACATCCACCTTCCTCTACAGAAGAAAGCTCGTGACCTACAAATGTTTGAGCATGTTGCACATTTTGACTAAGTAAGAGTTTTATTGTACGCGCATTTGATTCCACAATAAAAGCTAGTAGAGTCTCTTGATTCCAATTCACCCTTTTTCGTCTCATAAATGCTCGAATAGACATACAGTATGGTTTTACTTTTCATATACAGTTTAATACTTGCTTTGCATCGATATCCTTCAAGAGGGAAATTTGTAAAAAAGTTTAGCCAATTGATGAATTTGAAAATTGGTACAGTTCCGGTTTGATAGGGTAGAGAAAATTTGTTTCTGCACTTCTAAAAAATGGAGCCAAAAGTCCTCTCGTCATTGATGTAAGTGCAGATGCGCGATATAGTGAATTTGTTGAATGTTTCGCTGGTCTTCATATTCATAGCTCATCGATTTGTGTTAATTATTATTATTATTATTAATGTTTTTTTTTTATTTCACCCCGGTTTTAAACATAATTGCTCATTCGCCGGAGGACGATTTGTGCTAATTATAACCCATAAAATCAGTAAATTTTTGATTACTTTCTTCGTTGATATCTCGTTTGATACTTCAAGTTGTTCTTAAATCGTCTCTTTTATTGTAACATTACCATTGAAAAAGGCTCTGGTGCTACCGAATGTGTAATTTATTCTTCCTGGCAATTGTATAAGATACTTATCGGAATTTGGTGATACACACGTATTTTTGATGTTGAATTCTTTGACACTCTGAAACCAGTGTAACATAAATTGCAGTTGATATAGATAAAATAAAATTTACCGCACATAGTCCAACTATGAATTTCAGGACAACTATAATCACAAGAACACTGATGAATGTGGATGAATTCATGGTTCAGATCATGTTTTTGGATGGATTCATGGTTCAGATCATCATGTTGTATTCAATGATTTGAAAGTTGCTGATAAAATCATAGTGATGGGGTATTTAATAACGCGAACGATCAAAATAATTGTTTCAATTTTATTTGACCATGGACCGTTAACCAATAATAATGTTACACAGCAATTCGTAACCTTCCGTTTTTCACATACCGTGTATTGTTGTTGAAGGAAGGTGTCATATAGAAATAGACCTTTTATTGTATTAATAAAGTTTTATGACAGGTTTTTCAAAGAATGCAACGAGCCACAGATTTCAACTATAAGGTGTTCGATTACTTAGGAGTCTATGTCGAATAATCCACTATTTTCTGAACATGTAGAACTTAGTTGTAAGCCCCGATTAAGAATAAAAACATTAAGAGCAAAATCATGACAAGAATACTGCGAAGCAAACATTGTTTGAATCAAGCATGTCCAAACACTGCACTGCACCGCGTGCTTCATATAACCACCGCCACCGCGTGTATTGAGAATGCCATTGCGTGCCAGTGCACAAAGAGAAAGACAAAACGCAATGTCGCAAGCCACGATGCTGGTGTCGGTGTTTTATTTTCGGCGCTGGTGTTTCAAGCTTCGGCATACACCGACACAGCGTGTTTTCAGTTTCGTTAAACACCGGAGCCGAGTGTTTTGAATTTCGCGAAGGCACCGAAGAGTACCCATGCGTTGGTTAGTTTTTGAATGCTGTGCTATATTCTATGAGAATTTTTGCGACAAATGTGACGTTCATTCTTATTTAATATATCGGAACATATGATTTAATCAATTGTAGTTTATTTGATTATAATTGAATAAAAATTCAATATATTTTTTATGCTTGGGCCAGGGTTGGAAAAATCACCAAAAGCAAAAAAATATTGGTGATTTAAGTTCACGGCTGATCTTAAGATTACTGATCGCGTATATAAAAAATCACTACCGATTTCATCCTAAGTGATTTTAACAGATCACAAATAAAGATGTCAACTCAAGATCAGGTAAGCTGTCAAATCCATAAAAACACTACTGATTCAATTGGAAGTGATTGATTTAGGTAATCGATCTTGTGGGATACGACTTGATAAACAGCAACCTACATAGAGCCCCCGTCTAATATCTAACACGACCCAAAGTTGCATAAATAATGTTATGCATGTACGTTTATAAACTGCGAGCATGAGAGTAGCAATCTACCAGAAGAGGATACGACTGATGAGCAGACCATTCGCTCGGCCTTTCACGTAGCGACCGCCGAAGAGGTAAGTCATGGTAATCCAGTATCGTGCTGAGTGATTCTTCCTAGTGCAATTCTAAATTCCACAATGGCGATCCTGCCAGTATTGTTGCATTTCAACAGTAACATATTGAGGATAAACCTGACAAAATTAAAACGAGAATCACTCAGCACGATGAATTAATGACAAAGTGTTTCCGTAGTGTAACAAACGCGAAAAATATTTCAAAATAAACGATTCAGACCAAAATGGCCCACAAGTTTAGCACAGAATACGTTTTTCTGCACGAGTTAATGTGGATATATATGTAAAAACACGTAAAATAAAGGTACGTTCTTGATATCGTCTTCTGGGTTCTACCATGAAAGCAGATATGGGCCACGGACAGCGTCCCACATAGTGAAACGCCATGATCTTGCATGAAAATTATGCTTATGAGCCATCTTTTTCGGCGGTGCGGGACCCCCGCTATGTGATTAAGAGAGTCACTATGTCTGTGGTGCGGGACACCCACGCGAGAGAGGGTAAAAGGGAATATGGGAAAGCATTGATACGAAATAAGACGTTCTCTAAAAATTGCTCGCGGTGTGAGACGCCTGCTTACAAAGAAAGAGAGGAATTATAAAGATAGTTTCCCGGCGGAGTGGGACTCCCGCTACGTGAGTAAGTTACTCTCTCTCTCTCTCTGTGGTGCGGGACACCCACGGGAAAAAAAAAAACAAAAAAAGAATATGGGAAAGCATTGATACGAAATAAGACGCTCTCTAAAAATTGCTCGCGGTGTGAGACGCCCGCTTACAAAGAAAGAGAGGAATTATAAAGATAGTTTCCCGGCGGACTGGGACTCCCGCTACGTGAGTAAGTTACTCTCTCTCTCTCTCTCTCTGTGGTGCGGGACACCCACGGAAAAAAAAAACAAAAAAGAATAAGGGAAAGCTAACGAAATAAGACGCTCTCTAAAAATTGCTCGCGGTGTGAGACGCCCGCTTACAAAGAAAGAGAGGAATTATAAAGATATTTTCCCGGCGGAGTGGGATTCCCGCAACGTGAGTGAAATAGCCATCTTTCCCTTGGTGTGGGACTCCCATTGGAAAGAGGACAAAGGGGACTTCCCTAGAATGTCGCTCGATGCGCAGTGGGACACTCGCTGAACCGAAAACCACCTGAGGTGCGAGACGCTCAAAAAAAAAAAGTTCATTACGTACAAAACAAATTAATCTCAAATATAGTTGCGGCCACACACAGTTGATTTTTCGACGGCGGGCCTAAAGTAATCATTCGAACTACTGAAAGAAACGTCTCCGGATGAAGATGATGTTTTCGAACCTTCAGAAGACGCCAGTACTAAGAAAAATACGTCTCATGACGTAGGAAGCAACGGTACCGCTAACACTGAAGTGCGGATGAACTTTTCGACAGATGGTGAAATCGAAAATATTCCAGCGGAACATGACAATGACGGATACAGCCGCGGAACACGAGGCTTTCGCTGCCATGAGACAAGAACAACACGAATCTACGATGGCATTCAATGCTCGACTTATGTCAAAAGTACGGCTATGTGGATACAGTGAAGGAGATCAAACCCGATTTGTCAGATCACAACTCCTTAGGGGTATGACAAACCGAGAGCTAGCGAGAGCCGCCCGAACATATGGACATGATACGTCATTAATAGTGCAATCAGCTTCAAGAAGTGAAGCCCTCGAGACCGAGTTAAAAACTTGTTTGTCAACTGGAGATATACAGTCTGTTTCAAAGCCGAGAAATTCGGGACAATACAAACGAGAATATGACTCCAGCGGAAGTGATAAAATAGATGGGGGCCCACCAATGAAACGCTCGGTTCTTGGAAACCGCCGAATAGGAAAGCGTAAACGATGCTCACGGTGTGACGCAGAAAAACATCACGGAATACGATGTCCAGCCATTGATCGAGACTGCAGAAAGTGCGGCCGCCGAGGATATTTCGCTGCTGCTTGCCGCAAGAAACAGATCAACCGCATCGATGATTGGACCCCTCAGGAACCAGTAAAGAATGGCGATCAGGTATGAGTTATTAATTTCGCTTTTGACTTTCCTATGAATTTGTAAGTTTCTGATGCAATACATAAAAAAACAAAACTTACTTACATCCCCAAAGTAATTTTTTTAAAGGGGGAGTGAGATGTGGGATACGACTTGATAAACAGCAACCTACATAGAGCCCCCGTCTAATATCTAACACGACCCAAAGTTGCATAAATAATGTTATGCATGTACGTTTATAAACTGCGAGCATGAGAGTAGCAATCTACCAGAAGAGGATACGACTGATGAGCAGACCATTCGCTCGGCCTTTCACGTAGCGACCGCCGAAGAGGTAAGTCATGGTAATCCAGTATCGTGCTGAGTGATTCTTCCTAGTGCAATTCTAAATTCCACAGATCTGATGATGATCAGCCAAAAGTTCACAGAGGGCCAAGTAAATTAGAGAAATTCATGAATTTGGCATAATATGAGTGTTGGAGATGAAACTTTCAAACGTTTGATAATTTTGGTCAATTTGTAAATGCACAAATCGCTAAAAAATTATTAAATTTTCGTACATGTGATAGTAAAGATGAAGAAACACAATTTACGAACGATGCTAACAACGTGCGGAGTTTGATATAACGTGGTAAAGAAAATTAACCCTATACCAGAAAAGCGGCACAGATACGAATTTCCGAGCCCCTTTACTCGTGATAGTAATATTGCCAATACTCGAGATTTTGACAATACTATTAATAGTTTGATGGAAAGTTACCATATGCATGAGATGAGATGAGATTGAAATTGACGTATTGTAGAAGGATTAACAATACTGAGTATTGACAATATTATTGTCTCGTGCGAGGCTCGCTTAGAAGCCGCTTCTGATGTCAGCGTTTTAATATTACTATTATGTTGTTTATTTTACCCACGATTTTAACCTCACATTCATTCGCCGAAATGAAATGGTTTTGATTGAATACGGTGCAGCGGTTGAGAAAAATCATAGCCAATTTACGAGAACTATGAAAGAATTTCAATGAATTTATTTATTGACAATACAAGACATGCATCGAAATCCCACGCTTCGTGATTACATCTATGATTAGTGATAATTGTAATGATAACAAAAACATTAATAAAATTGCAATCACAAAATTTATACAGCTTATTAAAAGATATCGCTGTTTAGCTTCAATATCATACACAGAAGTAATAAGAGCGCATGTCGCTTGTCCAAACACTGCACTGCGTACACTGATAAAAGTACACACGACGGACTCGTGTGAAGAAAACTTTAAATTTGATGTTATTTTGCAAATAACATACTCCAAGCTATTTCAACATTAAGTTCATATGTAAATTCACTTAAATGCTAGTTTCATTGATCCTACACTCAGCTAATAAACGGTTTTTAGTTGAGTTAACACACGAAGTCCAAAACCTGATATTACAAATTATTTGAAATTTGCATTTAACAAATTATTTGAAAGTTAGTATCTAACTGATACTAAATATTAAGCTTCATACATTTGAAATTATTCTGCTATTTTTTCTCATAAATACGTCCATTTCAATTTTTCCTCGCCGTGACATCTACAATACATAGAAGTTTAAACCTAATAAATATCGAATATGATATTAGTGTGTTGGTATTCATTAGTTAATCTGAACACTGTTTTCATCAAGCGATTTGCAACTATAAATTACATTATATAAAATACATTTATTTTGTACATGATCTTATAACTATTTCATGTTTGTTTATATCAGTTCGTCACATTTATTCAATATAATATAGCTGGCTATTTGTTGAACTCATGGAAGAGAAAGGAGTCTAACATAAAATAAAATTTAAATTGGAACTCCAATGGAATCTTCTGTTTGTTAGATAGAATTCAAGTGTATTATCAATAGTATCTGATTTGAACTTAAAATTGAAGTGTTGGTTTAAATGCGGAGGAATTAACTTCAAGACACATCAGTCCAAAGTGTCGATTTTTATCAGTATAAGAGTTTTAAATGCGACATCTACAATTTCAATGTGATTACGCAAAACGCAGATGTGTCAAGTTGCTCTCGGTTGGTGTTTATAAAAGGTGTTGAGGCGGCATAATTTGGATCTGCATTTAGTGTATGACTGTCTTCTCCATAGTTCGGATTGAAATAATAAAATGTCAGTGGAAAAACGATCAAAACTTTCAAAAGATGCGACAAAGATTATCGCTGAATGCTTCACGAGAGAAGGAGAAAGGAAATTGCCTAAATTCATTATTTGTGCGAAAGTGCTTCAGGTGGACAAAAATAATAATTTGAAAAGGCATTTGCAATCCGTCCACAGCAAAGCTTACGACGATTTGATCGCTTCTGTGGAGGCAGATGAAATACTCCACCCGAAACGGAAGATTCCGACGGTACCTGTACCAATTGATAAACAATTATTGGTGGAATACAGTGCAAAAATGGTAACAGCGGGAGGACTGGCGTTTAATATGCTTGACCAACCTGGATTATCCGATTTGCTTGACACGTTAACCAAAGCATTGAAAATACCAAGCATTAATCGTAGAACAATTCCACAAGACGTGGAAAATACTGCTTTAACGTTCAAGGCCAAAATCATTCAAGAACTTAAAGGAAGAATGATATGCCTAAAAGTGGACTCCGCCACTCGTAAAGGAAGAAATATTATTGGCATTTTGGTGCAATACATAATCGACTACAAATTTGTTTTGAGAACTTTGGCAGTTTGTGACTTCAATATTCCTCAAACCGCTGAAGCCTTACGAGATGAGATAATACGAGTCTTGCATACTTTTGAGGTAGATATTCATCAAGTTTATTCCATAACAACCGACAACGGAGCAAATTATCTAAAAGCTGCTAGGCTCATTAATGAAGCTCAAAGGGTAAGTGAATCGGTCGATTACGATCTGGATTTTGAAGAAAAGGATGAGCATGTAGATTGCGATGGAAATTTTGAGGAAGAGCATACACTAGATATTATTACTAATGCAATTTCGGATAGCGTTAGATGCGTAGCGCATACTTTACAACTTTGTGTATATGATGCCATAAAAAAGTTAAACCTTAAACCATTTATGGACAAAATGAAAGCAATAGCTAGACATCTTCGAACGAAGCAGTAAGTATAGTAGAGTTATCCTTCAAACATATTCTCTACAGGTGGAAACTGAATTAGATTCTGCCTCGACTATTAAAATTATTCTCTGCTATCGCTAATAAACGTATAACTTTGTTGTACTACATATAATTGATTGCAACTATATAATATGAACCATTTACATATTCAGGTTCCGTCGAATTTTCGAGCAAAGTGGCGTATCCATACCTAAATTGGATTGTGAGACCCGCTGGAATTCCGCTTATATCATGTTGGAGTATTTCTCTAAGAACGAACAATTCCCTAAGGATTTGATTGAAGAGAACAACTCTATTCAAATTACTGAAGAAGACTGGCAATTGTTGAAAGAATTCGTGCTATCATTTTATCCAGTGTACAGTGCAACCATTCGTTTACAAAATGAAACTCTGACTATGGGAGATTTTTTCTTTATTTGGTTAGAGTGTGGCTTGCAGTTAGAGGAAATGGGTAATAGCAAAATGGCTTGTACTCTGATTTCAGCTATGCAAATACGTCAAAAGATTATGTTTCAAGGAAAAGCCTTTCTCGCAGCTCTTTACCTTGATCCTCGTATAAATTATGCAGAATCTGATTTTCTTACTGAAGAACAAAAGCATATTGGTTTACAACACTTGAAGCTGTTATGGGACAAAGTTAAAGATGAAAACAACAAACCTATCACAATATTGGAAAGCCAATCATCTTTGACAACTCCAGTATCACGAATAGAAGCAATGTTGAGAAGAAAAGAATCAGCGATGGACTTCTTGAAACAATCTTTGGATACCAAGCTAAAAGAAATGCCTCTACGATCTCGATTGCCGTCATCAGACTCAGTAATCGAATATTACTGGAATCTGAAATGCTCTGAGCCAATACTGCATTCTCTGGCACAAGTTGCTCTTGCTGTACCATGCACTCAGGTTTCCGTGGAAAGATCGTTTAGTGCATTGGGGTTGATGTTGACTGACAAGCGTCTGCGGCTAAGTGATAAAAATTTAGCAAATATTTTATTTGTTAAACTGAACAAAGAGTTGTTTTAAGATCTATGATATGATTTTTTTTCTGGTAGAAAGCTATGCGTTTATATTTACTCAAAATCTTGAAGAAAATTATATTCACAGGAAAACAGGTGCCATTGTTTCTTATTTTGCTTATAATCAGTGATTCCAATAGTTCTCCATCGACAAAAGACTTTGTTGTAATTCATACTGCTCGATTAAACCCAATAAAATGATACATTGCGAAAAAATTAATTTTAAAAGTAACAGGAGTACAGAATTATGCTTTTCTCGAGCACACTACAGGCGTAGCGTTTGATTGAGGCGTTTGAAATGAATTAGCAAAATTCTTTGTTGTTATTATTTCTGTGTATGATATTCAATCTAAATATGTGATTAGATTTTTCTAATGTTAGCATCGTTCGTAAATACTATATTGCGCTTTCTTCATCCTTACTAACACAAGTACGTACCGGGTTAGAT